>NC_086325.1:142044933-142363266 GCF_036172605.1 Pelobates fuscus | reverse complement strand
AATGACTACAAGTAAGCTCTATCCAAATTTCTTTGCAACAAAAATTCATTTAAAAAAAAAAAAACACACAAAAGAAAAAAATGAAAGTGATACATAGTTATAAGGCAAATCACATTCTGGCAGCTATGAGGAACTAGTAAAAAATCTAATGCACTGTGTTTAATAACATACACAAGATTATTCACTAAGGTGAGAATTGCAGGGAATTTAAAGGATCAAAATAGTGTCAGGAAAACAAAACTCACGTGAGTTTTCTACCACCCCACACCCCCTGCTTCTGCCTAGTGTATTGCACTATATTTGTGTTTTATTCCACCAGATATACGGTGCTTATGGTAGATCCTACTGATTACTATACAGGTTGTACTATCTCTTATCACTTTTGGTGATTGTACACACATTTTTGCCTTTTGTTTTTTTTCTTTTGTATTATTTGTAACTTTAAAGGGACCCTATAGTCACCAGAACAACTACAGCTTATTGAATTTGTTTTGCTGAGTAGAATCATTACCTTCAGGCTTTTTGCTGTAAACACTGTCTTTTCAGAGAAAATGCAGTCTTTACATTACAGCCTAGCAGGGCTGCCATCAGAAATTTTGGGGCCCCTGACAAAGCACAAGGTCTGGGCCCCCCCCCCCCTCCCTCCCTCCCGGGCCCGCCCACGCCCTACCTAGTCCGCTGACAATGATGCAGGACTGAATGTGGTGTGTATGGTGGAAGTAAATTAGAATGTGTGTAATGGATGTAGTGTTTGTGTGTATTAGATACTGTTTGTGCAGTGAATGCAGAGTGTGTGTTTGTGTAGCGGATGCAGTGTCTATAGTGAACATAGAGTGTGTTTGAGTAGTGGATGTAGTGTGTGTTTGTGTAGTGGATGTAGTGTTTGTATGTACTATATGAAATGTGTTTAGTGGATGCAGTGTCTGTAGTGGATGTAGTGTGTGTATTAGACGCAGTGTCTGTGTATAGTGAATGCAGAGTGTTTCAATTTATGGTGGATGTAGTGTGTGTACTGTGAATACAGGATGTTTGTGTAGTGGATGCTGTGTGTACAGTTAATGCAGAGTGTATGTTAGTGTAGTGAATGCAGAGTGTGTGTCAGTATAGTGAATGCAGAGTGTGTGCATAGTTTAGTGAATCCAGAGTGTGTGCATAGTTTAGTGAATGCAGAGTGTGTGTTAGTGTGTAATAAATGCAGAGTGTGTGTTAGGGTGTAATAAATGCAGAGTGTGTGTTAGGGTGTAATAAATGCAGAGTGTGTGTTAGGGTGTAATAAATGCAGAGTGTGTGTTAGGGTGTAATAAATGCAGAGTGTGTGTTAGGGTGTAATAAATGCAGAGTGTGTGTTAGGGTGTAATAAATGCAGAGTGTGTGTTAGGGTGTAATAAATGCAGAGTGTGTGTTAGGGTGTAGTGAATGCAGAGTGTGTCAGTGTAATGAATGTAGTGTGTGTTAATGTGTAGCGGATGCAGAGTGTGTGTTAATGTGTAGCGGATGCAGAGTGTGTGTTAGTGTAGTGAATGCAGAATGTTAATGTGTAGTGAATGCAGAGAGTGTGTTAGTGTGTAGCGGATGCAGAGTGTGTGTTAGTGTAGTGAATGCAGAGTGTGTGTCAGTATAGTGGATGCAGTGAGTGTGTTAGTGTGTAGTGTATGCAGAGTGCATGTTGTATTAGTGAATGCAGTGTGTATTGTATTAGTGTATGCAGTGTGTGCGTGTTAGTGTATGCAGTGTGTGCGTGTTAGTGTATGCAGTGTGTGTTGTGTCAGTGTTTGCAGAGTGTGTGTTGTGTCAGTGTTTGCAGAGTGTGTGTTGTGTCAGTGTTTGCAGAGTGTGTGTTGTGTCAGTGTTTGCAGAGTGTGTGTTGTGTCAGTGTTTGCAGAGTGTGTGTTGTGTCAGTGTTTGCAGAGTGTGTCTTGTGTCAGTGTTTGCAGAGTGTGTCTTGTGTCAGTGTTTGCAGAGTGTGTGTTGTGTCAGTGTTTGCAGAGTGTGTCTTGTGTCAGTGTTTGCAGAGTGTGTCTTGTGTCAGTGTTTGCAGAGTGTGTCTTGTGTCAGTGTATGCAGAGTGTGTTGTGTCAGTGTATGCAGAGTGTGTTGTGTCAGTGTATGCAGAGTGTGTTGTGTCAGTGTATGCAGAGTGTGTTGTGTCAGTGTATGCAGAGTGTGTTGTGTTAGTGTATGCAGAGTGTGTTGTGTCAGTGTATGCAGAGTGTGTGTTGTGTCAGTGTATGCAGTGTGTGTGTTGTGTCAGTGTATGCAGTGTGTGTGTGCAGGGCCGTCTTTAATAACGACTGGACCCTGGGCAATCGCTTGCTTGGGCCCCCTGGGCCCTGCTGCCGTCGCCCCTCACTCCCTGGTATGCAATCACGGCATCCATCCCAATGCAGTGGCGGCATTAAATAGAATGAATTTTTTTGGGACACCCAATTGCAAGATTGGACTAAAGGTAGAACCCCATCTGTCGTGCAACTCTAACAATGCTTTGACAGGTGGGGCTCTACCAATTTCCCATGCTTGCAGGGTTGTATTTAGCACTGTTTTGTGTGTTTGAATGTAAGCATGTGTTTGTATGAAGTATGTTTGTGTTAATGTGTTTGTATGTGGTACTGGAGTTTGAATGCAAGTGTGCATTTATGTGTAGTGTTTGTTTTTGAATGTAGGAGTGTGCTTGTATGTAGTGTTGAAGTTTGAATGGAGGGGTGTATTTGTATATAAAGCTGCGGCTCAGATACACAGGTACATACTCTGACACACAAGCAGATACACAGATACATACACTGACTACATACAGATAAGCAGGCACATACACTGACAGACATACTGACACACAGGTACATATATTGACACACACAGACACATACACTGGTAGACGTACTGACAGACACACACAGGCTTATATACAGACATACTGACACACACACTGATCAACATACTGACACACATACACTGACAGAAATACTGACACCCACACACAGGCACATACACTGACCGAGATACTGACACACACAGACACACACACACACATTGACAGACACACTGACACCCATATACACTGAGAAATACTGACACACATCCAGGCACATATACTGACACAAACAGACACATACAGAGACTGACACATGCATGCACATGCACTGACAGACATACTGACACACACACATAGACATACTGACACACACACAAATATTTTGACACACAGACAGACCTACTGACACACACAGATATATTGACACACAGACACACAGACAGACATACTGAGACACAAACAGACATACTGACACACAGACAAACAGACAGATATATTGACACACAGACAAAAAGACATACTGACACACAGACATACTGACACACAGACATACTGACACACATGTAAAATGTACATTTTTAAACCCACCCTCCAGTTTCCTACCTTTTGCTGGAGGGTGGATTCCCTGGGGTCCAGTGTGGTGCCTGAGGATGATGGGAGTGAGGATCCCCCATCCTCACTCCCTCCCAGCCGGCTGCCGGAAAGCAAGGGGCCCGGTCATGGGGGGGAAAGAGCGCCCGACCGGGCCCCTGCTGATACAAGCCCTCCGGGTGGCCCTAAGTGCATGGGCCACCCGGTGGGACTCAGAGGACGGGGGAACATTTTTTACATATTTTTTTTTTTTTTTTTTAAATCTAATTACGTTTCTCCCCCCTCCCTGCTTACCTTGTCCAGGGAGGGGGGAGATTCCATGATCCCTGGTGGTCCGGTGGGGGGGCCCCCGGCTCCCCTTTACTGCAGAGGGGGCCCAGGCAGCACACAGCTTCTCTTCTCTCCTCTGTTCCAATAACTCTCGCGAGACCCGCGGAGCGTTGCCATGGCAACCGGGTCTCGCGAGAGTTATTACAAGAGAGAAGAAGCTGTGTGCTGCCTGGGCCCCCTCTGCGGTAACAGGGAGCTAGGGGGCCCGCGGCTGCACACATAGATAGCAAAATTCGCTATCTATGTGTGCAGGGAGGGAAAGTGGGGCCCAGGACTGCCAGAGCAGTCCGGGCCCCCCAGGTCCGCCGGGCCCATGACAACCGTCATGGTTGTCACCCCCTGATGGCGGCCCTGCAGCCTAGTGATAACTTCACTGGCCACTCCTCAGATGGCTGTAAGAGATCCTTCCTGGGTCATGGCTGCCTAAAATGCATCCAAACATTCAGTGTCTCCTCCCTCTGCATGCAGACACTGAACTTTCCTCATAGAGATTCACTGATTCAATTAATATCTATGAGGAGATGCTGATTGGCCAGGGCTGTGTTTGAATCGTGCTGGCTCTGCCCCTGATCTGCCTCTTTGTCAGTCTCAGCCAATCCTATGGGGAAGCATTGTGATTGGATCAGGCTACCACTTCTGATGATGTCAGCAGACTGCTTGTTTTTCTGAGGCAGACAGGGCAGAGCCAGCAACTTCAGGCTTGAATACAGTAAGAGTTTGACTATATTTATGGAGGCATGAGGGGCCCAGGGGGGCTAGATGGTGGTTTTAACACTATAGGGTCAGGAATACATGTTTGTGTTCCTGACCCTATAATGATCCTTTAAGTGTCTTTAGGGAATACTTTAACCTAAGGTGTCTTGTGTGTCTCAGAGCATATAGTGACAATTTTTTGTGTTTTAAAACCTGAGGGACCTGGCACCCAGACCACTTCATTGAGCTGAAGTGGTCTGGGTGACTATAGTGTCCCTTTAAAGGGAATTTAAGACCAAAGTAGCTGCACTGGAAAAATAACGGACTGGGAGATTTGTTTTAGTTCAGCTATTTTGACCTTAAATTTGTAATTCACTTTGAATTCCCCACAATTCTCATTTTAGTGAGCAACTCTGCAAGTGTGCTTCCGGCAGCTAACTCAGGCTGACATTGACACCGGGCCAGTGTGGGGATGAATGGAACCCAGCAGAAGGTTCTACGAAAGAAAACTACGTCCAAATAATGGAGTCAACTTTATGTGTACGAGTATTAATTCTAAAATTTGCTAAAGCAAAGCAAAATTTGGGTCCTGGCTGCCTAAAATGCATCCAAACATTCAGTGTCTCCTCACTCTGCATGCAGACACTGAACTTTCCTCATAGAGATTCATTGATTCAATTAATCTCTATGAGGAGATGCTGATTGGCCAGGGCCCAGGGGGGATAGAGGGTGGTTTTAACACTAAAGGGTCAGGAATACATGTTTGTGTTCCTGACCCTATAGTGATCCTTTCACTTACATGTTTTTATTACAGAAAAATGCACAAGACTAATTCATGTGCTTATTATCAGTACTAATAATATAAAAGTTAAAAGAAAAAGAAAAGGGTTTCCTATAAAGAGAGAGAAGGGGAAATCTCACTATTATATGTCCAATACAGGAAAAAAATATATAAAAACAAATTTAAAATAAATAAAAAATGTGTACACAAATTTCATTTAAAAAAGGCAACAATTTTTAAAACAGTGTTTGTGTATATGTGTACATACATACGTATACACACACAGACACTATATTTGTCCAACCAGTACAATACTTTATAGGACACTTTAGTAAAATGGTTTGTTTTTCTGCATATTTGGCAACATCACCAGTGTAGTAGAGAAGTAATAGAGGGTATTACACCATCTCGTGGGGAGATAGGAAAGTTGTGATAAGACTCTGCAACAGTAAAAGGATAGCATTGTCCTCCCAGGATGCATAGCTAACCAGGTCGCTGCCAGTGTTTACCAAGATCTCCCCCCGCTCTTCACCTTTTTAAGCTGCATGCAAAATATTTAGGCCTTAAAAACTTTTATTACAAAAAAAAAAAAAAAAAAAGAAAACAACTTAAGACTTTCCCGGTTTGTACCATGAGAGCCAGCGTGAGCTACAACTCTCATCAATCTCAGCCTTCCTTGGAATGATGGAAGCTGTAGTCTGGAACCAGCTGGAGAAACTGCACATTGATAAAAGGATTAGCAAGCAAGCTACAGATGAAACTGAAGCATCTATACTCCTGCTATTTTTAGGCAGTGCAGGAGGAAGTACAGGATGAATATTTATGACTATAACTAAAAGTGGATGTCCCAAGCAAAGCTAGCAATGTATCCTCCTGTACACAAACAGGAATAGGAGGGGTCCTTCCTTTAATCCAGGGATCATCAGCATACATACACACCCTGTAACAGATTGCGGGTCTAAGGACCAAAACTGGGATTGTTCTAAGCTCCATGTAACATTTTAGAGGGTTTAGTTATATATTTATTGTGCACAGCTGGCAAGCACAGAATGTGCAGACCTCTCACCCCTTTTAACATTCCAGAATGGACGATCAGTAAGTCTCAATAAAAAATAGTGTTCCGACTTGTTCTTTGTGGCAGTTCATAATTGCATAATCCTCATAAATCCGGATCCTCTTCATGCACCTTACCAACATTTGAAACGTCGCTACTGCTTTTCGTTTTATTCCCAGGATGTATCTGAAAATGAAGCTCAGATCTGCTCTTTGTCTGCCCTTGCTAACTTCTCCTTGACTTCCAGAGGGAGGGTATTAAATAATTCCTCTTCTACCACCAGCCCACTGCGCTTCAGGAGGTGACACTCCCCCAGCTCCACGGGCAGACACTCCAGGCGATTACCACGGAGCTCTAGCTGCGTTAAGTTAGTGAGCTCTCCGACTCTTGATGGTAGAGAATTTAGTGTGTTGTTCCCAAGGTTGAGGGTCCTCAACTTCTTACACTGAAATAATTCAGGCGGCAGCTTCTCAATCTTTAACAGAAAAACAAAGAAGGGTCAGATTAGTCCACCAGAGAAGGAGTGAAAATTAAAAAGAACACCCTAAGCATTATATCCACTACAGCCCGCTGTAGAGTTTAGAGTGCAAGGAGTGACCTGGCACCACAACAGCGTAAGAAGTCAAACCGCCTAAGAATGGTTTGTCAACTTACCTGTGGTCTGCTGCATGCCTTCTTCAGCCAGGGTCTCCTGCCTGCAGCCTCTGTTAGCTCCACTGAGCCAAGATCAACAGTGCAGGAGCCAGCTCACTGACTGAAAACACAGCAGGGTGCTCTCAGTCAATGAGCACAGCCCTGAACCTACAGGCTTAGCTCAGTACAGAAGCATTCGTCTACAGAGGAAACAGTGGTGGCAGGCACGTAGCGGATCATTCTTAAATTGGTTTACAACTAACAGACAGGGCACTCTTGGCACCATAACCACTACAGCTATTTGTAGTGGTTATAGTGCTTGGAGTGTTTCCTTTACTACAGAGCACTTGTGAATGAATGAAATTGGTATAACATGTTATTTCAAGTAAGGATACATATCCAACATGTAATTATATTGTAACAGAAATTTTGCTTATAGATTGCTTTTCAGAGGAATGTAAAAATTTTAATTATGTACTTTTACACATTTGTTTATTCACTAATTTTTTCAGCCTTTAAAAAAATATTTGGAAACTATTTGTCAAGCGTTATACGAGATGTGCACAAGCAATTATCTGGCAATTAACACAACTGAGGTTTTTTAATTAATTTTTTTACACATACAGAAATTCATGCTCTCTAGATCGATCACATAGAAGTATAGCCTAATATGTTGTAAATGGTTACCTTTGGCTTGTTCCATGTAAGCTCTCATATCATATATCCCTGGTACACGTATATACTCTTAAAATACATAAATAAAAACTTACAGTAAAAGAAAACTATTTGTGGAATTAAAAGCTTTAGACAGTATAGGGTAGACATGAACAAAAAAAATATTTTGAAGCAATTCATTTGAATAAAATTCCTGTTGATAGTGGAAAAAATAGCTTCCGAATCAATCTCAACTGTAGATTCTGCCGGTGATACCATTCAGAATCAATTCAATCAACGATCACCAGGATTTGGATGAATAGCTTTTAAAAAAAACAAAAAACCTTTTTTCACATTTCTAGTATACAGTGTCCTGTATTTTGCACTATTTCGCACAGGGTCTACGTTGTTATTAAAGCAAAAATGGATTTATTCCTTACATACAGTATGTGTGACAAAACTAGATTAAAATAGTCAAATAACTTATTTTAGGTATTTGTAAGGACACTGAAGTCATCAATCGCAGTACAAAATGGTTATCTTCAATTTAGCATAATGCCCACATACAGCAAATACAGACAATTCATATTTCTAAAAAATAGACTGCTAATATGTTTACAGTGAAATAGTAGAGTCCATTACGTTCTCCCCCCTCCCTTATAATAGGAAAGATATGACCCATTAAAACTCCCTGCACTGTTTGGAATCAGATGGTGAGCTTACAATTTCTATTGACACTCTATGCAGCACAAATCTCTACTCAGCTTTGAGTAGAGCTTCAACAACAGCTATTTGCAAAAATCACAGCAAGAGTTCCAGGTTGCTTAAGTTTTTTTTTTTTTACAGTTTTTGCATGCAGTGTTTGGACCGCAGGAGACAGAGCCCCAGACATCTGGGCATACCGGATTATCTGAACATAAATTGATAGCAGCCATGGGATGGCTGTTATAGGTTTACAGAGTGTCACCACTGATCCATCCTCCAGTGGAAAAAAATACATTTTTTGCATAAACCCCTAGTTTGCAGGGATTTAGAGTAGATTAGATTACATTCCTGATAAAGGAGTTGCCTGTCTGCAACTGCACATGGACTGGCGAACTAGTACATCATGGGAAACTGAGATTTATATAGTTTTATAGTCTTATTCCCACTCCATCAGTTCCTACAATTATGTAACTCTGAAGTAGAGAACTATTGGTACCATAGTGACCTAGGATTTGTCAAGCCTGCATATACACACACACAACGCTGACCATTTTAACCATTGGGTATAACCTGGGACTATTGGGTCATAATACAGGTGTTGAACAAGCCAGTGGTGATGCATAGTGCTGGAGTACTTGTTCTGGCTTTGAAGGAGATAACTATTAAAATTGGATGTATTGATGCCTCCAGGAGGCTCAGTGTGTTTGAGACAGAGCATCCCATGGAAGGCAGTAGAGAGCTGTTCAGAGTTTTGTATTTAATTATCTAATTGACTGTTTTGATAGTTGGTAGGTGTTAATTAAGAGAAATGCAGCTAGGCTTGAAGTCCCTGTTTTTCATTAACTTGTTTTACCTTTTTGTAAGCCTTTTAAATTTCAAACATTCTCCAATATTAATTAACTTTTAAGGAAAGTTCCTGGGGGGGTGACAGTTTCCCTTTAATATTAGGTTTACTTATCCCCCAAGTTTAACATAAAATAAAATGTAAATGAAGAATCCCATACCTCTTAATCCTGCAACTGTGTACCTCCATTTTAGCTCCCTGTTAATCATGCTTTAAAATGGCTATGTCTGGACTGAATTTTATAGCATGACAGGAGGCTTCACATTTGCTTAAGTCTCTCTTTACTTGAACTCCACAGCAGCACATTAACATAGAGAGATAAACACCAAAGACAAAAAACATAGGCATCTATAAAAGACTCCCAAGCCACCATTTCCTCTTTCTTTGCTGCTCCGCAGACAGTACAGGTCAGAGTACCACTACCTCCTATTATTTAGGGTGGTGGTGTCTTTTTCTACTTCTTGTAATTTTATTGAATCTGTTTTACTGCTATTTCTGTTTATTTATTCTCGGTTGTTTGGTGCCCCCCTTTTATTTTCTTTGGGGTTTTTGTTAGCTCTTAGTTATTTTATTTGCCCTGATTTTTCTTTTGGTGTTTGCCCTGTTTCTGGGTCTTTTGCTTTCAGTGTGGTCGCCGAGAAGCCCTGTTTCTGGGTCTTTTGCTTTCAGTGTGGTCGCCGAGAAGCGGTCTTCCGACCGCTTCCCGTGCAGACCGACGGGACCGTGGAGTAAGACTCCTGCGGTCCCTCGTGCGCTGACTCTGATTCCCGCCCGCCGGCTTCGTGCGCCGAGCGGGAATCCCCGTTTGCTCATTACCCCGCTAGTGGTCTACAACCACTTCAAGATGGAGGGCATTCACCTTCTTTGGGACCTTCTCCGTCCGGGAGACTGGTTCACGAGACTGGACCTGAAGGACGCGTACCTCTCCGTCCCGGTGGACGAGGCCCGTCGAGGTTTCCTCAGATTCATATGGAGAGGCGCTCCGTACCAATTCACATGCCTTCCCTTCCCCCTGAAGCTCCTTGGTGCTTCACCAAGCTTTTGAAACCGGTGGTCGCCCGATTCAGGTCAGAGGGCGTACGCTGCATCATCTATCTGGACAACTTGCTGATCTTTTGCGAGGACCCCTCCAGACTCAGATATCAGACGCACTCCGCAATTTCTTTGTTGGAATACCTGGGCTTCGTGGTCAATCTGGAGAAATCGGCCTTGGAGCCTTCACAGACGGTGGAATTCTTGGGTTTCATGGTCGATGCGAAGGAATGCGTTCTCCGACTACCTGTGGCAAAGATAGCGGCCATTCGGAAGGAGATCAGACGTGTTTTACGGCAGGACCGGATCCCCATATGGATGTTGGCTCGCGTGGTGGGTCTCCTCTCGGCCTCGATACAGGCGATCTACCCGGGCCCATTACATTACAGGGCCATGCAACGGCTGAAGGCGCATTTTCTACGCAAGAGGCCCTCTTACGATCAGATGATTTCCCGGTCATCGGACGTGAAGACCGAATTGCGCTGGTGGCTCCTGCATATGTCCGCCTGGAACGGCAAGGCGATATTCGGGACAACCCTGGATTTCGTGTTGGAATCGGATGCGAGTCTTTGGGGCTAGGGTGCCTCGTGCGCGACGGGGGTCCACAAGGGGCCCGTAGTCGGCCAAGGAATCGGATTCCCACATCAATTGCCTGGAGCCGATTGCGGGTTCATTTGCGATACGGAGCCTGGCGAATCACCTGTCGGACTGCTGCGTACTCCTTCGGATGGACAATAGCTCAGCAGTGCAATACATCAACCGCCTGGGAGGCGCTCGGTCTCGAGCACTATCGGAGGTGACGAAGGAGATATACAGTTTCTCTTTCCAACGCAACATCACCCTGCAAGCGGAATATCTTCCAGGGGTGTTGAACCTGACGGCGGACTGGTTCTCCAGACATTGGAGGGATGCCAGCGACTGGAAGCTCCTTCGGAACGTCTTCCTCAATCTCAAACGACAGAGGGGTCCGTTCAACGTGGATCTTTTCGCCTCCAGGACGAACCACCAGACTTCGAGGTACTTCAGTTGGCTCCCGGACCCGGAGTGCACAGCGGTGGACGCTTTCCTCCAGGTGTGGCCGTCGCAGGGAGCGTATGCGTTTCCTCCGTTCGCTATGATTCCCAGGGTGTTGCTTCATGTTCGACGTCAGCATGTGTCCTTGGTGCTGTTGACTCCGCTGTGGCGGGGTCAGGCATGGTTTCCGGAGCTCTTAGATCTATCCTATCGGGAGCCCCTTCTCATCGTATGCTCCTCTCGGACTCCCGGGGCAATTCTCATCCACCTGCTCTTGGTGGCCTGGACTGTTTCAGGGGTGCCTGGAATGTCGAGGCATTATCGCAGTCGGCTAGAGACCTTCTCTGGGATTCCTGGGCCCCTGGGACGAGGAGGTGTTATCTTTCAGCATGGAGTTCCTGGTGTCGTTGGTGCTTGGAACGGGATATCGATCCCTTTACAAGTCCTGTAACTAGCGTACTGAACTTCTTGTCCCACCTATTTGACATGGGTCGGTCCTACCGCTCGGTTAACGTTACTAGGTCGGCTATATCGGCGGCGCATGTCCCGCTTAGAGGTTTTCCCATCGGGCAGGACCCGCTGGTTTGCAGACTCCTGCGCGGGATGAGGCTGGCGTGTCCTCCGGCGCCCAAGTACTCTTCCCTCTGGGATGTCCGTTTAGTATTAGCATTCCTTCGGGAATGGCCGGATAACCAGGACCCTTCCCTTCGCCAGCTCTCGGCGAAATTTGCCCTTTTGTTGTGTCTGGTCTCGTTCAGACGGGTTTCGGATGTTCGGGCCTTTGATGTCAACGCCTTCACATTCTCGCCAGAAGGGGTCTCCTTCAAGGTGGTTAGGCGTACCAAGTCGGATTCGACGACTGTCGTATCCTTACTTTAGGGATGCGCCTAAACTATGTGTGGCGAAGGCACTGGCTCTATATGTAGCGGTTACCGCTCCATTTCGTCCTTCTCATTCGGGGCAGTTGTTGATCTCGTATGTCAGGCCCCACAAGCCGGTCTCGTCCCCTACCCTGGCCCGATGGATAAGATGGCTCTTGAGTCTGGCAGGGGTGAATGCGACCTTCGGGGCGCATTCGATTAGGGGCGCCGCGGCTTCCGGAGCTTTCATGGCAGGGGCTTCCCTTCAGGACATCTTACGTTCGGCAGACTGGTCCCGTGAGGATACTTTGTCAATTTTATTTTAGACCATCGGATCATGCTTCTTTGGTTTTGCTGTTGGAGCGTTAAAACAGCAAATATGAAGCCTCATGTCATGCTATAAAATTGTAGATTATACAAGCTTTAGTGTAACTATAATCTTAATTTTATTAATGACAAGAGGCGAATATTTCCCTCCCAGTTTGTTTTTCCCCCCCTTTTTTGTTTGGATGGATTGTGTTGATTGTTTTCTGCTTTTTTTTTGTCTGGTCGCCTGGCCTAGACTTGTAGTCGAGATGAGTTCTGGGGTTGGGGGTGGTGTCCGGTATTTTGTATTTCCGGTTGTTGATTATGTGTCTCGGGTCTGTCATATTTTTAGTTTGGATCATGGGATTTACGTTTTCTCAGTACATTTCGTTCACTAATCAGGGTTTTCAACTCGGTTTATTTAGTTTCAGTTTAATGTTTCGTCTACAGTTCAAAGATTCAACTGTTTCGCCGGATGAAATCCAAGCTCACATTCATTCTTCGAGGTTTCGTCCGGATGGCATTCCTTGTTATGTTTTTTCTCTTTTCCATGTTTTAGTTGTTTGGCATTTGTTGTATATTTTGTTGTCGCAGCATGAAAGAGGAAATGGTGGATTGGGAGGAGTCTTTTATAGATGCATATGTTTTTTGTCTTTGGTGTTTTCTCTCTATGTTAATGTGCTGCTGTGGAGTTCAAGTAAAGAGAGACAAGCAAATATTCGCCTCCTGTCATTAATAAAATTAAGATTATAGTTACACTAAAGCTAGTATAATCTACAATTGTGATGTCAATTGTGGAATCATTAATATGAAAGTGAGTATTACAATCAAAGTTTCAAGTTCCAGAGAAGAGACAGTTTCTCTTATGGGAAAATGTTATTTTTCACCCAATAATCAGGGTCGTTTTTACTTTTTTTGCTCAGTTGTGATGAGTGAATTACCTCCAATGAATGGAAATCTTAACCCCTTAAGGACGGAGGACGGTTCAGGACCGTCATCGGCATTTTTGCGTTGCCGACCGGTGACGGTCCTGAACCGTCCTAACCGTCCAATGTACTTACCCGATCGCCGTCGTTCCCCCGGCGGCGATCGGCGGTGCTCCCGGTGTGGGGAGACTGCCTGCAGCCCAGACAGTCTCCCCATGGCGGTTTAGGACCCCTGTGACCATGTGATCGCCTAACAGGGCGACCACATGGTCACAATATGTGTCCTAGTCTCTGCCTGCAGGGGGACTGTCTGTGCTGACAGGCAGTCTCCCTGCATGTGTAAAATCATAAAAAAAATTAAAAGTGAAAGTTAATAAAAAAAAAAAATATTATTATATATGTGTATATATATGATATAGACATATATTATACCTATATAATATATGTCTATATATCATATATATATATATAATATGTCATGCTAAGTGTATTTTTATATTAATATGTACATATATTAATATAAAAATACACTTATAATTAATTTACACACGTATATATATAATATATATAATAACTATATATATTGTATATATATATATTATTATAAAATACGAATAATAAATAATTTAAATTAAAAAAATTAAAAATAATAATAAAAATTAAAAAAAATTATATATCTATACGAAATTTTATTCTAACTGTATTTTGATATTAATATATATATATTTATATCAAAATACACTTAGAATGAAATTGTATATATCTATGTATATATAAATAAAAAGAATGCAAACTATTCATATGTCCATATACAAAATTACATAAATAATTATATAAATATACACGTAGACTTCAAATATATAAATATGCATATATATTTAAATTCTACGTGCGTATTTATGTAATATTTTTACATAATTAAGTTATTTTATTGATTGCAATTTAAGGGACCTGCCTGCCAACCCAGGCCGAAAGTCCAGAGAATTCAATTTGCTATCACTGTATTTTACCCTGTAACGTTCTACGACACCCTAAAACCTGTACATGGGGGGTACTGTTTTACTCGGGAGACTTCGCTGAACACAAATATTAGTGATTCAAAACAGTAAAACATATCACAGCGATGATATTGTCAGTGAAAGTGACTTTTTTTGCATTTTTCACACACAAACAGCACTTTTACTGATATAATTGTTGTGATACATTTTCCAGTTTTGAAACACTAATATTTGTGTTCAGCAAAGTCTCCTGAGTAGAACAGGACCCCCCATGTACAGGTTTTATAGCGTTTTTGAAAGTTACAGGGTCAAATATATGGGTCAAATATTTTTACATTGAAAATGGCCAGGTTGGTTACGTTGCCTTTGAGAGCGTATGGTAGCCCAGGAATGAGAATTACCCCCATGATGGCATACCATTTGCAAAAGAAGACAACCCAAGGTATTGCAAATGGGGTATGTCCAGTCTTTTTTAGTAACCACTTAGTCACAAACACTGGCCAAAATTAGCGTTCAATTTAGTTTTTTTACTTTTTTCACACACAAACAAATATGAACGCTAACTTTGGCCAGTGTTTGCGACTAAGTGGCTACTAAAAAAAAGTCTGGACATACCCCATATTGAATACCCTGGGTTGTCTACTTTTAAAAAAATATGTACATGTGGGGTGTTATTCAGCGATTTATGACAGATAATAGTGTTACAATGTCACTATTGGTACATTTTAAAAATGTATGTTTTGAAACCGCAATATCCTACTTGTACTTATAGCCCTATAACATGCAAAAAAATAGCAAAAAGCATGTAAACACTGGGTATTTTTGAACTCAGGACAACATTTTGAATCTATTTAGCAGTTTTTTTCATTCGCTTTTGTAGATGAGTAAAAGATTTTTTACATAAAATTCAAAAAACGTGTATTTTTTTCAATTTTTCATCATATTTTTTCATTTTTTTAAAAATTAAATTACATGAGATTATATAAATAATGGTATGTAAAGAAAGCCCCTTTTGTCCTGAAAAAAAAACAATATATAATTTGTATGGGAACAGTAAATGAGAAAGCGGAAAATTACAGCTAAACACAAACACCACAAAAGTGTCAAAAAGATGCCTGGTCGCAAATGTACAACATCGCAAAAAAAGTCCGGTCCTTAAGGGGTTAAAGGGATACTATAAGTGCCAGGAATACCAAGCTGTATTCCTGACACTACAGTTCCCTCTACCTCAATCAGACGCTGGATGTCCTCAAGTAGAGCGTTTGGATCCAGGAAGTCCTCTAGTGGCTGCCTGGTAGACTGCCACTGGAGACAGACTTAGTGCTGCAATGTAAACATTGCAGTTTCTCTGGAACTGCAATGTTTAACATTGCAGCACCAAGTGCAATAGGGACACTGCACCCAGACCACTTCAATGAGCTGAAGTTGTCTGGGTGCCTACAGTGTCCCTTTAATGCTTCTGCATACCAAGACATTTTGGAAAATGCAATGCTTCCAACTTTGTGGGAACAGTTGGGGGAAGGCCATTTACTATTCCAGCACAACTGTGCCCCAGTGCACAAAGCAAGGTCCATAAAGAAATGGCTGGATGAGTTTGGTGTGAAAGAACTTGACTGGCCCGCAAAGAGCCCTGATCTCAACCTCAAACACCTTTTGGATGAATTGGAACGGAAATTGGGAGCCAGGCCTTCTAGTACAATATTAGTGCCTCATCTCACAAATGCGCTACTGGATAAATGTGCAAATATTTCCAGAAATACTCTAAAAACTTGTGGAAAGCCTTCATAGAAGAATGGATGGAAGCTGTTACAGCTGCATAAGAGGGGAAGAGGGAAGGGGGGGCAACTACACATCAATGTCTATGTTTTTAGAATGCAACATCATATAAGTCCCTGTTGGGGTGGGTTGGTGTGGTGTGTGTGTGTATCTGTAAAATATAGGGTCAGACAGAAATGAAAAGCAATTTTGAAATCCAATACTGGGAGTGACACGGGCAAGTTGGATTCCATTCTATTTGTGACCTTCCTTAAATACTCTGACTGCCTTCTTTTTGTCAGACCACTTTAAATGCAACATTTCCCATTAGTGTCTAGCATTTGACCTTGATAGAAATACAAGGTAATCTGATCACTACATATTGCTTTCTGTGCCCAGGACAGACATGCCAACACTCGCACAGCTTCCCTTGCAACCGGCTGGGACAGACCAGACAACTTCACTTGGTAACAAACTGGAGTTGTAGGACCCCCAACTCCACCTGATGGCAGGGTCACAATACACTGCATTTTAGGCATTGAGACGCAGAGGAAGAATGCATAAGCATACAAGTAATGGGAGTAGAGCCTTTTAGACACTAATCATCTACTCCCGGCGATCCAGATATTCGGGTCTTTCTTATAATCCCCAGATATCTTTATGGGCCCCCTTTTCTTCTATTTTATGTCCCACTATTTCCCTTGTGCACTACAAGAGTGACATTTCCCACAATCCCTGCAAGTATTGAAACAAGCATCGGGCATCGCTGCTAGATTACATTACTAACATATACTAGTATTTGAAAGAAGTTACCATACTGAAAAGGCTTTTTATATCAAAACTGCAAAGCCCTTCATAAATAAAAAGTAATATAACATTTATGATAGACAGGAATTAGATCATGAATTTCTGATATAAAACTAGATTTATCTTCAGCAATTCAAATGCCAATTGTGTGTGGGTTACTCAAGTAATGTCTACCCTTGGCTTCACCTTCAGCCCCATGCTACAGAATTGTCCCTGTTTGGGAACACTTCCCTAAGAGGAGCAAACCCCCCCCCATGACTCCAACATGCTGGCTTAATTCCCGGAGCATCGAATGGAGTAACATCTCTCAGTTTCTATGCAAGTACAAAAAGTGCATACTAGGGGAGTAATCACAGCAACTACAATATATGCACTGTAAATGCCCTGACACAGAGCAGGACAACTGCCTTGTAGGATAGTTCTGCTGCTCTTCTGTGTCATTCAACTGTCTGGTAAATGCCGCCTCTACACCCAACAAAGTTATAGTTACAAAATCTAGACATTTGCTCAAATGTAATTTATTTTTCAATGCGGTTTCAACAAAGCATAAGTCAGTGCATCCATGACATGTTACACTCCGTCACGCACAAACCTCTACAGAGCTCATACAATAGATCGATAGATACACACATACACACTGATCAGCCACAACATTAAAACCACCTGACTAATATCATTTAGGTCTCGCTCGTATTGCCAAAACAGCTCTGATGCATCAAGATATGTCCCTCAGAAGACCTATGAACCTGTCCTGTGGTCTCTGGCACCAAGACATTAGCAGCAGATCTTTTAAATCCTGCAAGTTGTGAGGTGGGGCCTCCATGGATCAGAATTGCAGAATCCCACAGAAGCGCAATCGGATTGAGATCTGGGGAATTTGGCTGCCAAGGCAACACCTTGAACTCTTTGTCATGTTCCTTAAACCATTCCTAAATATTTTTTATAGTTTCGCATTATGTGTCTGAAAAGGGCCACTGCCATAAGGGAACACCATTGCCATGAAGGGGTTACGTGGTCTGTAACTATCTGTAGGTAGGTGGTATGTGTCAAAGTAACATCCACATGAATGCCAGGACCCAAGGTTTCCCAGCAAAACATTGCCTCTACTTCTTCCCATAGTGCATCTTGCTGCCATCTCTTTCCAATATAAACCATGTACAAGCACCCGGACATCCACCTGATCTAAAAGAAAATGTGATTCATCAGACCAGACAACATTCTTGCATTGCATCATGGCCCTGTTCTGACGCTTACATCCTCATTGAAGGCACTTTCAGTAGTGGACAGGGGTCATCATGGGTACTCTAATGCCTCGTTTCCACTGAGCGGATTGGTTCGGTTCGCTATTTTGGGTGTTTCGATTATGAAAGTAGTCCATACAAGTGAACCGTACCGCACCATTCAGGGTCCTGCTTCAGATGTAGGGCCATAGGAAATGAAACGGTTCGGTTAGGGCGGAGCTACTATACAATCCATTGATTGGTGGACAGGAAGAGCATTTTTTCTAAACCCTGCAGGGCCCTGAAGGTCTGACTTTCAGTGGAAACCCTCACCAGAATGGGCTGGTCCATTCTAAACCTTCCAAACTGTACCGACCCGAACCGATCCGCTCAGTGGAAACAAGGCATTACTGGTCTGTAGTTACACTGCTCCATATGCAGCAAACAGCAACGCACTGCATGTTCTGACAAATTTCTATCATGCCAAACAAAAAATATAAGTGCGCTAAAACTTAAAGTGCCAATTTTCTCACAATATAAACAAAGTGAGAGTAGTGCAAAACTTGTTCACTCTTTACAAAGTGCAATGTGCATATACACTAATAGTGTGACAAAGTGCAAAATGCAAAAACCACTTGAAGTGATCCAGTATACACAAATAGAATAGAGTTCACTTACTCTAGTTACATATCTGAAGTGAACCTCAATTCCAAATGGTAGTACATGGCAAAATAAAATACAAAACATATATAATGAAGTATGCCTTTAAATAGAAATAATTTGAAGTGTGTTTAAAATTGTTCACTCACAAGCAGAGAGCAGATAAGCCTGCTCTACTTCAAACAGCCCCAATATGAAAGGATGTCCTCTCCAGCCAATAAGGTAAAACAATTTATTCCACAATCTTTATACATGGCAGGCGGGGAGACTAAGTATATATACACTAGCCAAGAATGGGGGGCAAGCCTGGTCTCCTACTGTAGATATATAGATGATTTGTTTTTTATATGGAAGGGTTCAGAAGGTTATTTAAAATAGTTTTTTGATAATTTGAATATCAATGAATGGAGAATATGTCTTACAAGTGATTTTAGTACCTCCAGCATTAACTTTTCATATCTGAATATTTATGTGGATAATGTGATTTTAATGAAAAATATTTTTTTTTTTAAAAGTAGACGCGAATAGCTATGTAATGTACAACAGTGGACATTACACAGCCTGGCTTAATAACATCCCAAAAGGAAAATTTAGAAGAGTCCGAAGAAACTGTACAGAGGTGGATGTTTTTAAGTAACAAGCAGATATATTAAAAGGAAAATTCTTAGATAAAAAAATATCCCACTAAACTCATAGAGGAAGCATATGAGGAAGTTTTAAAACAAGACCAGGATGATTTAATTGTGGACATTAAGAGAAATGTAAGTGATAAAAATAATAACGTCACGCTGGTATTTAATTACAATAGTGATTGTAATAAGGTCAAATCTATTGTAAAGAAGCATTGGCATATTTTAAAAAAAAGATAATGAACTCTGTAAACTTCTTCCGGATAAACCTTTTATTACTTTTAGAGGGGCGCCAAATTTTAAACAGATGTTAAAGGACCACTATAGTGCCAGGAAAACATTCTCGTTTTCCTGGCACTATAGTGCCCTGAGGGTGCCCCCACCCTCAGGGACCCCCTCCCGCCGGGCTCTGGGGAGAGGAAAGGGGTTAAAACGTACCTTTCTCCATCGCCGAGCGGGGGAGCTCTTCTCCTCCGATCCTCCTCCTCCTCTCCTCCCATTCGGCTGAATGCGCACGCGCGCATTCAGCCGGTCACATAGGAAAGCATTATCAATGCTTTCCTATGGACGCTTGCGTGCTCTCACTGTGATTTTCACAGTGAGAATCACGCAAGCGCCTCTAGCGGTTGTCAATGAGACAGCCACTAGAGGCTTTGAGGGCTGGATTAACCCATTTATAAACATAGCAGTTTCTCTGAAACTGCTATGTTTATAAAAAAAAATGGGTTAACCCTAGCTGGACCTGGCACCCAGACCACTTCATTAAGCTGAAGTGGTCTGGGTGCCTAGAGTGGTCCTTTAAGTTTTAATCACCCTAAAAGAGAAGTAAAGAAAACTTTTTTAAATGAGAAAAAAGGTTTTTATTCATGTGGTTTATGTATGGGCTGCAAATGTAGTAAGTATAGGACTCTTAACCCCTTCAGGACGGAGTCAATAGTACATGTTCTGATCAAAACAAAACGTAAACAAAAACTGGAATTTGCGCTATATGTCTGTTCAACCGTAATTCACCTGTTTCATATTAAATGCACCCACACTTATTATATATCATTTTGTTCAGGAGAAACAGTGCTTTCATTTCATATCAAATATTTATATATGAAACATAATTTATTATGAATAAAATTAAAAAACAGAGCGATCACATGGCCCCCGGGGGCCTCATTTGCCGGGGGAGGGCTGCCTGGGCTGTGAGGCAGCCCTCCAGAAGAGGATCGCGGCAGAGGTGAGTACGCCGGACCTCCTGGGGGCTTAAGCCGTTACGGCGTTATATGCCGCCGCAACGGCTTTAAGGCCCTTTAAAGCCGGGACGGCATAGAACGGCGTTAAAGGGTTAAAGGTGTAAGCAAATTTAAGACTAAATACAAAAGTAAGGATTTTATTATAAAAGATTTTATTACATGTTTTAGTAAGAATGTTATTTATCTTTTAATTTGCCCATGCGGCCTGCAATATGTACGTCGCACAATCCGTCCTTTAGATGAAAGAATCTATGAACATGTAAATAATATTAGGAAAGGTTATGAGAATCATAGCGTGTCAGCCCATTTAAAAAAATACCACAACCAAAACCCAGAAGGTTTGACTTTTCTGGGGATTAAAATAGTTAACAAGTCCTGGCGAGGAGGGAACCATATTAACGAGATTGGAAGAGAAGAGATGAGATGGGTTTACAAGTTAGATACTCTGGAGCCAAGAGGACTCAATATAGAATTTGATCTTTTTAATTTTTTATAAAATGTGTGTTTTATGGTATTTTATTATTTTATAGTTATGTTTTTTTTTAAATCTTTTTTCCCCTGAGCAGGATATATATATATATATATATATATATATTTTTTTTTTTTTTTCTCCCACTCTAAATTGGGTATATTCTTGTCCAGAATGTGTATAATGTATTGTGTAACCTTTGAATGAATATATATATTTACTATGCTCTCCTGAATGTAGCTGTTATGGTGTTTCTAATGAGGATTATTGTACTTTTACGGTACCTTAATGTCTGTCTTTTTAGCCCATTTTTAATTGGGTATATCCCTTTTCAGAATGTTTATAATACAATGTATAATTTTAAGCAATTTTTGAATGTATACACATTTATTATGCTATCTGTAACATAGTTGTTATGGTCTTTCTAATGTGGATTACTACACCTTTAAATGTAGGTGTTGCTGTATTAGGACACCACTGTGTATAATTTTTAGTTCAGCTTATAAATAAAATCCATAAGGGTATGTATATATGGATATGAGGAATAGCCTATAAAAGGTATTTAAAGAGACACTATAGTCACCTGAACAACTTTAGCTTAATGAAGCAGTTTTGGTGAATAGAACATGCCCCTGCAGCCTCACTGCTCACTCCTCTGCCATTTAGGAGTTAAATCCCTTTGTTTATGAACCCTAGTCACACCTCCCTGCATGTGACTTGCACAGCCTTCCATAAACACTTCCTGGAAAGAGAGCCCTATTTAGGCTTTCTTTATTGCAAGTTCTGTTTAATTAAGATTTTCTTATCCCCTGCTATGTTAATAGCTTGCTAGACCCTGCAAGAGCCTCCTGATTAAAGTTCGATTTAGAGATTGAGATACAATTGTTTAAGGTAAATTACATCAGTTTTTTCATGCAGGCTCTGTCAATCATAGCCGGGGGAGGTGTGGCTAGGGCTGCATAAACAGAAACAACGTGATTTAACTCCTAAATGACAGTGAATTGAGCAGTGAAATTGCAGGGGAATGATCTATACACTAAATCTGATTTATTTAGCTAAAGTAATTTAGGTGACTACAGTGTTCCTTTAAATACATTAGATGAATACAAGTTGGTTTTGTAATGTCCTTTGTGTATATGCAAATAACTTGTGAATTTTAGCCAATAAGGAGCCACCTGTATATCACACCACGCCCTCGGGGGTGGTATAAAAGACTAGTATAGAAGATATGAGTCAGGTCTGAAGAAGCCGATCTCTCGGCGAAACGCGTCATCTTACTCGCTACGTGACGTCATCACGTCCTTCCCGCCTCCCGGAAGTATCCTGTGGACATTGCCGAACTTGAGCGTGCACGTACTGTTTGTCCTAACCGGTGGCTGCACAAACTCATACAAGGACAGTTCCAACAAGGATCCGGTGATTTTTAATGTTTGCTGTTTTAAGATTGTGGAATAAATCTGTGACGAAGTGCCCTTCGCCACTTGGGCCTGTAGAGGACTGCTTGCCCGTCTCTTGCCCTGTGACTATGGACCCTGGGAGATTTGGCCCGTTCAATTCAGTATGATAGGAGTTACCGTATATACTCGAGTATAAGACGAGTTTTTCAGCACATTTTTTGTGCTGAAAAACACTCACTCGTCTTATACTCGAGTCAGTTGTCTGTATTATGGTAATTTTCATTGCCATAATACAGACAAGGACCGGGGGCTGTCAGGAAGCTGTAACTTACCTTCACCGCAGCTCCTGTCAGCTCCCTTCTCTCTCCTCCGTCCGTGCAGCTCCCAGGTCAGCTTCCTCTGCAACTCTCGCGAGAGCCGCGGGGTCAGAGCGTTGCCACGGTTTACCGTGGCAACGCTCCGCACGGCCGCGAGAGTTGCAGAGGAAGCTGACCTGGGAGCTGCACGGACGGAGGAGAGAGAAGGGAGCTGACAGGAGCTGCGGTGAAGGTAAGTTACAGCTTCCTGACAGCCCCCCTCCTACAGCCCATCCACTGGACCACCAGGGAGTGAGAGCCCCCCTCCCTGGCCAGCTAACAAGCAGGGAGGGGGGACGAAAAAAAAAAAAAATAATAATAAAAAAAAAAATAATAACAACATTAAAAAAATATATATATTACAATAATAATTAAATAATAATAATTAATAAAATGCCCACCCCCACCAATGCTCTGCACTCACACACACTGCATACACACACTCATACACACACTGCATTCATACACACACTCATACATGCACTGCATTCATTATATACACACACTGCATTCATACATACACACACTGCATTCACACTGCACTCATACACACACTGCACTGCATTCATTATATACACACACTGCACTCATATACACACACTGCACTCATACACACACACTGCACCCATACACACACACTGCACCCATACACACACACACTGCACTCATACACACACACACTGCACTCATACACACACACACTGCACTCATACACACACACACTGCACTCATACACACACACACTGCACTCATAGACACACACTGCACTCATACACACACACTGCACTCATACACACACACTGCACTCATACACACACTGCACTCATACACACACACTGCACTCATACACACACACTGCACTCATACACACACACTGCACTCATACACACACTGCACTCATACACACACACTGCACTCATATACACACACTGCACTCCATTCATTATATACACACTGCATTCATACACACACTGCATTCATTATATACACACTCTGCATTCATTATACACACACTCTGCATTCATTATACACACACTCTGCATTCATTATACACACACTCTGCATTCATTATACACACACTGCATTCATTATACACACACTGCATACACACTGCACTCATACACACACTGCACTGCACTCATTATACACACACTGCACTCATATACACGCACTGCACTCATATACACGCACTGCACTCATACACGCACTGCACTCATATACACGCACTGCACTCATTATACACACACACTGCATTCATACACACACTGCATTCATACACACACTGCATTCATACACACACTGCATTCATACACACACTGCATTCATACACACACACTGCATTCATACACACACACTGCATTCATACACACACACTGCATTCATACACACACACTGCATTCATACACACACACTGCATTCATACACACACACTGCATTCATTATATACACACACACTGTAAATAAATCTTAAATTAATATAATTTTTTTAGGATCTAATTTTATTTAGAAATTTACCAGTAGCTGCTGCATTTTCCACCCTAGTCTTATACTCGAGACAATAAGTTTTCCCAGTTTTTTGGGGTAAAATTAGGGGCCTCGGCTTATATTCGGGTCGGCTTATACTCGAGTATATACGGTATGTATTTTTGTATCCTTTTGTGTTTTACTGGTAACATGTGCTCAATGGAGTCTGCCTCTATCCCTGGATATAATTGGATTATTTTCCCCATTGTCTCCAGGATAGAGGGCTCTGTAAAACCGGTTTGGGCCAGATAGCCATGCTGCCAGCCAGGCCCCAAAAGATACTTTACTAACTTCAGAAACCCTGGTCTGATTCATGCCATTTTTTGATATGTTGTTCCCCTGAATGGATTGATTGTGAATATATATATATATATATATATATATATATATATATATATAGATTATTTTTTTTTTTTTTTTTTTTTTATGTGAATGTGATTTATATTTTAGAAGTTATGAATATGCTGTAAAAAGTAAATTTTTCCTGCCTGTGATAAATTACATTAACCCATTGTGTTCAGTAATTATATCACAGGCAGAGGGGAGGATTTTATGTGTGTGTGTGCTGGGTGTGCCTTCTGTTTTACTGTACGTGATTGGTTACATGTTGTCCCTCCCTGTGGGATGTCCCCTTGCATGGGGACTTGCATAAAAGTCTGTGTATGTTAATTAAAGTCAGATCATCTTGTACCTTTCTTGAAGCCTTGGCTCATGTTTGGGGGAAGGGATACCTACACTCAGGGGATTGCTATAATCACTTACTCCCCAGAGTAAGCTCTTGCAATAGCTTGATTTGTTCCTGCTACGCTCTCTGGATTTAGGAGAGGTTCACCCACTGGGATCTGGATCCTGGTCGTGGATCCAGGGTGGGTGGAGACGGTGAGACCCCGGCGCAGCTGTATCGCTGGAAGTCGGGTCTGCAGTGCCGATGGTGTCGGTTGGAGTGCTTGGAGTCCTCAGCGAGCACTAGGCGCATCGATTGGCGGAAGTACTCAGTCGGAGTGCTAGCGTTCCGTCACAAAATCGTTTTACCTTATTGGCTAGAGAGGACATCCTTTCATATTGGGGCTGTTTGAAGTAGAGCAGGCTTATCTGCTCTCTGCTTGTGAGTGAACAATTTTAAACACACTTCAAATTATTTCTATTTAAAGGCACACTTCACTATATATGTTTTGTATTTTATTTTGCCATGTACTACCATTTGGAATTGAGGTTCACTTCAGATATGTAACTAGAGTAAGTGAACTCTATTCTATTTGTGTATACTGGATCACTTCAAGTGTTTTTTGCATTTTGCACTTTGTCACACTATTAGTGTATATGCACATTGCACTTTGTAAAGAGTGAACAAGTTTTGCACTACTCTCACTTTGTTTATATTGTGAGAAAATTGGCACTTTAAGTTTTAGCGCACTTATATTTTTTGTTTGGTTTGTAGGTCTGTGTTTTAAGAGCCAATACACTGATAGGTGCTGCTGTGTATAATTAGGTCACTATTATTGTAATTAGCGCCACTTTCACTTGTTTATTGTATTTCTATCTTGTAAATATCTTTCATGGCCAGTATTAAAGGGACACGATAGGTACCCAAACCGCTTTATCTCATTGAAGTGGTCTGGGTGCAGTGTCCCCGTCCCTCTTAGTCATACAATGTAAAACCACTAAAGGCACTTCCTGAAGTTTAATGGAGTTTGACTCCTTGAAACGATGTTGCACGTCCTCACACTCTGCATGAAGACATCCATAGTCAAGGGGGCAGAGGAACACATTAGTGTTAGGAATACATATTTGTATTCCTAACACTAAAGTGTTATTTTCAGCAATTTGAGCTACAGTAAGCTCTTCTGTGTGATCTGACCTGCCGGCTAGCCTTTGCTCCTCACGTGCATCAATGAACCTTGGGCGCCCATGATCCTGACACATGTTGTCCAAGCACCACTTTTGGTACATACTAACCACTGCATACTAGGAACACCCCACAAGACTTGCCATTTTGCAGATGCTTTGACTCCGTCATCTAGCCATCATGGATTTATCAAAGTCATTTAGATCTTTTCACTTTTCTGGCTTCTAAAACATGAAGTCCAAGAACTGACTGTTCACTTGCAGCCTCATATATCCGTCCCCTTGACACGTGCCTTTTTAACAATATAATCAATAGTATTCAGTACACCAGTCAGTGGTTTAAATGTTGTAGGTAGCTAAATAGTGCATACATAGATAGACATTTTCCAACAAAGTTACTGCTAGCTAGATTGTCGAGGTAAAGAGCATGTATGGCAAGGAAAGGGTTAAACCATTGTTGTAAGTTCAGTAGTCTGGTAAGCTAGGATATCTCCCATTGTCACTTGGTATGACCATAGTCAACTAAACCCACGCCCTGTAGCCACAAAGCCTCAGGGTTCACATTCCATGTCTGAAAAGAAAGATAACTTTCAAAGCAAAACAAATATAAACACAACATGTGTTTGCTGAGCCACATTTGCAAAGTCACAAGAAAAGCAATAATTAAATATTTTTTTTTAAAGGTATATAAAAATTGAATTTTACATCTACACTCTTACAGGAAGGAGAATGTGCATAATTGCTTTGTGATGAGCAAAATAAAGTACATATTCATTAATTATTTAAGAGTCTTTTTATAGCAGATCATCTAACTTAATAAAATATCAACAAATATGCTTCCAGATGGTGCAGTAAACACACTAATGCTGATTTTTTTTTTTTTTTTTTACTTAAAGGGAAACTCCAGTGCCAGGAAAACAATCCGTTTTCCTGGCACTGGAGGGCCCCTCTCCCTCCCACCCCCCAATCCCCAGTTGCTGAAGGGGTGAAAACCCCTTCAGTCAGTCACTTACCCCAGGCAGCGACATGTCCCACGTCGCTGCCTGCTCCTCCCCCGCTGCTCCACCTTCTTCCTCCGTCGGCCGGTGGGCGAGACTGATCCTGCCCACCGGCCGAGGAGTTCCAATGCGCATGCACGGCAATGCCGTGCATGCGCATTGGCGCACCCCATAGGAAAGCATTGAAAATGAATTTCAATGCTTCCCTATGGGGAATAGAGCGACGCTGGAGGTCCTCACACAGCATGAGGACGTCCAGCGACGCTCTAGCACAGATAATCTGTGCTATGATGCAGGAAGTGACCTCTAGTGGCTGTCTAGTAGACCGCCACTAGGGGAGGACTTAACCCTGCAAGGTAATTATTGCAGTTTATAAAAAACTGCAATAATTACACTTGCAGGGTTAAGGGTATTGGGAGTTGGCACCCAGACCACTCCAATGAGCAGAAGTGGTCTGGGTGCCTGGAGTGTCCCTTTAACCCCTTAAGGACCAAACTTCTGGAATAAAAGGGAATCATGACATGTCACACGTCATGTGTCCTTAAGGGGTTAACTTGTTTATAAGCTCTAAGCACATTCACCAATTCTACTTAAAAATATTCTATACAAAAAAAAATTACAAAAAAGATTTTGTGAAAGACATAAAGCCAATCCCTTAGTTCCACAATTAGAAGACTCTATATAAAGAATGTTTCGTAGCTTAAACAACAAAGAATATTATGTTTGACATTCACAGAAGTTGCAGCTCTATAAAAGTAAATGGGTTAAAGTTACTACAGGTTTTAATCTGTAACTGCTTTTAGTAAAACAATCCCCCCTCCTCCCTCCAAAAACAAAACAAACAAAACAAAACAACAACAAAAAGCACAAAACACTTTGTAC
Source organism: Pelobates fuscus (assembly GCF_036172605.1). Lineage (NCBI taxonomy): Eukaryota > Metazoa > Chordata > Amphibia > Anura > Pelobatidae > Pelobates > Pelobates fuscus. The sequence continues at coordinate 142,335,256 of NC_086325.1, read as the reverse complement.
ACTCACGTGATTGGCAGTGACGGCAAAGTACTGAAGGTTCTGCAGTTGTCCTATTTCAGGTGGGATGTTACTTAGGTCATTGTGGCTCAGGTCCAAATACCGGAGCCGGCGACAATAGCACAGCTGGGCTGGAATTTTGTCTATCTTGTTGCGATTTAGATACAGCCGCTCTAGGCTGATCAGACTGCCAATGTGAATGGGTATGTAGGAAATGTGATTATACCAGAGCTTCAAACAGGTGAGACGGTGAAGGTGCTGTAAGCTTATAATCTCCTCAATGGTATTCAAATTATTATCCTTCAAGTCAATCTCCTGTAGATTGTGGAGGCTAAAAATAGCATGGGGGATCCTCTCCAGGTCACATCGTACTAACTCCAGCTCTGTTAGATGCACCATCTTTTTAAGGCTGTTGAGGACCAGCAACTTGGTACCCTCATTGTTAATGGACAGCTTTTGAAGGTGAACACCCACATCAGTCACCACTTGGGGTAACTTTGTGAGGTTGCTCTTCAGCCTCAGCACTTTTAGCCTTTTTAATTCACGGAGGCCATCAATAACAATGTACCTGTTGTTCTCTGCGCTTAAATTACCTGTCAAATGCAGCTCTTCGAGCGTTTTTAAGCTATAAATCCACAACGGGATCTCTTTGATATCCGTGAATTTGATGTGCAACGATTTTAGATTCTCTCTAAGGAAGGCCAAGGCTGGAGCCTCAATTCTAGCAGCTGTGTGGTACAGCCACAGCTCTTTCAAGTCAGTGAGCTGGGCAATACTTGGAGGGATTGTGACATCTGGAATGAGCTCCAGTTTTAGCACCTCCAGCTCAACCAGGTCAAATACAGTGTCAGGTATTCCACTGAGCATGAAGAGATGAAGCTCTAGCTTGTCCTGAGAATTTTTGGTAATGCGTTGACGAAGCTTTTCCAACGTCCATTCATGGTTGAGATTCAGCTGACGAAGCTTGTTCTCACTGACCTCGGACAAGAAGACAGCAAAGCGTTTGGAGTACAATGGATCATACTGATCAATGAGATGCAACATGAAAGCAAAGTCATTCTTTACATCTGGAATGTCACTGTAACTGCTCTCTTCTCTGATAGACTCAAAGGAATATTTTTTCAAGGAGCGTCTCAGCATCCACCACAGTGTGTACACAGATACCAAGCCATAGAAGCCTACTAAACTAATGTAGAAAGAAGCCAGGATTTTGAAGAGTGTTGCTAGTGGGTGAGCACATCTGTACATTTGATACCCAGTGAGACTCTGAATGTCGACCTTGCAATCCAAATCAAAAGTAATACTGTTAACATAGTAAACAGTGTAACAGAGAATTCCTATAAACTTAATGACTTTAATAATTGTCTGACGCATGTACAGTCTGTATACTATATCACCTTCTTCCACGTGTGTTCTGAACTTTTTTACCTTCTCAAATAATGCCTTTGCCTGCTCTCCCTCTTTTTTGTCAAGAACACCCGTCTCCGATCTGTCCACAATTCCCTGCTCCACTCTAGATTTGCTTCTCTGGAGCATGGGGAGGTTGGCCTCCACGTCTTCACTGGCAGTAGATGACTTCTTGTCCATAGAACCATTCATTTTGCCAGCTGTAGGTTTGGGGTCACTCTCCTCGACAACAGTTTCAGACAGAGCTCGTGTAGTCCATGGGGAGTCAAAACACTTTAGAAGTATGGATACAAAATGTTCTAGCTTAGAGCTGGTACGGGGAAATTTGAACCAGAAGTTGCTGCAAGCCAAAAATATTAAAGTGTGCAGCAATACGAGGTAGGGAAAGTACTTGGCAAACCAGTGTAATCTGTTCTCATAGCAGACAGCATCCACATAGTTGTACTGATGTCTGTCCAAATCATATTTAATGCCTGTGGGCTCAAATGCAGGTGTAATGCTGGAGTTAGGATATTGGGAATCAATGGGGGTCCAGGCCTCAGATGAATCGTAGCAGCCGTCTTTAGTCACCCACTTGCAAGGGAGGCAAATCATCTTGTCTTGCGTGACTTGAAGGGTGCCTCCGAACACCGCTATCATTAGCATGACAATGGAGATATAGTCTGTAAAGACATCCCACCATGGCTTCAGGATACGATAAGCCGGTTGGGTATCAGCAAAGTATCGCAGTTCCGTGACTGGAATCATGGCTCACCTGAAATAAAGCAAATATAACACACATCAGAATGTGCTCCTGAAACCAATTCCACTAAGAATGGGTAAGTAAAAAAATAGTGCAGGCAGATGTGAAATGTGAAAAATGAGGGAGAGTTGGGGGAAATAGCAGGAAAAGGATGTAACTAATAATACAATAAAGCTAAAAATAGATTATTAAAAATATATATAATCGCAAGAATTTATAAACTAAACAACAAAAAACAAAATACACCCAGAGGAATGTAGACAAAGACAAAAGGTCCCGCAGCGAGAAATATGATGATACTTGCAAATTCCCTTCACACAAACACTGGAGACTCCGTGAAGACACTCTCCAAGCAGCAAGTTTCTAAACATGCATCTAACACAGAATAATGCAAAATAAATTAGTCAGATAGAATTACAAAAGCATAGTGTTAATAAAGGAACAAAGATCCTTCACTCAGGATGTTTAGAGACAATTTATTCCACAAAGTGTGTGCATTGTTTACTCATACAAATAAACGTGAGGCTGTGGGTTTCTGCGGGAGGTGTAGGAGACATATGGAGCACACAGGCATTTAATTAGCAATTCCACCAAGCAAAATCAGATGGATGGAAATGATATCCCAGGTGGAGAATTGCCTATGAGCGAGACGGCAGCACCCAAAATAACAACTGTGCTAAATCTATTTTAAAACGCAAATTTAACCTGTCAGGTATCAGTTACATTCCCCTCCAGTCCGGGTTGTCATCTGATTAAGAAACACCATGGCCCATCATGGCTAAAAATGAATGGCATTATTATATTAGCCAGAAGGGGGATAGAATGATTATGGTCACACCTAGGGGCTTCTATCCTACCTGCAACAGCATCCTTTAAACCTATTTCTTGTATAGATATCCAGAATTAGCTAGGTAACTGTACTTCCTCTGTGGCCATTATGACCATAAACATTTTGTGTTTTAGGGAAATTGAATTCCAAAAATGACCTTCAATTTCCTTACAAATATCACCTACATGTGCGAAAAAAATGTAGGATATCAATAAATATAATAGTGTATCAAGCAAGTTTATTAATTTATGAAATGCTCCAAAAGACTGTGTAGGAATTTCATTACAATTCCAGTGCAGTAAAAGATATAAGTTTAAGTAGGAATTACTTTGTTTTATGGTAATTTCTCAGGTTGATAAAACCTGACAGCTATTGCCTTCAAGTTTCATTACTTCCCACAGTCATCGCTAGCGACGTCGGTGAGAATAAGGCATTACCTTGCTCATCATGAGAATATCTATGAAGCGCCTCTCACGCAGCTTGGCCGGGGTCTCGTCGTCGCTTCCCACCCTGGAACAGAGACAAGGATCCAGCTTCTAGTGATTAAAGTATAGCTGGTACACCCAAACATTAGTCGAGACTGAGTGAAGGGTGTAAAGTAACCAGTTTATTACAGCCAAGTTGCCTGCTATTATACACAGCCCCCAGCAAAGGGTCTCCATTCAATGCAAGACAAGCCCCTCCCATAAATCACGGTGCCTGGGAGATAACTGCATTAAGGACCGGTAAGCTAATTATCTCCCAGGAACAGAGAGGCGAACATAAAAAATAAAATAAATAAAAAAACACTAAAAACATGAAATAACCCCACAAATAATACATCCCCAAATAGCCCTGATCTGAGCGCTTACGTTCTCCAAATAGCCCTCAAATCCATGCAGTGTAGCGGAAACGCCTATGCCAAAAACAGTTCCAGGGCATTTGGTGCTTGGCAGGTAAACTTTTGGGAGCTCCGAAATATAGGGTGCTCCACCTGGCTCTTCGGTAGCGATTGTGCCCCTTAGTCTCAGGCACCTTCCCTCCAAAAAGCGCTCTCCTGGCTGGTTGCAAAGTCGTTCAAAATCCCAGACCAAGTTGTTCAGGAGCCCCATGTTCACCTAACGCCAAAAACAGTTCCATACATTCGCAGCCAAGTCCCGCTTGAGTTGACCGGGAACCCCTGAAGTCCTCATGCCAATTTTAGTTCCATAACGATTGCGGCTAAGTACCGCTGAGGACAATTTGTGGGTTTCTTTAAGCAAACAGCTGCCACAGAGCCAGCGTTCGGTTCCATTTGAATGAAGGGAAAGTGTCGAACCAAGGGCACCCAGGGAAAACTGCTAATGGTGGCTGGGGAGGTTTAACTCCCGAACAGGGTCTTTGGATATGGCCCACAGTCCTTGGGCAGGAGGCTAGCTAGTATTGGCTAGCCATATTGTTTTTATTTATCTAGCTCTAAAGGGTCTGAGGGATCCCCTTTTAATAGGTTGCTGCTTTCTAGTTACCTAGCGCTGTCTCATTTTTATTTATTTCTAGCTAGTAGGCTCCTCCAGGAGCTTGTGGCATAGGAACGTTTGCCACAGCAATTTTTTTTTTTTTTAACAATAGAGAGAGGAACCCAGAAGTTAAAACTTTAAGATGTGCAGGCTACTCACCCAGGTCATTAAAGAAATGGTACACATTTTTTTAATTTACTTTAAATAATATGTTATTAAAGGGGACAACTGTGATCTATGTAGCAATGTACTTTCTGATTTTCCTGGACTAGAGCGCTTAGTGGCCTGCTGAAGAGTATTAAGACAGTTCTGATCTAACCATTACCAGGCCAGTGTGTTAGAAGTTCACACAAAACACCAACATCGACAACAATAAAATTAAATCTAATGCAGATACAACGATTTCCTTTTGTTTTACACAAATGTAACCACAGCTCCAATCTGTAAAAATTAAGCAGGAACATGAACACATTTTCTGTTTTTTAGCCACTAGGTATATATAGCAGTATCAGTATTTGCTCCAATGTCAGAAATCGGATTCTATTAGTCCATGGTATAGATGTATAGCATGCCTAGCTAATAAATACACAGCCCACACACACCACACATACTTCCTGCTGATTCATTCCATTAAGGAGACAAACACAAGGTCAAGTTTCAGAAGAACTAGACATTTATTAAGAGAGAGGAAGAGAGAGAGAGAGAGAAAGAGAGCGAGCGAGAGACGGAGACGGAGACGGAGACAGAGACAGAGACAGAGAAAAGCAACTACATAACAGAGGTAAAACAACAAGACAGCCCCGCTCTAACCACAAACATACAAAATGAAAACAAAGACGCATGCAGAATGAAATCAGATAAAAGATACTGCATCTAGAATCAACAAAAAATATTATTCACTTAATGGAAACTGGTAAAAAAAAATAGTTCAGAGTGGAAAAATAAATAAATCATAAACAGAGCTGGCTTTGTGTTTAGAAACAATACTACTGCTGGTAGAACGTTTGTCCTGAGGCTCGTAAAAGTTTCAGTGCTGTAAGCCAGGCACAGTCAGGATCTGATCCAGAGACGTGAGGACATACACAGAAAAAGGGTCCCACACAACAACCTAAACAGAAACAGAGAAACACCGCAATCTTTCCTTACTTTGCATCAGAGTCTCTGCAAGAAAATCAGTTCACTTCCACAATGTATTTTGTATGGAAAGTACACATGTAAAGTCACAGTGAGAGAGTTGTGTATATAAAGTGTCTTTTCTGAAAAGCAGAGGAGATACAAAAGCAATGTGCTGGACAATTCCACTGGTTTCCATGGCGACTGCACATTTCAAGTACTTTAGACGCTGTTTTCTCAACTTGTGGCAAGCGTTTCCAAGGGGTTACGCACACCAAAAGCAGGGTATACCCCAGAAGCAGATACAACTGCAGCTCAAAATAGTCCACACTGGCCCTGCCATCACCAACGCTCAACGCAAAGATGGGTGTCTAATTAGGGAAGTTAGGCAGTCTCCCGGAGCTGCCAAATTGGAGAGCTGTCAAACTCTGGCATGACAGATGCATGCACTGCCCCATTTTAAACTCTCTCTGGTAGTCTCTGGTAGACTGGCATTGTGATGTCATCTTCTTAGTCCGCCCACGAGTTGGGTCCCAGGGGTCTAAGAAGGACAATTTTCTTGGTGAGGCCAGCTTCACATTGACCTTGGCTGGTTATAGATGTGACGTAAGAGGGCTCAGCTTTTTGCCTGCCACCCAATATTTGCATATACAGGGACAAATTTAGTTCAGGGTGTTTAAAATACAGTAAGTTAATGTGGGGGCGGGTTCTGACCACCATGCTGGAAGGCTGCACATGGAACGAGCTCCTGGAGAATTCCTGTATTTCTGCCATTTACTGCGGCCATAAGCCTGGTCACACTCACCCAACAAGTGAAGTGGAATCCCAGCACACCGCATAGCTGAGATCTGCAGTATTTAAGTCACCAGACAAGCAGTTTACACCGGAAAAGCCTTTGCGATCTACCTGAGAAATACCGCTGGTATTTCGGCTCGAATTGCATATGACGGAAGGACTCCTGTCATCTTGGTAAATTTTGACCCTAATCAAGGTATTATAGGGTAGCTTGAGCCATGGTGATAGAATTTGGTTTCACACAAAAATGCCAAGTACTCAAGAAATTGAGGATGTTTTATTTTCAAATACGAAAAAAAACAAAACATTTTTTTGTAAATAAAGAGGTTCTGTTAACAGATTTAGTCTATATTTTGCCGCAAAGCTATTTGTTTGTGTGTACGTCTGTGTCCTCTGTGGTGCCATTGAAAAAAAAAAATTGAGAAAAAATAAATCATGGAACCCACATGTATACGCATTCATGGCTATATACATTTGCATGCTTTTGATGGTTTCTCTGTATTAGAATTTAATTTTGTGACTTTTATACTTAAGATTAATAGTTCACACACGCCTCCATACATACACAATATTCACATTATGTCATATTTAGTTTTAAAAACAAAATACATTTTAACAAATTCTTTACTACCTTTGATCAGGCTCGTTCTCCAATGTGGGATTAACATAAATATCAATATCTACAGGTTTCATTTGAAATTGAAATCAATAGAAATTTCTCAATGTGGGTACTTGGGAATTTTCTATTTTATTTTTTTATACCTGTAGGGGGTACTTCACTGTAAACAGTTGAGAAACACCGCTTTAGATCATTTTTCAGAATAGAGCAAGTTTTACACATACCCCCCCCATTGTATTGAAATTTAACCTACTAATTGTGCTAGTGAAACAGTCACACACAAATTAAAAGAGATAGCAGTTTATCACCTTCATAAATAGTCTAAACCAAACATGCAAAGGAAGGAGCCATCTTTTGTGTGTCTAAATGCTTGGTATAGGAAGTGAACTGATATTTATTCTTGATTTCATGAAACACACTCAGCACAAACACAACCTTAGCTTAATGAAGTGGTTTTGGTGTACATATCATGGCGTCTCACTGCTCAATTCACTGCCAATGGAGGTGTGGCTAGGGCTGCATAAACAAAAACCAAAGTGATTTAGCTTGTTTGAGCATGGTCCTCTTTAACCTATCGTTCCTTTAAGTTTTCTTGTAATTGTCCTATTCATAGTTAAATCCCCCCCCCCCCCCCCCTTATAATATTGTAAAGCACTAAGGAATCTACTGGCAGTGAGTAAATGGCAATAATAATAATAATAATAATAATAATAATAACTCCTCAAGGGCAGAATATTGAGACGGCAGGGGCATGATCTATACACTAAAAGTGCTTTCTTAATCTAAAGTTGTTTTGATGCTTAGAATGTCACTTTAATGCAGTTTTATTGAAAAATACATCAATAATTGAAAGAAAGAAAAAAATAAAAATAAAAACACACACACACACAAAATCAATACATTAATCCTGAGATTTTAGGACCTACGAAAATGGATTACCGTACCCCAACATTTGCTTACACCAGGGAGTGAATGGAAGCTACCCACCAACTTCACACCTCTATCCCGTGGTGTGTGTAAGTGGAATCTCTTTAGAAATAAAATAAAAATAAATAAATAGAAGATCCAGCCAAAAGGCGCTCCCCCCCAATTCCATTAAACATCGGTGGTGGGTGAGGGGCCATCAATTAAGAGTGGGCAGAATTGAATTGTTGCAAAATGGCCACTCCCCCTTCCTCAGTTGCTCACAAGGAGATACCAAAAATCTAGGTTTGGTGTTAAATCTAGCATGCCGATTGACCGAATTCCAGGAATCACAGATTATATTCCAGCACAATTTATCAATTGAGTTAGTGGTAAACTTTTCTACCTAATGATTTGTAACTTAAAGAGTAATATATAAATAACTTGTGCTCGTTAGCTTTACCCGCATTTGTAAAAAAAAAAAAAACACAACAACATTTTCAGATCAATACCAACACTGTTTGATGGTTGTCTTTGCGAACATCTTGCATTGAGCGTCTTCAGGCTCATTGTTATGACAAATATAAAATAACAAATCTTATCTTACTGCTTTACAGTAAATGGAAATCTGAGGCTTGCTCATGAAACCAGCCCCAGAGAAACATTGTACGACCTTGTAGTAAATATGCAGACATGACACATGACCTTCCACCAAGATAGCCAGCAAAGTGGAATATACGCAACCTAAACCACACATGCAGACACACAGATTCAAATTTCAAATCCGTTAAATTAGATCTACACTTATCTATAAATAAAGAAATCACAAAACAATCAGCAGTGGCTGCATGTCATGATCAAATACAGGTAGGTAACAAGTGAATCTCAAAATACCAAACTACACCTCTTACGGACCTTAGCCAGAATTTGGTCACATGGAGAGGATCTTGGTTCAGATTATGGATATTTATGAAAATGTAGGCGTAGAAGGATGTTTTGCGTAGGGTCTGGTCTTTGAGAATGACGTTTTGGCAAAAGGTACAAACCCATCCACATTGCCTTATATTGCAGTCTCTGAGCTTTTCAGATTCTGTCATTTGTTATGAGATAATAGAAACAATGACAAAGCAGTAGGCTGACAATATAAACACTGGCCGTAGTTGGAAGACTGAGAAGCTGCTCAGCTTCTGCTGACATAAGCCAGGCCGGCTCCAGTGATGTGCAATATTATGGAAAATGGTCTATGGGGATAATTACACCATATGCTATGAAGTCGGGTAAGTCAATAGTGGCACTCTGTTTCACAGAGGCTCCAGATCCTCTGCAAGGTGGAACCAACAGCATGAAGCGATGCTTCAATTAGTTCATTACTACAATGCAACCAGCTCGGGAGCTGCGCTGACCCAACCTAGCTAAAGGACAGCTCAGTGCATGTTGCCTCAATCCCAAAAAAAAAAGGAGTTAATAAATAAAAAGATAGATATATATATATATATATATATATATAGATATATATATATATATATATATATATATATATATATATATATATATATATATATATATATATATATATATATATATATATATATAAAAAGATCTGGGGAGGAGTTGGGGGAAAGGCCCGTGATATGGAGTAGGACCATTGACTTGTACAGAGTTAGGGATCTGCATAGGAAGCAGACTGTTGGCAAGGCTAGAAAATTGGGTAGTGACACAGGGGCGTGATGGAGGAAGTGGTTCAAACACACCTCGGCATTGACACACACCCAACACACGCAAGAAACATTCCTGGAACAAAAAGCTAAATTCTATTCACTGCGGTTTGCTGTTAAAAAAAAAAAAAAAAAACTTGGGACTAGAAACAAACAGAGAGCTCTTTCAAACCAAGAACCATCAGACAGTCAGCACTCCTTTTGTAAACCATAATGTGTTATAGGGCACTATACATAGCACTGCAGGCTAATTTGGGTTAGAAAAGGATGTATAGGTGGAAACTGTGGAATAGAAGAAGAGAAAAAAAAAAACCTGTCCCTGTTCACATGTTTTAAAATGGGAAATTCCAGGAACAATTTATTTAAGGATGACTTTGATAATTTATAATAATTTTAAAAGTCCCAATTTTTCTCAGCTGTGGTCTCACTGCCAACAGGAAGTGGTTCTACGACATCAAACCTAAATGTATGTGCAGTGATAGACTATTCCATATGAAGCCAAGAAGGCTGGACTCACCTAAACATGCATATATTATAATGGTGCTGCTGGGGCCAATTAATACAACCTACAAGATCCAGTACACTCGCTCAACATCAAAGCTCACAAAATGATTAATAAAAAAAACAAAAAAAAACACAAACACCTGACAAACTATTAAAGGGACTCTACAGGCACTCCGAGCACTTCATCTCTATGAAGTGGTCCGGGTGCCATATCCCCTCCTGCTTTTTAACGCAGCAGCTGAATGCATTGCCATTTTGCTTGAAAAGTAATGTTTTCATTGCAAGGTTAATCTGCCTCTAGTGGCACTTCCGTCGAAATAGTGAAGTAGAACTTAGCAGAGAGATCATCTGATTGGTGCAGCAGTATTTTTCTGCGTGTGCACACTAAACTCAAAATGCTTTCCTATGGGAAAGCATTGGATTGGCTAAGATCATTAATCAGATATTTAGATATGCATACACACACGAATATGTAGCCCCGATCGCTAAGTGGTGGCAGGGCATATAGAGCCCCAGTTTTTAGTGATCCCCCTACCATGCTGCTCATATTCCCAACAGAGCAACAGACTACTATTTGCTCTCCTCTGTCACTCGACAGTCATGTCAATGCCATCTATATTCCTACCATTAGTTTACAGGTGGGAGCGGGATCATAGTTATAAATAAATTCTCAAAATCTATACACTTGCTAAAATGTAAACATGATATGTGGTGTGTATGTGTGTGACCTCATGCACACAAAGATCAGCCAGGGACAACGCTATTCATCTCACATCTCCCTCCTTATAACCAAATAAGTTGAGAAGCTGGGGGAGGAGAGGGATAATTATAAAAACTGACAAGTGAGTGTGTCTATGGGTGTGAGCATGTATGAATGAATCTGTGTGTGTGTGTTATTGTCTATAATTATGAATGCCTACATTTTGTGTATGTAGGTGTACACATGCTCTGCAAGGTTTTATGTATGTGTGTGGGATGCCTGTGGTGTTATGCGAGTGTTTATAGTGAAGAAGTGTGCAGCATTTCATGTATGTGTGCAGTATATTTGTGGTATTGTGTGTATGTGGGTTTCCTGTTGTGTTATGTGTGTGTTCTGTTTGTGGTACTTATGTGTGTGGTGTTTTATGTGGATATTTGTGGTATTGCGTGTATGTGGGTTGTCTGTGGTCTTACGGATGGAGGGCTGTATGTGAAGTAAAGTGCGTGTGCTGTTTGTGGTATTGTGTTTGGTGGGAGCTTTGTTTGATGTGTGTATGTAATCCATTTGTAGTGTTGCGTTTGTTTATGTGGCTGCCTGTTGTGTAATGCAGGTGTGTGGCCTGTCTGTGATGTTTAATGTGTCTATGCAAGTTGCTTATAGTACTTGTTGTTGATATGGCACAATGTCAGACACCTCAAAGTATATCGTTAAGTGGTATCCCTTAATATCTACGAATATGCATGCTCTTGCAGTAACAATAAAGAATATATAACATTCAGCTAACCAGTTCAGAAATATATACACACACACGCACACATTTGTAATGCCACTAAGGAAGCATGAATGTTCATTATTTCTAGTGACCTGGCCCGTGGATCTTGTGGTTTCTACTTTCCACGGGTTCAGAACACTTCTGCCTCTATCTTTCTTTGTTTCCACGCTTTGCAGATGAGACAGAGTGCTGCCATCGTGCCTCCCCCCCCCCTCCCCCTCCCCCCTCCCCCAATAAGTTTCGGAGTGCGGTTTACCTATGGGGCTGCACCCGCTGCAGATCACAGGCTCCCGCAAGCTGCCAGAAGGGCTCTCTAGGCCGGCTGAAATGTATTAGCCACATATTCTTCATCACATGCATCAAGCTCTAATGAATAGAGCTTAAGGTATATGATGGAGAATGGGTCTGGTTCCTAAATTGTAGCAAATTCTCACAAGCCAGGCTATAATTAAATATACACCACATCTTGCAGATGTTTCCAGGGCTAACACAGAGCCAAATTACACATACTAATTACATGTGCTTACATGTCTTATTACGGTTTTGATTTTATATCTTTAAATAGACACTCTACAAGTGATTCTACCTGAAAAATGTATAGCAGCCTCTGTACAGCACGGATTAGATTAGTGAAATCATTGCTTTTTTTCCCATACCTGAAACAGCTTGTGGCTGTACAAAGCCATACGAAGCCTGTAAAGGACACATAGTACTTAAACAACTTGTTTGCCTAGGTTATGGTGCATAGAGGTCCCCTGTCGTCCTGTACTCTGTTGCTTAAAACTGCGGTAAATAAAAAACACACAACATAGCAACAACTATAAGCCCAACCCAAAAGCTCAGAGAAATGAAAGCATAATTTTATAACATGACAGGAGGCTTCGTATTTGCTTAAGTCTCTCTTTACTAGAACTCCACAGCAGCACAGAAAAACAACCAATCAGAAAAAAGTTAGGTACTATAAAACTCCCCTCCTCATGCATCATTTCCTCTTTCTTTGCTGCTCCGCATCAGTACAGGTCAGAGTACCACTGCCTCCTGCTAATATTAGTGGGTGGCCTTGGGATTTATTTGTTTATTGCTGTAATTTGTATTTATCTATCTGGGAGCTTATAATTTTTTCTGTAGCTTTATTCCTACATAGCATGCCTCTCTGTAAGGTGTTCTTGTCCTTTCATGGCAGATGCCCTATTATCATCTGCCTGCATTCTTATCTGATAGCCATCTTTGTATTCGTTTTGTCAGCTATCTATGGCTTCTATTATATATATATATTCCTTATATGTTTGTGCATGGATTCGGGGGTCTTGGTGGGCTTTTTCACCCTTACTGTACCCGTGTTTCTCCCCCTCTGCTACCCCCCAGATACTATATTTGCGTTTTCCCTGTTGCCTCTGCCCCGCTTGGCGGGCTGTAGTTTCCCCCCGGGGTCGGCTGGGGGCTGACTGTCTCACCCCCTCCGACCTCCCGGGCTTTGCCTTCCCTCAGATGTGGGCTTACCGCCTCTGACCCCCTGGGCTCCGAGACCGCGGAGTCTCCTCCGACAGTCCCGTGCCTTTCAGGCCGGTCCCTGGGGCACTCGTGATCGAGCGCGAGTACCCGACGGCCGGATCTTCTTCCTCACTTGGCCCCATGTCGCGGCCACCTCCGCACCGCGTGTGTCCGACCGGTGGAGGAGGGGGCGCTTAGATCGCGACCCCCCCCCCCCCCGGCTGTGCATGCTTCTATGGAGATCTGCCTTCTGGTTTGTTGCCCTAATGGAAGTCGGGCTGCTGCCTGACTTTGTGTTCTATCCTGCCTCAAAGGCATTCGGTTTTGTTGTTTATACCTGCAATAAATAAAACTTAGTAGACTCTCAACCTTGCCTTTTAGTACACATCTATGTATATATCCTATATAGGTTTACAGCTTAGGCTTTCTTTTTTCTTATAGTGTGTTTTGGTTTTTTATGTACTTGCTCTTCCTTTGTGTTTAAAGCACCCAGTTACTTATGTCACCATTTTTTACATTAATCACTACTTCATTCTATTGGGGCAATTTTCAGGTGCCCATATCAGGCAGTTATATATTTTCCTTGACCCTGCGTCAGATTTTACCCAGACAGTCATTACTGCGAGTTCTGCTATCAGGATATATCACAGCTTACTGTGTGTTACAGGTATATTGGAACTGTTATACAGGCTCTGTACAGGGCGTATTCAGCGCCAGCTAATTCTAGGATTCATGTGCTTCTCAGTATTTATTTTTCCGGCCCACCTTTGAGGCCTCAGATGAGACTACTCTCGTATGGTTTCTCTGTCCATGGCATATATATGTTACCAGTCCCGACTCTGACTCCAACTGGTAGGGGAGATCAGTCTACGCTGATAATATACAATTTTATCGGGTTCTTGGGGAGAGTCATTGAGTTGGCTATTGTCTAATCCTACTCCTGGAAGAGTCCATGGTTACAGTACCCTTCAGGTGGTATGGTGATGGTAATCCATAAGATGCTAAGAAATTTCAAACGGATCTGTGAGCAAGTGCATACCAACTCACAGTTTAAGGTGAGTATTGTTCAGTGGATCTTACACTCATGGACATGATGGTAACTGGAACAATTCCGCTTATACCCGATACAGCTGGAATACCACTATTTTCCTGCTGGGCATTTAGGGACTGCCAGTCCCGGTCCAGGCTATTCACACGGCATTACGCTGTCTAATAGGGTTGATTGTCTAAGAGTCCTATGTCACAGATGCCCTGTGGATCTACAATTTTTAGGGACCTTTACCCGAACTCAGAGGTCCCCGTTACTCATTCAATACCCACCGTAAGCGCTACGGAATTGGAAGGCGCTATATAAATACGTGTTAATAATGATATTATGGTAATACACAACCCATGGATTGGCCCGCTTTGTCTGTGCCCCATTGATTGGCCTGCTTTGTCTGTGCCCATAAGAACGGCCTGCTATGTCTGTGCCTATAAGAACGGCCTGCTATGTCTGTGCCCATAAGAACGGCCTGCTATGTCTGTGCCCATAAGAACGGCCTGCTATGTCTGTGCCCATAAGAACGGCCTGCTATGTCTGTGCCCATAAGAACGGCCTGCTATGTCTGTTCCCATAAGAATGGCCTGCTATGTCTGTTCCCATAAGAATGGCCTGCTATGTCTGTGCCCATAAGATTGGCCTGCTATGTCTGTGCCCATAAGATTGGCCTGCTATGTCTGTGCCCATAAGATTGGCCTGCTATGTCTGTGCCCATAAGAATGGCCTGCTATGTCTGTGCCTATAAGATTGGCCTGCTATGTCTGTGCCCATAAGATTGGCCTGCTATGTCTGTGCCCATAAGATTGGCCTGCTATGTCTGTGCCCATAATATTGGCCTGCTGTGTCTGTGCCCATAAGATTGGCCTGCTGTGTCTGTGCCCATAAGATGGGCCTGCTGTGTCTGTGCCCATAAGATTGGCCTGCTGTGTCTGTGCCCATAAGATTGGCCTGCTGTGTCTGTGCCCATAAGATTGACCTGCTGTGTCTGTGCCCATAAGATTGGCCTGCTATGCCCGTGCCCATAAGAACGGCCTGCTATGCCTGTGCCCCATTGAATAGCCTGCTGGGTCGGTGCCTACTTCAATGGCCGGCTACGTCTGTGACGATTTGCTTGGCTAACCTTTCGGTGTCCATTCGTTTGGCCTGCTGGGCCTATGCCTTCTGACGGGTTGATGGGTAATATCACTGTGGAAAACCCAGTGCGCACCAGTGACATGGAGATAGGCAGGTGTCCAGACAAAACACCATTGCCATAGTGTTCAAGAGGGCACCAGTATACGGCCACCTGAATATGGTGGGAAGGGTGAAGGCCCTAAACCTCAGGCCTGAAGGGCGAAGTTTCTTATAAAGACCCCGGACACGTCCACGGTTTTACTCCAGACCGGCGACGGCACATCTCCAAGGAAAACTTCGCACAGACGAGGGCCGGTACTCGGACTCCTCCAGTAGAAAGCGGTGTTTTTTCCTTGTCTTTACCAGCTACTCCGTACCTGCTTCCCGGAATCCTTATAGGTTCGGTAGCTTTTTCCTGCGTTAGGTTAGCTCCTGGCCCTGTCCAGTGGGACTTACTTTTCTTACCTTCCGGCCTGCTGCTTGCCTTCTATCCGAGATAGAATGGGTTTAATTTCTCTTATCTACGTTTATTGTTGCTTTTTGTTTTTTCATGACTTTCTTTTTCCTTTTCGCTCGGGTCGTCGTGAGGCCTGACTTGGCCTCCTCCGACCTCCCGGACACTAGTGGATTGCGGAGAACGTCTCCAGCTTTCCTCGGACTACCAACGGTCTACCTGGACCCCGCGCGCGCGCACGGGATCCGGATAGTCGGTTGATAGTTTTTCCATCGTTGTTTCCCAGATTGCCCTCAGCCTTATGCTGACATTTATAATTGGTGCGCCCTACAGTTTGGTCACCCTGAATCTCTGGGGACTCTAGTTTGCACCACAGGAGGGTGCGGCCCTCCATCACCTAGGTCCGAGTATATTTACTTTCAGGAACAGAGGGCGAACCCTCTCATACAGAACCGGATACTGATTTGTTATTAGAGGGCGCAGCCCCTCACTCGTCCTCAACCAGATACTGGGCTGGATTCAGAGGACAGATTGGGTGGACCCATTCTCATAGAGAGAATCGATCACGGATGTAGACTCTGTTGTTGGTTACTAACAAGGCGGCCCACTCAGGCTAACAGCCGGACGCTCTCACGATATGCGATCACAGTAGTAGAGAGCGCGGCTCTCTCATACACTCGACGCTCTACAGTACCGGCCATTTGTTCATCTCACAGGCTTGTGCCTGTGCGAGACATTGATGTCTACATAGAGGGGCGCCCCTCCTGCATTCAATTAGAGCTGACATCCACGCTATTAACTTCGTTCTAGAGGACAGCCTTGTCATGCAGGAATTACATGTTTAGACTAGATCCCTCTATTTTATCTCCTGTGATGGATCTACTGGAGCCGGACCGCAATAAAACACGCGAGAAATACTCGGAGGTATAACGGGGGGAGTTATTTACACACACTCCTGGAGATGGTACGGCTACCGGATGGTCCTCCGGTATTATGAGTGCAGGTTTTTTGGCATATTCTGCACCATATAATACAGAGATTGCTTTCTGTTTTGGATATCCAGACCATTACGTACAAACTGCGCAGACAGTTTCTCCCATGTCGAGATGTCAGGAGATACGGAGACCTTCATGGAGCACACGGGCACTGCTTTGCTCGGGTAACAAGATTAAGGAAGGTCTATTATCCGGTCTGAAGGCAAACCGTACGTAGGGGTCACAGGATAAGACCGGAAACCCCAGTTGTCTTGACCCCCCCGGTCATTACGATCTTGGGATAAGAGGGCAGGACTGCCCCGTCTCCTCAGAGCGCATACCTGGTGAACAGGGTTCGGAGATGGTGGATCCTCCGTCTATACTTTATTTATCCCTCACGGGAGCCGTTTTGTTTTTTGGATTTGCGCCGACCTACTTTTTAACTCAGTCGAGGAGACCTACGAGACCTTATGGGGATACCTGGTGTACCCCGAATCCTACATAGACATCTTTCACGCTTAGACAAGGACATATATGGGTGGAAATCTGCACTCCGGTTTGCATTTCCCATCCCTTTGACCATTTCTGGGATTCACTATTCCCAGAATAGTCGACCACCATTCCTCCTCACGAGTTCAATTCGGAACCCTGAATGGACGTCCTTTTGGAGTCTTTCCCCTACCGCATCCGAGGATTACACAGTCCACTTGGAATATTGGAATCACTTAGGATACGGCTAGTTTGACCACACTCTGGTGTGCATTAGAAATGTATTCTCGGATGAGACATCTCACCGGGTAGGCCAGGAGGGAACGAAAGATCCTACTTGGTTCTATTGCGATTTGGTGGTGGACTTAGGCGCATTCCTTGAGATTGAAGATCTACCTGCAAGACCGCGTTGCCGGGTGACCCTGGCACGATCGGTGGAGCAACCTTACACATCAAGAGTTGAGACATGGTGGCAGTGTCTTATCGCGGCCCTAAGTCCGCATATGACTTTCAAAAATTTTTCACTGCAGGGAAATGGCTAATAGGGCGGCTTGTCAGCTCATGGACCAGCTGGTAGGCAACAGGTTGCATCCCCACGTACAATGGATCTGTCAACGGACGTTGTTTTTTCAGTTTTTGGGATACTTCTCCAGCTGGCGTCTCCATCGATCGATGTATTGTCATCTATCGCAGTTGGAAAGTCCATTTAGGATTGCTCGGATAGCTCCGAGCATAGGTACCAGCGAAACAAACAGCGTTGGTTTTGTTGTCTGAGCGTTGAAACAGCAAATACGAAGCCTCCTGTCATGTTATAAAATTGTAGATTATGCTAGCTTTAGTGTACCTATAATCTTAATTTTATTAATGACAGGAGGCGAGTATTTCCCACCCATTCTTTTCCCACCCTTGTTTAATGTTAAAAAATTGGATTAATCAGGTACGTATGCAACTCTGTTTGTTGTCTCTGCTACCTGTCGCCTGTTCTTATATCTATGTTTATTTTCATAAGTAGGGTTGGGATATTTTCGTTTTAAGGTAATTTTGGTTGTTACATTGGGTGCACACATGTTTATTCAGAGTACTTTTCATTGGATAATCAACTTGCTTGGTTCTGTTTTTTCTCTCGTTTCAGTTTACAGTCCATCAACACTATCTGGTTTGGCAGTTCTTCTCGGATGGTGGACATCGTTGTATTCATCGTATCTAGGACTTCGTTTCTCCCCATTATGTTTTCTGCTTTTTGTTCTGTTTTTGTCGCAGCTTGAAAGAGGAAATGATGCATGAGGAGGGGAGTTTTATAGTACCTAACTTTTTTCTGATTGGTTGTTTTTCTGTGCTGCTGTGGAGTTCTAGTAAAGAGAGACTTAAGCAAATACTCGCCTCCTGTCATTAATAAAATTAAGATTATAGGTACACTAAAGCTAGCATAATCTACAATTATGTTATCTCCTGCATTTGATGTGCCTCTAGGACAGTTGAAGATCACACAAATCCCTACTTCTTCAAACATGCTCCTTCAAAGCTTTCTTCAACTATGAAATAAAAAGTGAACAGAGCCATTAATACGCCAATAAAAGTTATATCTTTGATTCTTATAGCTTTCCCAAGTTTCATTCTACGTAAGGGAACACTAAAGTCACACAGCGCAGTTTGTTTTTTGTTTTTAGAAATTGCAGGGTTAAGTCCTCCTCTATGGACTGTCATACCGCTGTCATACTTTTGGTGACATTTAGTAGTTGTCTCCCTGTCTACTCTATTTGCGAGCGTTATTCAAATGTTTCTCGTTCCAAGTTGACAGTATCCCTCCGCATTCGATACCCACTGGATGAGACCTATGTATTTATGGAAAAGATATGGTGAAACTACTTTTACTGAAATGCTAATGTTGGCAATGTGATTTTTTTACGTTCCTCCCTCATCACCTCCCTTTTCCTTTCTGTACCCCGAAAACAATAAAAATTGTCAAATTGAGGGGCGGAGACCGACACTTTAACAGCACGGACGCCATTCTCCTGAGCTCCAGCGACTTGGGCACAAAACCGCAAAAAATCTAGATTTTTAGAGAAAAACTGGGAAAGAGACAGCCTGAAGAAGCGGGCTACCAGCACACGCCTTTCCTGTACAGTCTGCCAGGCAGGAGAACTTGCAGACGATCGGGGTCCTACCCTGCTCTCTCGCCTGTTAAGGCCTTCACGCTTGACGGACGCCTGTCCTGGAGGCATTGAGCCCTCCCCAGCTACCTGACGAGAATTAACTGCGCAGCACTGACACAATGGGCCGCAATCCCAAAAACCACAAGTGGGTTGGAATAAAGACACTCGTGCTATTAGGGACCTGCTACAACGCTCCACAGCCCAGAGGGCCCCGGCACACCCAGACCCGGAGGCATGCTCTATATGCTCCAATTTACCATCAGAGACAATGGCGGAACCCGCAACACTCATTGCACTCTCCGCAACATCGTCGGAAGGGGAAACGCGGAATTGCGCCATGAAAGAAGATAATATCCGCAATATCATGTTGGAGATGAGAGATGATCGCAGATGATGTGGACCTGCAACGCACCGAAGTTCAGGCAGTGACAGCCCAGATACAGGCCTCTGAGGAGGATGTCACAGACGTGAGACAAGAGGTACAGGGCCTCAAAGATTCTGTGCTCCAACTACAAACCTCCCACGCTATGATGCTCACCAAGCTAGATCTTTCAAAAGATCACAACCGAAGAGTTAATTCAAAGATAAGAGGGGTCTCTGACAACGACAGCCCAGCGGAACTACCTCCGGCGCCTGTTAAACACTGTCTTGCCGCATGCTCAGGCCAAAAAGCTAACGTTTAATACCTGCTTTCGGGTCACCAAGCCTGCACAGGCGCCATCTACAGTCACCCGAGACGTGATCATACGCAGCCACTCTATCTCTGACAAAAACGTCATGACAGCAGTGAGAAACAAAACCCCGCTCGATTTTGAGTCATCGCATATCACGTTCTTCCAGGATTCAACCAGAAACACGCTGCAATTGAGAAGGTCCTTAGGCGCCGATCACCAATCAACTGCGTACCGCTGGAGTCGAATATAGATGGGGCATACGTAGGACTCCGACGGTGGTTCAAAATGGTGCCACACTTAGATTCACCTCTCTGACAGAAGCGGCCTACTTTCTGAAAGCGCTCAGCAAAAAAAAATTAAAAATATTGCCAAATTGAAAAAAAAAAAAAGTGTGTTTTTGTCTCCTTTTTACTTATACAGATATTTGTAGAGAATAAACGCATACGTGCTGTACTGGGTACAAAGACAAATTATAACAATGACTGACAGGGAGCTTAGATGGAGGCACCCAATTGCAGTATAAAGAGGTGTGGATTTAAAGATCTGGTTTTATTTTTCACACAAATGCATACTTGTTAAAAACAGAGATAAGAAAACAGAATATTACAAATCCGGGAAAGGGCTAGTTCCCCTTTGAACTCAACCATTCGAAGGATCGGTGATATGCCTCTATTTTTCTAATTGATCTACTCTGACAGCTATAGAGTAATGATTTGTAAGTATTACAAAATCAATGTACAGTTGACACACAGCAATATAAATATGAGGAAAGTAAATACATTCACTAGGAAAAAAGATGCATACAAAATCACACCTTTGTATGCAAGCCTCTGTACAAATGGATGATATAATAATAAAAAAAAAAAGAACGACTGATTTTAGATGTTCTGCATTGCAGATCATGCAAAAACAGAAAACAAAAAAACAAAACTAGATAAATTGTCACAATTTATCACAATTACTACAAGTGCCAGACCTGGGACACATGCTGTTTTCTAGTGAGATAACTTTATCAGAACCTGCCCACTCCAAGCAAAAATAATTGTGCAAAGTAAGTCAAACAATATATTTTTTATCGTACAAAAAAACAAAACCAATAAGCTGTAGCATAAACTAGTAAGAAATATATGGCTCATGTGTTTTATGAAAAAACAAAATAACAATGCTCTATAGTGCTAAGCTGGTAAATCCAGTTTACAAATATCGAAATTTAATATGAAGACACAATGAGTAATTAAGTATTCAGGGTAAATCTGCTGGGGATTCATATTCTCTCTCTCTCTCTCTCTCTCGTCTCACTCACATACACACACACACACACACAGGTTTCATATATTTAGATGTAAATGAATATGGATTTTAATTACTGTATTACTAATGTGAAAAGCAAATAAATACAAAAAATAAAATGAAAATATGAAAGTGCAGAATGGCTTTAATTAAGGACAAAATACAAGATCAAGATGTACGATGACATTTAATAATACACCCAAGTCCAGGACTGAATCAGCAAATTAATTCACATACCAATTCAAAAACACAATAAACCAGTTACGGAGAGATCCGAGATTCAAAGATCGCTCCTAAGCAACAGAACCAAGATATAAAGCTAGGTATTAATCAGGTTTTATCTTTTTGCATGGATATTCCTTAATAATACATATTGCCAGGCTGTACAGACATCCCTGTTATATAGCAGGGTGCCTATTTTATGTGGCCCTAATCAGCTAAAGTCTCTCCAGCCCACTGAGAGGAGGTTGAGGGTGTTAGCCTGGTGGCCACACCTCAATCTATATGGCAAAAGAGCAACTCCTTGCTCAACAGTCTCTAGTCATTACCCAGGCAGATTCAGCAAATTCTCTTTCAAGTCCACTGCTGGAGGCAATGCCACCATCTTACCAGTCCACCAACTCAACAATTGTTGGGGACCTGCAATACCTGTGTGCCCAAGCACATGCAGGCCTCCCTGGCGCCACCTCAATGAGGTCCTGGTTCCTAGCCAAGTCAACACTGTGGTGTTACCTCTTAACTGTTCTGATCTTCAAGTCATTAACTGTGGCAGAGAGGCAGGCAGTGGGCCATTAGGTAACTTACCAGCTACATGAAAGCTGACTGAGCTACGGCAATGCTCCTTGTATTGCTGTAGGGATCTTGTTTTCAAATTTTCTTTTAGTTGTCATTCCTATGATGATGCCCCACCAGCAGTTCACAAACCACAAAAATATTGTTAGAATAAGGTTGTTGTTTATGGAGTATATGCTACTTGTTTGCAGATATTAGTTGTAGCAGTTGTGTTGGACAGGGATATATTTTTCTAAAATGTGTGGGTTTTGTGGCACAATCTTTGTCTTGAACAACAAAATAAAAACAAGCTTCTCGATGTGCATGCTCATCTGCAAATTCTAAAGGGAATCGCAATTTACAGCTTAAAATCAATGCACAACAGATAATGTGTGAGATTTCCTGGGGTTTCAGAACAATTACTTAATCCTGCCCTAATTATTTCAGGTTTTCCAAAAACCAAACCGAAAAAAAAAAAAAAAAAATAACATACAAATCAAAACATACACCAGTAACTAGTGACAGAACAGGCACAGACCTACTGAAACAGAGGGTAAAGAGCTGCAATGTTCTCAGACTACAATTCCCAAACAGGTAATGTAGAATTAGTCATAGAAATGTAAGTGTACTACTAGATACAATCAGGGCCAGTGCAAAGATTTCTGGCTACACAGGCACAGATGCGTTTTGCCAGGCCCTCTCCCCTCCCCCCTCAACAATGTGTCTTTGCCTTTCTTAACACACTTTTGCCCATCTTACCCATGCTTTTACCTATTTGTGCGTCTCTTGAACCCACCCCTTCTTTGTGTCTCTTGCACCTCCCCCTTTTGTGTGTCTCTTAAACCAGCCCCAACTGTGAGGATCTCTTGAACTCCTTCTCTGTGCGTGTCTCTTGACAAACACTCCTTTGGGCCACTAGAGGCCGCTTCTGCGATTTTCAGTAAGTAAATCTCACAGAAATTACGCTGGACGTCCTCACAGAGTCCAGCGTCAAATAAGATCCTCATAGGAAAGCAGTGAGTAATAGCTAGCGTCGTCAGGGGGAGGAGAGGTCACCGGGGGAGCCCGGCACTGGATTAAGGTAAGTGGCTGAAGGGGTCTTAAGGGCGGCCCCGAGGTGAGGAAAAACTGGTGGGCAGAGCTGAGCCAGCGCCAAAGGAACATCGACGCTGGATGCAGATAAGTGACAATAGGGGTTATTATCCCCTTCTGCACTACAGGGGGAGGGGGAGGGAGAAGGGAGTATGGGGGCCTTGACAGAGAGGGGAATCTATAGTGCCAGGAAAATTAGTTTGCTTTCCTCACACCATAGTTTCCCTTTAACAAAGCATTGTATGAACTGCATGGATATTATGGCCTGTACCAGTGGCTCCCAACTTAGTCCTCAAACCAGTCTAGGATTTAGGGATTACCCTGTTGTGTCTAAGGTGCTTTTCGAAAAAAAACAAGAAAAAAACAACAACACTTAAGACACAAAAGGGTTAGCATGGTACTGCTCTGCCTAACACCATACCAAATCATAACAGCAATAGTGGGCAATGAGTAGACTCTCAGCCAATCGCTACCCGCTATCCTTGACATCTTGGCCATATTATCATTTGTAGTGTGCAGGGCTGCAAGTGACCGTAAGTCACACCTAATTTAATTATTAAAAGTAAGTAAAACAGTACCATAATCACTTCAATGAGATGAAGTGGTTATGGTGCCTATAGTGTCCTATGCGAGACAATTCAACACTTTTTGCCAAAACTCACCTTGTTGTGGAGCGGGTGCTATCTGTGGTTTGTCTCTTTTTGCCACAAGTGAAGGGTACTAGTGTTACAGCAGTGTACACGGAATGCCCGATCCATGGAGGCAGCTACACCTGAAATACAAAAAATTAATTAACCACCATGAATAATGAACAATCCAGTAATAAAAGACTTCATAAACCCCATACTACTCCAAGATGAAAAGTACAAATATCAGGAAAAAGCAAAACCTGCAATAGCCAAGAAACAAAACCTACACTAGTTCCTATAGAATGACTTCCCCTAGCAGCTGGTATTGTAGTAGCAGGGTAGTGAGACAATCAAAGTGCATGGCCTCAAGCCTTGATTTCTATCACTGTTTGCAAAGGAGGATCCTGTTTTATCAAAATTGCAATCCTAAACAGTGTGCAAGGCACTTATATCATATAGATAACACATGCAATAAAAAAAAAACCTGCACAATAGTATAGATAAACCCTTAAATCACAAATTAACCCCCTGTGTATAGGACACCCTTATGAATACCACACACTTTCTCCAGAGTCACCAAAGTGAGAATATTTGATAATACATACATTTTCATTATTATATTGAACACGTCATACTTTTTGTGGGGGTTTTAGGTATTTGGATCCCATTTTATGGCTATTTTGCAGTAAAAAAATTTTTTAAAAGGATGAAGAACACCGATGAAGTGTATATACACCGAAGGTCTATGTGTATAACAACCTTTGTCTATCACATCAGTTCTAAACACTGCCCAAAAATTTCCCTCAAATTAATATGATGTAGGTTATACATCTTCGCCATTTTTAAACTTAGAATTAGGAGGGTATTTCGTTATTAAATCCTTTTAGTTTTTAGGGGATCTTCAGGGTTAATCCTAAATACTAAACTGCAGAGAAAGGAACCCAATATGCAAATTGCCAGCTCACCTCACACACAAATTGCACCTCTGCCTCTATGTAAATAATAGCCTGTTAACATGCCAGGTATAGTTGGCAACGTGTCTTGGCCAACTAATGGTCGAGCATGTCAGAAATATATATATATATATATTTTTTTATTTTTATTTTTTTTTAATCGAAAAGAGCAGATATGCCAAAAAAAAAAAAAAAAAAGTATAAATTACGGCTATGAAGTGCGTATTTACAGAGGTATTACCTCATAATACATGTAAATACTGGGATTAATGCATAACTTCTTCGGCACAATAAAAAATGTCATATCTTCATTCTGTAACCTAACAGCATATCCCAAATCTCAAGACGTTAGGCACAAACAAAGGGTTATTTGCTTTATTATTATCCATTTAGCATGACAAATTGTGGTAAAAACAAACCTAAATAGCAAAATTCTGGCAAGAATAGCCAACCTGTGACAACACAGCTATGTTAGAAGAATATTTCCTAATCATCTAATTTCCCCCTACATTTTCCCCCAATTGGCCTTCAATTCGGAGTTTAGTGAATAGGCTTAAAGAGAAACCACAATGGAAAAACCCATCCACTCACAAACTTACTGGCCCAGGATGAAGGGAGTTGCAGTCCACAGCAGCTGGAAAGCCAGAGAAAGCCTACATCTCTGCATAGCAGCAACTGACTGCACTGTTAAAATGATATTTACATTCCCAGGCCAGAAACTCAGAGCTTACCAACTACTCCCTGCCCAGTGTACTTAAACCCCATGACATTAATAAACTGTACAGGAATCTGAATGCATGCAGTAACATAGCATCATAGAATCTGGGGATACGTTCCAATTCTAGAACATGGTGTTAGAATACATGTAAATAATTTTTATTTTTTTTTACTGATATGTAGTATGTATACCTTGCTTCCATGGGCTGTAACAATGTATCTGCTGCTGTATGGTGGTCTTCAGGCATGGTCTATCCCCCCCCCCCCCCTCGTGTAAACCTTATTGCCCTACCCCTCCTTTACCACCTCCTCTGCTGGTGCTCCCACCCACCATTTTGGTACTCCCACCCCTTTTTGGTACGCACTTTCAGCCTCAGGGTGAATTTTCCTCTCCTTCTTTGTCCCTCACTGCACCAGACGCCATCTCCCACCCAGGAAATGACGATTCCTCCCGGGATCTGCCCGGTATCCCGGAGGTGGATCATTCAGCCGGTATCCGGCCGGCAGCATTGAGGGTGGATCGCGTGTTTTGACAAACAGATGTAAGGAGGAGGGGAGTTCAGAGACACAGCAGCAGTGTCCGCCATCTTTGTTATTGGCAGTGCTCAATAAGAAAGGCACAATAATTATTATTATTATTTTGGTTCCTTTCTGTCCCATTATGCTGTAAAATGACAACATGTGAGGTTCATTTACAGAGTTTCCAACTATAATATGAACAGAAACCCGAATTGCTAAATTCAGGCTAAATTAGCCAAGCTGTGGCATCATATATAGTAGTACTGTGATGGTTTACACACACAGAGCGAGTTATTACAAGGCCAGTTATGTGGGTGCACTTTTTACAGAGCTAATCTAGCCAGTCTTGGCAAGTACATAATAAAGATGTAGTCTAAAGTTAAAGGAACGCTTTAAACTTGGCTATGGCATCTGCTTTCCTTCTTAAAAAATCATCAGTGGCGATGATATTAAAGGGACACTATAGTCACCAGAACAACTACCGCTTATTGCATTTGTTCTGCTGAGTAGAATCATTCCCGTCAGGCTTTTTGCTGTAAACATTGACTTTTTAGATAAAATGCAGTGTTTACATTACAGCTACTGGCCACTCCTCAGATGGCTGCTAGAGGTGCTTCCTGGGTCAGTACTGCCTAATGTGCAGCACTGCCATTCCACCCTCTGCATGCAGACACTAAACTTTCCTCATAGAGATACATGGATTCAATTCATCTCTATGAGGAGATGCTGATTGGCATAGGCTGTGTTTGACTTGGGCTGGCTCTGCTGATACCGGAGAAACTGACGGAAGCCAAGCACAGAGAGATGGACACAGGTTTCTTCAGGAAGGAAGAGATTCTTTATTCGGTTCACCGATCGGGACTCAGAGGGACTAATGTCACCAAAATACAGCAAATTCTGAGCCTCGGACAATAGTGCAGGCTCCTTATATAGGCACATAACTCCTCCCATATTAAGCTCCACCCGCACATTCTCTTGACCAATCAATACAAATAAGAATTAACTTCCTGCTTGACCGCATGGCTTGTCCAGCACAATGGAGGAGGGGAATACTACATCCTGTATTCTTGCACATGCTCCGTACACTACTGATCGTATCTTGCGTCGTGCAACCAACTGATCGATACGTCAGCATATGCACGTACACATGCCACGTGGTAATCTCGGCCTACTAAATTTATTTTTACCAAGATTCCACCACATTCCCCCCTTTGATGCCTCTTGATATTTCACAATTACTTGAGGCATCACTTAACCTTGGTTTGCATACACCGCAAGTTACCATGAACCAGACCAGACTTGTCTATGATGTGAATGCCTCAACACTCATCTTCCTGCATTGGTTCTCCCTGATCTAGAGCCTTATATTTATAAATTGCCATTATCTGTGCTGCAGCCTTCCTCTCTGCTATATTTTCTATCAGGCTTTGCACAGACCTAACTACTAAGGGGATAAGACATGGCAGGAGTAGACACAACATTAAAATCAGTAGGACTCCGCCTACCAATGCCTTAAGCCCTCCAAACTGCTCATACCAGCTACCAAACCAACTACTTGGATTATACCCTTTCCATACCTGAGTAGGCACATGCGCTAGTTTAACCATATGGCTAGTAAGCTCAGCTATTGCTTGCCCTTCGTCATCTATTTGAAGACTGCAATTGCTCAGGTTAAACTTCCCACATACACCTCCCTCTACTGCCAATAGGTAATCCAAGGCTAATCTATTTTGGTACACTGCTGTCCTCATCCTGGTATCTCATTAGTAATAATCTCAACCACCGCCTGTAATCTTATAATACGGTTGAGCATATAAATTGGGGTTCTATAACCAAAGGTACCATCCTCTGCCCACGTGGCTGGCCCATAGTAATCTATAATACGCTGGGGAGGCCATTCATCATCTTCCCAGGCGCCTATCTCTATGGGTCCCCTTTTCTTCCTATGATTCACATCATACACTTTAACACCTAAAGTCTCACCTGTTTCGATAGGTAACAAGAAGAAGGATGGTATTGAGCATACCCAACACACATGCCCCTTCCCAGTCCTGTGGCAACTCCGGATAGGCTTTCTTACCACAGATCCAGTACAAATTTGCTGGGGCTCTCCAACTAGATGTGATGGATAAATCAAACCATACGTCCTTTAAATTGGCATATCTTGCAAACGGGTTAGATGGTTCTGAGACATTTGAAGCCGACCACCAAGTTGTATTCTTTGTATCATCATCATAAGCTTTTTGCCCTAGACAAGTTAACTCTCCTACAGAAGTATTATACATCATTCCTTTCCTCGCTATGCAAACATAACCTATGATGGAGGTCTTTAATCTCCACTCAGATTTACCTCTAACACTCATCTGATAATCGGCTTGTGAAGATATTAATTGGTCAACTGCCTCAGAACCGGACATTACCTCCTTTGCTTCCCAAGGCCATTGGTCTCCCATGTTAGTACCTCCACACACATAGCAGTTGGTAACATTAAGACTACCGGCAATACTTTCAGCTAAATCAATGAACAGGTTTTTAGCATTATGGGGGATCTTATTATCTATACTCATTTCTTCATAGAAGGAATGGTATACCTGATGAGTCTGGGAGGTTACCGTATCAGTCTCTATCCCTATAAACAATACTGTCCCAGGGTCTAAACCCGTCCCATATATTTGAAACCCAAATAAATTACCATATTTATCTAAGAACTTGTCGGGGTTATTTATAAGAATATGGACTGGATTGCATTCCATAGACTTACAGTATGGATTGGTAGGCAACTTAGTCACAATCATGTCCTTGTCTGCTGTCTGTCCCCAAGTTGCCCACCCCACACAAGACCAATATGGGCAAAAGTTATAATCTCTATTTGGGCATCTAGGACTCACATACTTATTTTTACTGCTGGGACAAATATATTTATCGTTAGACCCACACGTTCTCTCCCATCTAAGATCCCCACATACATTCCACGGCTTTCTACCACTTGATATCGCCTTACACGCATCAAATAGCAGAACACCCGAAGAATGTACGGATTCTAATACCGTTTTGTTAATTAGGGTCCCCTGAGGATCTCCATTCCTGAGAGTCAACCAAATTGTACGGGGTTGATACTCTGGACTGAAGCACTTAGGTTCTCCTACTCCTAAATGGCACACACTATATTCTATATTTAAGTATCTACATCTTGATACATCTCCTTTACACTCGTATTGCGAATGCCAAATTAGGGTCTGGGAAATATGGTTACCTGTTCTTGTAGTCTTAATGCATACCTCACAGCTAGGAGTGTCGGTACCTCTACCTTCCTGAATATAAAAATACACATATAAAAACATTATCAGAAACACATCTTTCGTCGTCATCCTCAGTCTTCGTCCGTGCGATGGCACCTCAGCTTCCAGGATGTAAGGGCTGCAGGGAATGGAGTTCTGCTCGTCTTCACAGGGGTCCCTTCGAGACTTTTCCTGGCTTTTAAACTACACGTTGGTGAGCGGACAGGCTTTATTATGGCCTTCTCACTCACTTACCAATCTCTGAAACAATAAAATTTGTAATCCACAAGGTTCCTCGTCACTCCGACTGAGTCGTGCGCTTTAACCGGATCTTGCAGGGATTCTCTGGATCTACTGTAGCTTGCCAAGAATCGACCGCTGCTGGTTTAACCCTGGAGTGATGTATCCACGGAGTCACTTCGGCCACTTTTATCGCTGTAGGGGTAGACAAAAGAACAATATAAGGACCTCTCCACTTGGGCCCTAACGGTACATTATTCCACTCTTTAATCCACACTTGGTCTCCTGGGTGGTAACTATGAACTGGGGGATAAATATTCACAGGTAATCTATCTTGTACCCATTTCTGTACCTCCTCCATAGTCTTACCCAACTCTACAACCTGCTGCCGGGTAATTCCTTCTCCCAACTGACTCAAATCCCCCCTTAAGTTACCAAGTACGGGAGGTGGTCGCCCATACATGATTTCAAAAGGAGAGAGGCCCATCCTTCTGGTAGGTGTACTGCGGATTCGCAATAGAGCTATCGGCAAAAGAACGTTCCACTTAAGTTGGGTTTCCTGACACATTTTAGCCAACTGGTTCTTAATAGTTCTATTCATTCTCTCTACCTTACCAGAACTCTGAGGTCTATATGCCGTATGAAGCCTCCACTTTATACCAAGCATATGAGTCAGTTGTTGTAGGCACTGATGAACAAAAGCTGGACCATTGTCCGATCCTATAGAGCAGGGTAGTCCATATCGGGGTATTATTTCTCGTAACAGGAACCTCACAACTTCTCCTGCTTTCTCTGTACGAGTAGGACATGCTTCTACCCAGCCTGAATAGGTGCACACAACTACTAGTAGGTAGCGATGTCCACCAGATTTAGGCATTACTGTATAGTCAATCTGTAGATCGGACATGGGGAGTCCCCCCATAAACTGAACTCCTGGTGGCTTTACTGGTCCTTGCCTTGCATTATTTTTAGCACACGTTACACATCTTCGTACAATGGCCTGAGTCAAGTTGGACAATCTTGGTATGTAGAAATGTTTTCTGAGAGATTCTTCTGTGCTGTCTCTCCCAGAATGTGTCCCGTTGTGATAGTTTTGGACAATTTCTACCGCTAGTGATGCTGGAATAACTATTCTCCCATCTTCTAACTGATACCATTTGTTCTCCAAATACTTTCCAGGTTCAGTCTTTAACCACTCCTCTTCTTGAGCTGTATAAACTGGAGTCCATTGAGACAGTGGAGTTGGTATAAGAGCAGCTATATGCTCCACATATTCCTGTCTTTCTGATTCAGCGGCACGCTTAGCTGCATTATCTGCCATCCGATTTCCTTTGGTTACATCACCATCTCCTCTCAGATGCGCTCGACAATGTATAATTCCAACTTCCTTCGGCTCCCACACTGCTTCCAATAGTTGTAGGATTTCAGCTGCGTACTTGATTTCTTTGCCTTCTGAATTCAATAGTCCTCTTTCTTTATACAAAGCTCCGTGGGCATGAGTGGTTAAAAACGCATACTTGGAGTCCGTGTAGATGTTCACTCTTAAACCTTCAGCCAGTTGTAACGCTCGTGTCAGTGCTATCAATTCTGCCTTTTGTGCTGATGTTCCTTTCGCCAGTGGCCGAGCTTCTATCACCTTGTCTATTGTTGTTACTGCATATCCTGCATAGCGGATCCCTTCTTTCACATAACTACTGCCGTCGGTGTAATATTGAACATCGGGGTTCTGGATGGGAAAATCACGAAGATCTGGTCTACTTGAGAATACTTCATCCATCACTTCCAAACAATCATGTTGACTTTCAGTAGGTTGCGGCAAAAGGGTAGCTGGATTTAAGGTATTTACAGTCTCTAAATGCACTCTTGGGTTTTCACACAACATTGCTTGATACTTGGTCACACGGCTGTTACTTAACCAATGATTTCCTTTGTAATCCAACAACGTCTGTACTGCATGTGGAACTCGTACATAAAGTTCTTGACCCAGAGTGAGTTTATCGGCTTCAGCTACCAGCAGGGCGGCTGCAGCTACGGCTCTTAGACAAGGTGGAAGTCCGCTGGCCACTGCATCCAATTGCTTAGACATATAGGCAACAGGTCTTTGCCATGATCCCAAGTACTGTGTCAATACTCCCACAGCCATTCTTCTTTGCTCATGTACATACAGGTAGAATGGTCGTGTGTGATCAGGTAGACCTAATGCCGGGGCACTCATCAAAGCCTTCTTCACATCTTCAAATGCCGTTTGTTGTTCTTGAGTCCATAAGAAGGGGTCGTGCTCTGTACCTTTGATAGCTGCATACAGAGGTTTTGCCAGTATCGCGTAACTGGGAATCCATATCCTACAGAAGCCTGCTGCCCCCAAGAATTCTCGCACTTGTCTTCTATTCTTGGGTATCGGTATTTGGCACACAGCTTCTTTTCTCTCTGGCCCCATAATTCTTTGACCTTCAGAGATATGGAATCCCAGATATTTGACAGTTGGCAAACACAACTGAGCCTTCTTTCTAGACACCTTGTATCCTGCCTTCCAGAGAATGTGGAGTAGATCGTGCGTTGCTTGCTGACATATTTCCTTTGTAACTGCTGCTATCAACAAGTCGTCTACATATTGTAATAGTACACACTCTCCTGGGATGGACTCGAAATCCAGTAGATCTTGACTTAGAGCTGAACCAAATAGGGTAGGTGAATTTTTAAACCCTTGAGGCAGTCTTGTCCAAGTCATCTGGCGTTTTGAGCCAGTCACAGCGTATTCCCATTGGAAAGCAAAGATACATTGGCTTTCTGCGGCAATTCGGAGGCAAAAGAAGGCATCTTTGAGGTCTAAGACTGTAAAATAGGTTGCCCCGCCCGGAATTAAAGCAAGCAGGTTATACGGATTGGGTACAACTGGATGTATACTAACAACCGCATCATTGACTGCTCTCAAGTCCTGCACAGGTCGATACTCATCTGTACCGGGCTTTTGAAGAGGCAGCAATGGGGTGTTCCAGGGGGAAGTACAGAATTTTAGGATAAAGTTGTTATGGTACTTTTTCAGTAAACCAAAATGTTTAAGTGTCTATCTGTTCCTGTCCAAATTAAAGAGAATTGAATTGCGTATATACGCTGAAGTAATTCAGTCTGACACACGGAGTTCAGGTTAAAATAACTTCGAGGAAATTTATTGGCAAGTGCAGAATCAGCGGGCGCGCAGGCCCTTTTAAGAGACATTTTCGTCATCATTGATTATCAAGATATCAGTGAATAAACATCATTAATTGGATTAATTGTTAAGTGTCTGGGTTAGTGTCCACCTATCAATATAATTAATTGGATCAAAAGCTAAGTGGTTAGTTCCGTGTCCACCCACCAAGAGGTGGTACTTTTCCGGACACGGGTGGGGGACAAGGGGTCTTGAGCGTCATTTTACTCGGTCGGTGATGTCAAATCTCGTGGTTAGGTGCAAGGTCTCTTATGAATAGAACATTTCATTACTACTGTGTTCTCATGGCCTTTAAATTATATTATGTTGCGAGTTAGGGGAAATTCAACAGTTCCTGGGTTAGTCATATCCTTATGGAGAATACTGTCCTTGTCTATTGTATTAGATGTGCTGAGAAATACTGTCATGTAATGTAGTTTTAAAATGAACAAGTCAGGTTAGGAGGACAAAATGGAGGATTGTCACAGTATAAGGTTAAAATGGAGTTAGTGCAATAATTGAATACAAGTACAATAAGGTTTTTTAATAATTCTACATCAGTCCCCCCTATGAAATGTTAGATTCTAAGAGATAAAACTTTATTAAGTTAGTACCAGGAAGACGTGTTAACCCAAAGGCACAGAAACCCTGTGGCCGCTAGCTAGGTGTTAATGCAAAGTGCAAGGCTGTCCCTAGTTCTGACCCTGATAGGCTAACTCATCCGTCAGTATGGCTCTCGAACACTTCACACCCATGGGTATCCCATGGCAGCTAATCCACCACTTCTCCAACACGGGGTCTTTACCATTCACTGACAGATGCTGTCCCTAAGTTAGTCCCTTCCTAGAATTCCTGCACTTTATCATCAAAAGGGATGGATTGCAGCGGCAAACAGGGTGAGTTGAGATCCTGGAAATCTTGGTCATAAACATCAAGTAGTGTGAAAGTGGGTGCCGCTTGGTCAATAGTCTTCGTGAGAGCTTTCCTTAGGCAGGGGAAGACACAACAAAAGAGAAGAGCAAAGATAAAAAAAGAAATTAGTATTGCCATACCAATATACATTAAAGCCTTTTTCCAACCTGTCATCCAACTAAACCATCTGTCCCAGGGATCTTTTATCCCAGAATTCCTTTTTAATTCTTCTGAGAGGTCATTTAATTTTGCTATGGCTAATGTAACTTTACCATTAGGACCTGTGTTTTCTGGGATGTAGGTACAACATGTCATGGTGTCGGGCAAAATTTTACATACCCCTCCTTTTTCGGCTAGGATCATATCCAGGGCTATTCTATTTTGGAAGGCCATTTGGGATGTTGCCTGCAATTGTTCGGCTAATCCCTGGAGGGCATCTCTGGTGTAATTAACAAAACGCTGTTGATTGTAATAAATGTAGTTTATCCAATTTAAGTTCTTGTTTGC
The DNA here is from genome assembly GCF_036172605.1 of Pelobates fuscus. Classification (NCBI taxonomy): domain Eukaryota; kingdom Metazoa; phylum Chordata; class Amphibia; order Anura; family Pelobatidae; genus Pelobates; species Pelobates fuscus. The sequence goes on along the minus strand of NC_086325.1, from coordinate 142,301,200 downwards.
AGTAACTATGGTAAAAATTGATTCAAATCCTGCAGCAACTTCATCTCTTGCTTTAAATTCATTGGGTACCCCCCTAGGCACCCCAATGGCATCAATGTAAATGTGAGGGTCAAAACTTCCTTTTACTGGGGCTTCACGCTTGGCCTTAGTGTGGCTGGACTCATGGGTGTTGGTGTGTGTGTCAGAAATAATGTGTATAGGCATAATGGCCTTGGCCAATGTACACTCCCCCCACCACTCTGTGTCCATTCTGGATCTTAACTGTAAATCCCCACACAACCAGTAAATATCTCCCAGTGACCTAGTGTGCTGCTGCAGCAAACGTACAGGAACAGTTCTATATGTACTACAATAACCTGCGCGAAAGTTACCCACAAATTTACCAATCCCATCATGTTTGGCATAGCAAGTGTAATTACCTTTATATACAGTAACACCATGAGGAGGTCTTACATTTTTGGCTATAAGAGGATACTCCGTTGTCCATGCTTGACATTGAGACCTGTTGAAATTATACTGGTAGGCAAAAAGACTTAAAATGCAATTTTCTTCATTTACTGGCAGGGTTAAAGGTACAGTGCCCAGATGAGGCCGGGCACCACCACACACATAGCATGCGGTTCGGTTATGTTTGTTGGCATTATATTTCATCCATTCTAACCATAGGTTAACATCATTAAAACCTGTTTCAGCGGCCATAGTATCTTCAAAGGTGGGGTTAGCAATGGCCATCATGTCCTTAAAGGACTGGATGTGTGGTTTTAATGGGTTTGTGACCATATGAGTAGCTCCTCGCCACTCAGGGGAATTACACATATCTTTAAGGTAGAAATGCCCTAATTTAGTATAGTGGCCCTTTTTCCAGTACATTCCCAATACATACTGGTCTGCATCTGTTGGGCTTGGATGTTCAACATTAAGAATTAATTTCATTGGTGTGCCTCCTCCAGGCTTTCTCAGAGTCATTCTTTGAAGGAGGGACCTACCATGATCATCTACTTTAGATAAGGCACTTTTTGGCTTGTAGCCCCAGGAAGGCCCGGCATTCCATCCCGCCGCCCCCCAATGGCCACAATCATGTCCCCATTGTTTGTCAACTACACAAACATATGGATCTTTTGCATGAGGGATATCTCTATAGATATTCTGGATCTGTGTTGTAGTGAATGGGCATTCTACGATGTCACAATAATCAAAGGTATAGGTAGCCACACGGGTACATGATGAATTATACCAGAAGGTGTACCCACTAGCATCTTTAGTGATGGCTACTTGCTGGGCCTTAATTAAACTAATTAAGGAGACAATGTACCAGAGGTACATGGTTGTGCGGTATCTGCTTCCTCTGGGGCAGGAGACTTCTTGCAGTGGGAAGCGTGGATCCAATGTGGCCTGCCGGCCAATTTGACGGAGGTTGCGGTGATCAGGAGAACTTGAAATGGCCCGTCAAATCTTGGTTCCAGGGAGCTTTTCCGCACGAACTTCTTAACCAGAACCCAATCTCCGGGAAGCAGGTTATGGGTACCTGTGTTCAGATCAGGATCTGGAATTGAAGAGAAAACTTGGGCATGTATTTTGTTCAAGGCACTTGCAAGTTCAGTTACATAGTCTACTAAAACATCTGATTGAAGCTGTAACTGCTGTGGATAATAACAACCTAGCCTGGGTGCTGTCCCAAATAGAATTTCATATGGGGATAACGAGTGTTTCCCTCTAGGTGTGTGCCTAACGCTGAACAAAGCTATTGACAGACTTTCTGGCCAGGGCATTTTTGTTTCTTGTGACATTTTTAACATTCTGGCTTTTAGAGTGCCATTCATGCGCTCTACTTTACCACTACTTTGTGGGTGGTAAGGGGTGTGGAAGGCTAGGGTCACTCCCAGAGCAGTCCAAATTTCTTTAGTCACTGTTGCTGTAAAGGCTGGGCCTTGATCACTTTCAATGACTTCTGGAAGTCCAAATCTACATACAATGTCTGTAAGTAGGCGTCTTGCGGTTGTTTTTGCAGTGATATTGGCTACAGGGTAGGCTTCTGGCCAGCCTGAGAACATATCCACCATTACTAGTGCATATTCATGAGACCCACTCTTGGGCATTTGGATATGATCAATTTGAATTCTCTGGAATGGGTACATGGGTTTTGCTAGGTGCTTTGCAGGCACCTTGATTGGTCTTCCTGGATTACATTTTGCACAAATGACACAGGCCCTGCAGAAGCTGTTGATCAGGGTTGTGATTCCAGGTGCTTCATAATATTTTTGAATGAGGGCGGCCATTAGGTCTTTTGACAGATGTGCAGGCCCATGGGCCCATTGGACAACTGCTGGGTATAAGCTTCTTGGAAGGCAAAATTTAGAATTGTTGTAGTAAATTCCGTCCTTTAGGACAGCTCCTTTCTTCTTCCATTTCTGGATTTCTTCAGGGGTAATTGCAGCTTGTTGTTCTCGCAAAATTCTTAGGTCAGTAGGAAGAGTTTGCAAGGTAAAGATAGGAACTTCTTCTTCTTGACCGGACACTTCTTCATCCACTTCCTGCAAATCTCTGGCCGCTTGCTTAGCAGCCTGGTCAGCTAAATGGTTGCCCTTTGCTTCATCTGAATCCAATTTCCCATGTGCCTTTACTTTCAAAACGGCCACTTCTTCAGGGAGTAGGAGGGCATCCATTAGTTCCTTGATTGCAGAGCTGTGTTTGACTGGTGTACCGGCAGTGGTAAGAAATCCTCTTGTCTTCCAAATGAGGCCGAAGTCATGTGCCACACCCAGAGCATATCTTGAATCTGTATAGATGTTGGCACGCTTTCCCTTGGAAATCTTGCATGCTGAAGTCAGGGCTTGCAATTCAGCTTCTTGCGCAGACATTGCTGGCGGTAGAGGTGATGACTTGAGAACTTCCCCTGTTGTGGTTACGGCATATCCTGTATGGTATTTTCCTTCTTCATCAGCATACCTTGAACCGTCCACAAACAGAGTAAAATCCGGATCCGGTAATGGATTCTCATGCACAGTTGGTAAGTGTACTGTTTCCATTTTCATCTGTTCGAAACAGTCATGAGGAGTTTCTGGGTCATAGTCATTTGTTATAACTAGGTCTTTAAATTCTTTTTCTAGGAAGTGGCGTGGCCATGCTTCCAGAAGGTCAGTTGTTGGGTATTTGACAATACCATTTTCTTGTAGCTGTTCTTCATCCATGGTGGCCCATAACTTTGCCATGGGCCCAAGATCATTCCATGACTTTGTCTTCGATTTGGTAACAGGAATATGTGGGATAGCAGTATCCCAATGGCGGTAAAGGTAGTTAAGTTGTTGAGGTAATTGGACCAAGACCATGCTATTGCCTTCAGAGTCACAATAGAAATCTTGAGCAGTGAGCTTAACATCAGTCCAATGGTAGAGCTCATCTTCATAGCAAGGCTCGGGAGTAATGTCTGGTTTGTACCACATGGTACAGAAGGCGTAATCTGGGCCTTGACAGAGAGGCTTTTCATCTTCATAAAATGTCAAATGTGGATGCATGACTTTCTTGATACATCCACAAAGCAGGTAAATGTAGGTTTCATCTGTGATAAATCCATAATAGATACCCCCCTCAGGGAGTGGAAGAAGAGTGGATGGGTTAAGAACTTGACATCTTTGGATGGAAATGTTGTCAGGTAGAAGCAGATGGCACTGCAGGCGTAGGTGTCTGGCTGGAGACACGTGCTTGAGCTGGACTTGGTTGATGATGGCAGAAATGTCATGAGGGGCCAAAACAACCAGGGGGTGGCCAAGGACCAGGTCTGAGGTTCTTTCTATGAGCTCTCTTGCAGCAAAAACAGCCCTGAGACAGGAAGGGGTCCCTCTGGCCACAATGTCCAGTTGACATGAGAAATATCCAATAGGCCTCTGGCGGCCTCTTAAGTCATTAGTTTGGGTGAGAACTCCTGTTGCGTGGCCTTGTCTTTCAGAGACAAATAATTTGAAAGGTTTTGAGTAGTCAGGTAGGCCCAAGGCAGGAGCAGAAGCAATGGCACGCTTAAGAGATTTGAAATTGTCCAGAGCTTCGTTGGTCAGGCCGAATGGATCTGACTTGAGTGCATCGTAGAGAGGTTGCATAAGCAGAGAGGCCTCTGGGATCCATGCTCTGCAGTAGGAAATGAGGCCTAAGAAGGCATGAAGAGATTTTGAAGTCCTTGGGGGTTGAATGTCCAGAATTGTTCTGACTCGGTCCCGAGTGAGATGTCTGGTACCTTGAGATAGGCAATGTCCAAGGAAAATCACAGAAGGTTGACAGAATTGCAGCTTGAGAAGTGAAGCTTTGCATCCTTGTTCTGCCAAATAGCAAAGCAGACTGATTGAATATTTTTCAGTAGTGGGTATATCATCTCCACAGAGCAACAAATCATCTACATACTGGAGTAAAACAACTTCTGGATGTTCAGCTTGCCATGGGTCAAGAATAGTACACATGGCTTTGGCAAATTGACTTGGAGAATTTTGTGCCCCTTGGGGCATGACAGTCCATGTATATTGTTGCATTTCATGGGTGAAAGCGAACAGGTATTGACAGGATGGATCCAGTGGAACACTGAAAAAGGCATTAGCTAGATCAATGACTGTGAAGTATTTTGCAGAAGGTGGGACGCCAGAGAGCAGGGTATGGGGGTTTGGTACAAGAGGAGTGTCCAGGACAGTGGCTTCATTGACTGCACGGAGATCCTGAACCATCCTGTACTTTACTGGCTCACCTTTTAGAGTCTTTTTCTTCACAGGAAATAATGGAGTATTACATTCTGATTTACACTCCACTAAAGCACCCTTTTCCAGGAGCGCTTTGATGTGAATAGAAATGGCTGCAGCCTGTGCTGGTTTTAGAGGATATTGTGGTTTCCTTGGTAACTTAGCTCCTGGGATAAGCTTAACCACCACAGGTGGGACATTTAGATGACCTATATCCTCTGGGCCTGAGGACCATAACTTAGCAGGCACCTGAGTTTTTAACTCATCTGGGAAATTGGACCTAGGTTCTGCCGCTTGCTCATTGGATATATTTAATTGCAGCATCAAAGGTATGGAGCACAGGGCTGAAGTGTCAGAAACAGATAGAGGTGTAGACATTTCTACCTGTCCATCTGGAGTGAAGGTTATAGACGCCTGTAGGCGTGAAAGGACATCAGCGCCTAACAGGTTAATTGGGCATGTGGAGGAAACTACAAAACGAGCAAGTAAGCTTGTGCCAACCCGCAGAGGGGTTGTTAGAGGACTGTGTCTCGGTTGGCCATCCACTCCAACACAGGAGACATCAATACTTGACAAGAAAGATGGGTCTGGCAGGTCTTGTTCTCTGAGAACACTTCGGGCTGCGCCTGTGTCAATAAGAAATGTGGTAGGTTGGCCTTCAATGGGTAAAGTTACTGTGGCAAGTGGCCCCCCTCCCTTATCCCCTGTAAACACTGCCATGACAGGGGTTAATGACACAGGTTTGCCAATTTCCTAATCATCATCTGGTTCCTCAACAATTGGAACCGTTTTCATGGTCTTAGGGGCCGGGGCAGGCTTGGGAAACTTTTTGGGCTCCCCTGTAGGAAACTTTTTGGGCTCCCCCGGTTCCCTTTTGGGTTCTGGACAGTCACTTCTGTAGTGTCCCTTAGCCCCACAATTAAAACATGATACGTCCTCTAACTTGACACCCTTGGTGCCAGGGGCGATGGGGGTGGCACGGGCCACCATGAGAGGAGCTGAATTGGGTCTTCTGGGGGTTTGGGCAGATTCCAAACCTCTAGCAACTAGGAGTAACGTATCTAGGGGAACAACCTTGTATTCAGGGCGTGCAGCAATGATTCCCTTGCGTATGGAATCTTTAACACCTTGGACAAACGCACCTGATAGCATTTGTGAATGAATTTTGTCAGTGAGATCAAATCCCAAATCTGTAAACATTTGATATAATCTTGCATGAAACCTTTCCACTGATTCTCCTTTGTCTTGCACAACATCAGTAAGGCCAGCAGCTTGATCTGCAAGTTTATCCTTAGCCCAATCTCTCAATTGATTGCAAAAGGTTACTCCGGAGGGATAATCAACATCACTTGTAAGCAGATCTGTACTGAGGTGGCGGGCCATGCTGGGCCAATATGCATCCCCTGCTTTAATAGCACAAATGCTCAGTAGGTCACGCCAGGCGGCGGAATAAGTCTTTTGTATCTGAACTATCCCTCGGTAAAAAGGCATAGGCTGTTTCTCTGGGTCAGGGAGAGATTTCATTAAAGCACTAGCTTGTGTGGGGTTAAAAGCGACATATTTAGGAGGGGCCTGTTCTCCCCGACCCTGATGGCCGAAGGGATCTTCAATAGAACGGTGGGCTCTCGCAGCCTCCATTGAAACCTGGGACAGTCTGTCATCCTCTCCCTCATCTAGCTCTATTATCTGGGACCTTCTGCGTGAGGGGATCACTTGAGGAGACAGGGCCGGGGGATAGGAGGGAGCTCCGGAGGCGGGAGTTGCCATTGGGTCATAATCTTGGGACCGGTAATCACCGGGAAGCACCGGCATCAGGGGTGCTGAATGGCTGGGGGCCGCCATATTGGAGGCGGGGAAGGAAGTTGCATTGGGGTTAAGGGAAGACGTGGCGGCCATGTTGGATGTGGGCACATCCGGGGCAGACTGAACCGGACTGGGCATGACCGGAACCTGGGGAGTGGCTTGGGGAAAGGGGTATGGCCAGTGAGGATAGGGGTATGGGAAGGGGTATGGCCAGGCCATTTGGGTGGGAGTTGGGGCGGAACCTGGAGTGGGCAGTGAGGTTGGGGAGGGATTAGCAGAGGGGGTGGGAAACTGGGCTATGGTCGGGGCGGGCGAGGGAGAGGGTGGGGAAGAGTCAGTAGAGGCGGGTGAAGAAGGAGGAGCCGGAGTGGGATCAACAAGATTGACAGTGGCAGGAGAGGAGGGGTTAGTGAACTGGGCAGATGCAGATGGGAGGGTAGGATTATCTACGGAGACAAAGTGTGAGGAAGGAATGGCAGATGAGATGTTAGCATTAGACTCAGAAGGTGGCTTGGGGATGGATGAGGATGATGGGAATGTTAGGGAAGGAGAAGGGGAAAAGTAGGATCCATCAGAATTTAGGACCGGGCAAACGGGAGAGGTGACGGGATGGGGATTGGGAGGATTGGGAGTGGGATACATAGTCAGCTGGCAATCTCCCATTGCTGACTGGACCTTTGGGATAGACATCCCCCGGGCGCCATTTTGGGGCGCTGGCTGAGGAAGAGCCCCAGCAACACAATTATTATGGTACACAAACAATTTCACACCCTTGTGAATTATTTCTTCCTCAACCCAACCTTCTTGCTGAATAGCCTTTGCTACTCTGTACCATGCTTCAGCTGTTTTTAATAAATTATAATTTGCAAGCTTGCCTTTCTTTTCCATCAACAATCTACGCCAACTTTCTGGTTGTAATCTACCACATGTCGGCACAGCAATTTTACAAACTTTTGCAATCTTTTCAACACCTTTAACCATCTCCTCACCCTCTCTGTCATCAACTAAATCACATGCTAACCAGCCCTTACTGGGCTTACCTAAATCCTGCCCCATAATCCCTTCTCCCCTACACCAGCGTCCCAGATATAGGGAAAGATAAGGAAAATTGAACCAGAACGTCTACAATGCTCGACTGCCACCTGAGAATCGTGGGTCTTTCTCAAGTGCGTCTTCCCAAAACGTAGACTAGTCACTGAATCCGCCTACCCGGGGTGGTAGACACGGATTGGAGCGAGGTGAGAAGTGTGTGACCAATCACTTCTCTATTAAGAGGAATGGGAGTGGATAGTACAATAGTACAGGAAGTGTAGAAAAGGTAAAGAGTAAGGGAAGGAAAATCCTTAGAGACAGATACAGGAGTTTAAATGACTCCACATTAAACAAACAAGACAACAATACAATTGAAATACAGTGCATGCATCACAGTTCAAATGAAATCAACAGTAATCCCTTTCTTTCTACATGTGCTTACTCCAAAGTCACCTTTCTCAACCTCGTAGTGTCCCCGCTCGGAGAATGACTTCCTCAAGTCTCACTACCAGCGGCCAAGGATAACAGCTAACACCGGTCCGAAATCCTTTCTAGCCTCCCTCGTTACAGTAGTCCACTTAAAGTGGCCACGCCACCCTCACTCCCGTAGTGCCCTTATAAAACCCACTCTATAAGTCTCACTACCACGTGATGCGGAAAACAAGCAATGCCTGCCTGAATCCCCCCAGGAAACTGAGTCCCCTGCCACAAGGCTAAGTCTCCTATCACAGTTAAAATAATCAGTGGACCTTTCAACTCAACTAGAGCCGAAGGGTCCGGGTCAGGACGTCCCCAACTCAACTAGAGCTGGATGGTCCGAAAGCGCACAGTGAAGCTAGCTAGGCTATCAAAGTGACACAAAATTGGATCACAGGAAACTATGATTCTACACAGATCCCACAATTCCACAAACTCCTTTTTCCTTACAGCCACAGCCACGAGGCTCCTAAAAGAAGTAAACAGGCAAAGAAGACCCCCAGGAACACATCCACAGGTCAACCCCCCTTTTTCCCTGCAGCCACAAACACGTGGCTCCTAAAAGGAGTAAAACAGGCAACAGGACTCCAGGCAAATCCCCCGGATCCACCCCCCCCTTTATCCCAAAAAGGGGAAAACAAACAAACACAGGACCCTCAAGCAAACTACCACGGGTCCACCCCCCCTTTATCCCAAAAAGGGGAAACAAATAAACATTCAGCCCGGGCAACCAAACTAGACACACCCAGGCAACAGATAGACTAAATGCAGGTAACAAATGGGTAATAAGACTCCGGGCAAGATATTACCTGTCTTTGATGTCCTCCCGGGAAGCAGTCACAGACACGTGGACGGGTCAATCAAAGGGGCCGGAACGTACCGGTGGCTCTGCAGAAGTCTCTACCGTGTAACTGGAGGTGATCAGTCTCCCTTTCCTTCCCCCTGGATTCCTCCGTCCACCCTTGTCTTCCTTAGGACGGCTCACCGGCCAGACATAGCCCGGAGTCCCTGTTCGGGCGCCAAAGTTGTTATGGTACTTTTTCAGTAAACCAAAATGTTTAAGTGTCTATCTGTTCCTGTCCAAATTAAAGAGAATTGAATTGCGTATATACGCTGAAGTAATTCAGTCTGACACACGGAGTTCAGGTTAAAATAACTTCGAGGAAATTTATTGGCAAGTGCAGAATCAGCGGGCGCGCAGGCCCTTTTAAGAGACATTTTCGTCATCATTGATTATCAAGATATCAGTGAATAAACATCATTAATTGGATTAATTGTTAAGTGTCTGGGTTAGTGTCCACCTATCAATATAATTAATTGGATCAAAAGCTAAGTGGTTAGTTCCGTGTCCACCCACCAAGAGGTGGTACTTTTCCGGACACGGGTGGGGGACAAGGGGTCTTGAGCGTCATTTTACTCGGTCGGTGATGTCAAATCTCGTGGTTAGGTGCAAGGTCTCTTATGAATAGAACATTTCATTACTACTGTGTTCTCATGGCCTTTAAATTATATTATGTTGCGAGTTAGGGGAAATTCAACAGTTCCTGGGTTAGTCATATCCTTATGGAGAATACTGTCCTTGTCTATTGTATTAGATGTGCTGAGAAATACTGTCATGTAATGTAGTTTTAAAATGAACAAGTCAGGTTAGGAGGACAAAATGGAGGATTGTCACAGTATAAGGTTAAAATGGAGTTAGTGCAATAATTGAATACAAGTACAATAAGGTTTTTTAATAATTCTACATCACCATACCGTATGAACTTATCCAGATAAGATTGAATGTTCTTCTTAGCCTTCTGCGGGATGTGATATTGTCGTAGGCTTACTGGATAAACCCCAAGTTTTAGTTCGATTTTAATAGGTGGAATATTGCGGGCCAGTCCTGGTGGGTTGTTCTCTGCCCAAACTCCTGGTATGTTGAATAAGGATTCATCACTCCTAGGGTTTTGGCTAGTCAACGCTGTATAAGTCGCCACTCTTCTTCCTTTGGTACGGATAATGTCATAATACCTGAAGGTCCATTAAACTTTAAGGATGTTGTTCCGTTTAATAGGAACGTAATCTGCGCTTGTAATTTGGAAAGCAAATCACGTCCCAACAATTGGACTGGACATTCAGGCATGTAAAGGAATTGATGTTTTACTACGTGGCCTCCCAATGTACAGAGTCGACTTTTAAGAACCGGTTTTGCAGCACTTCTTCCAGTTGCTCCTATTACGGTAATAGTTCTTCCAGATGGAGGAGCAACTAGGTTAGTCACCACCGAATGTTCAGCACCAGTGTCGATCATGAACGCACTCCTTTTTCCCCCTATTGATACATCGACCATAGGCTCCGCTCGACCAAGGGGGATGGAGCCCGGTCGGTATCAATAGTCCTCCATGACCGTGTCAGCCAATCCTACGAAGTCCCTACCTTCTCTATCGCGGGACCTTTGCGCTGCTGGATAGTACCTATCCTCTCTTACACTTCCTCTATTTCCATTACTTCCTCTATTACCATTACTCCCTCCGGGGCCTCCTCTACCTCTCGCTCTGCCTCTAAAGTTTCCATAACCTGCCCTGGGTGGGTCTCTCTCATACTGCTCTCTTTGCGGACACTCGCTTCTCCAATGCCCTTCTTCTCTGCAGTACGCGCACTGATTCCTACTCAGGGGCTCCCTATTCCACCTACTATCGCCTCTATCTGGGCCCCGTCTATCTACGCCTGCGATCGCTACCGCTAGCATATCAGCCTTTTTACGCATCTTGCGCTCTTCCTCTTTCTTACTTTCTGACTCCCTATTCATGTACACCTTATTTGCTACCTCCATGTCAGGGTCTTACCTGAGTTGGGAGTCTGTAGCGCAGATATGTTGCTCACCCTTGCAGATAGCCACAGGCCAAGGTGGTCAGGTAAGAATTCACCCGGCCTGTGGGTCTGTGCACGGGGGCTGTGCAGGATGCAGTACCAAATACGCAGGACAGGCAAGGACTGAAGCAGCAGGATAGTCGAGGGATAGCCGAGGTCAAAGGATGCCAGAGGTCAGGAACAACGAGGAGTAGCCGAAGTCAAGGGATGCCAGAGATCAGAATAAACGTAATCAGAATCCGAGGTCAAATATATGAAGCAGATAAACTGGAACACTGGTACGACACAGGAACACTAGATCAAAGACTTGACGCTGAGCACAGGAAAAGGCTGGGTTTAAATACCCTGCTGATGACCGATGAGAGTCAGGTGAGACACAGCCAAGTCAAGGTGCAACCCCCGGTGAATTAGCCATGCCAGGATGAACAGGACCGACTCAGTAGTCTCTGTGTAAAGCTGCTGTGGCTCAGAGGTAGAAATCAGGACTAGGACTGATAAGTTCCCCGGTTCAAGTCCCCTGTTGGGAATTCCAGGAGCGACCACGTCTGGCTGTCTGTCTAACAGGTGAGTACCCTGACAGTACCCCCCCCTTTAAAAACGACCTCTGGGCATAAGTAGGTTCTTCATCGAAATACTCCGCCTCTCCAGAGTCACTATCAGAATCCATCGAGTCCCCATAGTGAAAGTCCTCAGTATGGAATCCCTTATTAGCTCGGGATTTCCCAGTACCAGCTTCTGGTACGGCTGACGATCTGTCCAGGTTTTTTAGGTTCCGGGTACAGGTGGCAAGGACTTCCACAACTTCGGCAGGAACAGTGCTCGTAGCTAGCAGTGCTTTTTCGAACACTTCTAGGTCTTTTTTACAGACCGTAGTGCCATTAGAAGCAATGACACAATCCATAGGTAAATCCTTTTCAAGTGGGCAGGAAGTAGTGGTGGTACTACAGGAAGTAACTTTGGTAGTAGATGCAGACGACTCTGGAGCAGGAGGTGTAGTATTTTCCATGGAAGCCAAGCCTGGGCAGGAATAACGGCTCCCTTGTAGCTCTTTAGGCTGATATGCGGTGTACACTGAACGAAGGATATTATTACCCAGTCGGAGAACTGGAGGTCTAGGAGGGCGAACAGGACAAAGCGTGATGAAGTGCCCTCCTTCTCCACAGTAAAAACACAGACCATGGCTTCTCCTTCGGTCCCTCTCCCTAGGTGTGACTTTGCAGTGGACAAGTCCAATTTGCATAGGTTCCTCAGGGTCAAGTGGAACACAGGATACCTCTGGAGTTTTCCTGGGAACTGGATCATAAGAGGGCATCACTGGGGTGTGGTGATAGTACTCGGTTCCTTGGTTACGTAGACTCCGCGATTTTTTAGTAGGTGGGGCTGGCTTGGGCTTAGTGGTCCTGCACTGTGAGTCCATAGCAATAATAAAGGATTCCCAGCTGAGAAGGACAGGACTCTTCCTCTGCAACATTTGGTAAGACCAAACTTTGATGCTTCCAGACAACAGGTTGATAGCCGCTCTGACCCTGATGAAATCCGTGGCATAAGTTCGAGGCTTTAAAGAAAACAATACCTCGCAATCCATCCTGAATGACTGAAAGGACGTGTAGTTACCATCAAATCTGTCAGGCATGATGACAAAGGGTTCCGGAGCTGGATGTACTGCGCCTTTAAGAGAAAAAATTTCTTGCTGCAACTCCGAAACAGTTTGGGCCAGGCTGGACACTTGCTGGAGTGAGGATGAGCACATTTCTGCGGACTCCATATTGGTCAAGTCTTTTGTCAGGGTCTTACCTGAGTTGGGAGTCTGTAGCGCAGATATGTTGCTCACCCTTGCAGATAGCCACAGGCCAAGGTGGTCAGGTAAGAATTCACCCGGCCTGTGGGTCTGTGCACGGGGGCTGTGCAGGATGCAGTACCAAATACGCAGGACAGACAAGGACTGAAGCAGCAGGATAGTCGAGGGATAGCCGAGGTCAAAGGATGCCAGAGGTCAGGAACAACGAGGAGTAGCCGAAGTCAAGGGATGCCAGAGATCAGACATTCCTGCAAACCCTTCTAACTTCTGTAGCTTGCGCTTAATATCTCCGTAAGCTTGGCTGACAAAGGCAGAGTTTACCATTCGGGAATTATCAGCGTCTTCCGGATTAAAGGGGGTATACAAGTGGTATGCCTCCAATAATCGGTCATAAAAGACACTGGGCGCTTCATCACTTTTCTGAATCACCTCAACTGTCTTCGACATATTAATGGCTTTCTTCCCTCCGGCTTTCATGCCAGCAATTATAGCGTCTCTATAGGCTTTTAGTTGACGCATGTCTGCGCCATTAACGTTCCATTCGGGATCGGTATTAGGATAATGCGTTGCGGCCCATGCTGCTGGATTGGCTTGATTTAAAGTACGGGCTTCTTCCTCTAGCGCTTTAATGGCCGCTTGGTTAATCCTAGTCCTTTCCTCTGTCGGATTATGTGTCTGAACTATCGAGGTGAACAGATCAGTCATAGCTTGTGGTTTCTCAGTGTACGAGGAATTGTGGGTCTTCCAATTCAAGAGATCGGTAGTCGTGAACGGGACATATACGAAGACTGGGTCAGCATATACCATTTGACCTGCGGCATCGAGATAGGCTGACCCAGGATTCAAACGAAGAGGCATCTGATAATGTTTGGGTTGTTGGGTACCGGTCAGTTGTCTGGTTAGTATAGGGCTACGTGGAGGGGCGTCGGTTAGAGGTTCCGGTCGGGGGGTAGTAAGACATGAGGACGTAGAAGCTTGATTTTGGGGAAGGTCGGTAAATAGAATATTCCGAGCCGAGCTAGAAGAAGCTTGACCGGAAACTTGAAGTGGTGCCAAATCAGGATAATAGGATCTAATGGGGGTTGGTTCCGGAAGGGGAGGTTTAGTACGGCGGGGGGTGGATTCTGAACTGGAGGAGGAAGCGGAAGCGGATGGGGACAATGGGGGAAGGGGTGTAGAACTTCCTGTACTTGTATCACTTCCTTCTACAGGGAAGTAAGGGGGCGGCATAGGGATCTCGGACTCAGGGGGCGTGTCCAAAATGGGCCTAACCGTAGTCCTAGTGGACAAACAAGTTCTGGCCACCATGAGGCGACATTGCTCCTCGTGGCATATCCGAATCCATCTTGGCGAGTCGTTTACGGCCTGTCTCCAACAATCAATATATGGAAACTGTCCGTAAAGTTCAGGCCTACCTGATACAGCCACGTGTACACGCTGTACCAGAGTTGGATCCAAACTGCCACGTGGCGGCCATGCCGCGACCAAAGTAGGCCACTCCCTAGTGCACAAAGTGACCAAACATGCAGGAGACATTTTAACCCCAAAATCACATGTTGTAAATCCCTTTTTAAAATTCTTTACCATACAACCTAAGGGATCCAAAATCGTCGACTCCGACGCGCCCATACTTATCAATGGAGCGTCGTTGACAACGAATACTATGCACACCCGTTTCTTCCGGCAACAGCACCACGTGGTACAGTTACCAAGTGAAACGTACACAATAACACAATAAACACTCAGGGAATTCCCGTACACGCACAGCTGTTACACCAGTCACTAAATAATCAATATTATGCCCTTTGGCGAAACTATACAGTCACCCACGCTATAATTATCTATATATGAATTACCCGTCTATAACACACCCCAGTAACATCGTCTTTTACAAACAGCGGTTACAGTACGGTTAGCATAGGTCAAAGCACAATTTAAGGTCACAATACAATTATTAGTGGTTATGGTGTTAAACGACAATGATTAGTACTTATATACAATGTCAGTAAATATACAGGGTTATGGTACCGTGCACTATAATACAGCAACACACTATTAACACTCTCGCTAGACGGCTGAGCTCGCGCTATCTAACAAGATATACACTTTACTAACAATCTTTAACACATATACAATCCCAACTAAACTATTGGCCAGTACCTTGATGGACTACCTAAAACTATCTACATCCGTTTTGGTTAGCCACACTGCCCAAGCACCACATATAGCGAACTAGAGGGCGGAATTTACAACAGAACCCTTTTAGTCTTTCTACTCTATCAATAGTCTAGTGGGTTCCAAATTTACACGCCTTCCCACTTAGCCAAGATAGGTTGAGATCTAGCAAACGATAATGTACATCAGAGTCTGCTTAGTCTCCCGGTCCCTCCGACCTAGCGAACGAATTGTACACCCTAAAACGCTAGTCTAGACAAGACACCGGTGTCCGGCTAGGGCTATTTACACAGAACCCCGCCTGACTCCAAACCAAATCAAACGGTCTTACTAAAGAGCGTTCGATTGAGCGGTGCGCCTTCGCTCCTTCCCTCCGACAGAGGGGGCAGATTCCATACACAGATTTAAACCCCTTATGGGCCTACCGCACAATTGGTATACCCCTAGTGGGTCCGCCGTCTAAAACAGCGGTCGTCTTACCTCCTCGTTCCTGAACCTGAGTTCACACTCATCGACGGGGACACCCCAGCACTTCTTACGTAGAGGCCGATGATCTCCTGGACAACAGACCAGTGGCGCCGAGACGAAGGGAGGTCCACGCAGAAGTTCAGGGGTGCAGCCGTAGAGAACGTGGGCAAAGATAGACCGTCTCACGCCTCTGCCTCTCAGCTACCGTTGAACCATGAGCTTCCCGGCCAATGCACCAAATGATACCGGAGAAACTGACGGAAGCCAAGCACAGAGAGATGGACACAGGTTTCTTCAGGAAGGAAGAGATTCTTTATTCGGTTCACCAATCGGGACTCAGAGGGACTAATGTCACCAAAATACAGCAAGTTCTGAGCCCCGGACAATAGTGCAGGCTCCTTATATAGGCACATAACTCCTCCCATATTAAGCTCCACCCGCACATTCTCTTGACCAATCAATACAAATAAGAATTAACTTCCTGCTTGACCGCATGGCTTGTCCAGCACAATGGAGGAGGGGAATACTACATCCTGTATTCTTGCACATGCTCCGTACACTACTGATCGTATCTTGCCTCGTGCAACCAACTGATCGATACGTCAGCATATGCACGTACACATGCCACGTGGTAATCTCGGCCTACTAAATTTATTTTTACCGAGATTCCACCACACTGCCTCCTGGACAGTGTCAAACAATCCTATGGGGAAGCATTGTAATTGGCTCAGAACACAGCTTCTGATGATATCAGCAGACAAGTCAGAGGCAGAGCTAGCACCTGTAGACTTGAATACAAGTAAGATTTTACTATATTTAGGGAGACAAGAGGGCTACATGGTGATTTTAACATAATGGGGTCAGGAATACATGTTTGTGCTCCTGACCCTATAGTGTGCCTTTAAACTAATCCAATGCTTCTCATAGAGAAGCTTCTAATACCCACTGGGCAATGGCATGCTTGGCACTTACCACGCTGCGCCTTACCAATATTTGTAATAGAGAAGTACTGAATGCATGATGGCAATGACTGCGAAGACTTGCAACGTGAATACTAGGAATTGGCTCTACATGTGTACTGTCAGACAAATGTAAACATTGCTGTTTCTCACAAGCTGTGCCCAGGTCACAGTCCTGCTTTCTGTATTCTCCAGAAATCCAGTTATTTCTACTGAGCTAAACAGGACCATCCAGTGCCACTTTCATTTACTGAGAGAGTGTTAACTGAGCATGCTGAGCCCATGAGCATATTCATCTATGGGCCATGCATAGCTCAGGAGAGACATATGGCTTCTCGTGAAGGAGAAAAATGCATGCGGCCTGGCCCCTGGTGGACCCAAATAAGTTGTCAAAGCTTAGTTTAACAAATTACTCAGAAAGGGGGCAAGGACATGCCTGACACATGTCGTTAGCTACTTTTTCTCTACTATGATTGGTTGCATTGTTTAAAAAGTAAATATATAGTTTGTATGCTTAATCCCCTTCCCACTTTTGTTTGAACCTTTTTACTATTTGTATTAATGGGTGTGACATATTTACACTATTACCAAATTTACACTATTTGTTCATTGTTCCAACAAAAGTCCTTTATGCGCATTTTCCAAAATTCACACGTCTATAGATCATTGATAGAATTATTAGTTAATTATAAATCCACAATGTAACTAACACATCAGAACCAGGAACAAAAGTAAAACGTGTATTCCAGACCCCATATTTCTTGACCAGCAAAATAGAAAGAATATTGGAAAAATATCCAGGAATGTTTTGCAATTTCAAATTACAAAAGAAAAACATTTTTGTTTTCTTCATCCTATATTTTGTCTCTTGTCTATGGCTGTAAGAAGCTTACAAGACTAGACAGCCAGTAGAGGTGGACTTAAAAGGGACACCATAGGCACCCAGACCACTTCAGTTCCTTGCACTGTCCCTGTCAGTTTAACCCTGCAATGGTAATTATTGCAGTTATTGAGAAACTGCAGTAATTATGTTGCAGGGTTAACGCCACATCTAGTGGCTTTCTACCACACAGCCACTATTTATTTATTCATTTATTATTGCCATTTATATAGCGCCAACAGATTCCGTAGCGCTTTACAATATTATGAGAGGGGGATTTAACTATAAATAGGACAATTACAAATAAACTTACAGGAACAATAGGTTGAAGAGGACCCTGCTCAAACGAGCTTACATACTAGAGGCACTTACGTGTCATTAGGCAACTGTTGGTCTCTTAACTGACAGTGGACGTCCTCACACTATGCATGAGGACATCCAGCGTCAGCGAAAACCCCATAGGAAAACATTGATTTGATGCTTTCCTATGGGGTTATTATTATTATTTAATTATTTATACAGCGCCATCAGATTCCGTAGCGCTGTACAAAGGGTTAACTAACAGATATTTAATTGTAACCAGACAACTCTTAGGGGTTGTTCTAATGCGATCGTGGCGCTCACCGCGCATGCACATTAGGTCCCACACATTGGTCTCGGGAGAAGGAGCGGAGACGGGGCCTGACACAGCACCGAGAAACATCGTCGCTGGATTCAGATAAGTGAATTAAGGGTTTTTAACCCTTTCTGCTCTGCTTAGGGGGGACTATAATGCTAGGAATACAAATTTGTATTCCTAGCCTAACTTTTCCCTTTAACCCTGCAATGTAAACATTGCAATTGCTCAAAAACTACAATAATTTGCATTGCAGGGTTGAGTGCTGTAGGATGTCTCTTTCAGGAGAGTGCTGCAGGAGTGAGGCTGCAAGCAGCGCTTAATTTCACAGTAGGCTGTTGCTTACAAACGCCTGTTTGCTAGCAGGCCCTATTTTAGAACGAAAACTACAGTAGATTATTTTTTTAATTTTCTTTTTAAAGTATTTTCCGTTTTGTTTCAGAGTTTAAAATGCAGAATGCAAATGCAAGTCTGTATTCACAAATACATTTGAACAATAGCTCAAATTGTTTATATGCTTGTATGTATATGTCTGTTTGTAGCTGTCTGCAAAATACCCAGCATATAATGAATGAATGCATTCACACACATTTGCCCAGTAACCATGGCATCACTCAAACTCACATCCCACAAGATTCAAACATTACACATAGCATTGACACACTACCTGTAAAAGTCACACAAACACAAAAGTCACCAAAATGTGAGTGTATAAGCTTTAATTTTTGAGTGCAATAAACTGATGTTCTAATATACTACACAATGTTGTCCGCTAATTCTTTATTTAATTCTTTATTATTATTAATATAACGCCAACAAATTCTGCAGCGCTGTACAATGGATGGATGTAACACGTAATTGTAACCAGACAAGTTGGTCGCACAGGAACCCTGCTCAATCAGCTTTCATGCTAGAGGGAGTGGGGTATAGGGACACAAAAGGTAAGGGTAGGAGTTGAGAAGTAGATTGGTAGAATAGTAATCAGTGAAGACTTGGTGTGTTTTTTTTAATGACAGTTGCAGGAGAGGAATCAATTGGGAGCTATCAACAGTTTAATTGATACGCTTTCATAAAGAAGTGAGTTTTAAATGATTTTTTGACGGAGTGGAGACGGAGTGGGTGAGAGTCTAACGGAGAAGGGAAGGGAGTTCCACAGGAACGGTGCAGCCCTAGAGAAGTCTTGAAGGCGAGCATCAGCATTAGGTGTATCAACAGAAGATAGATGTAGGTCTTCGGCAGAGCGTAGGGGCCTAGACGGGACATACTTGTGTATTAGGGAAGATAGATATGTTGGAGCAGCATTATTTAATAATTTGAAAGAAAGAACCAGAATTTTAAATTGAGCCCTATATCTTACGGCAAGCATGTCAAACTCAAAGTCTAGCAAGGGCCAAATTAACAAGGTTTAAGTTTATGTGGGCCGCAATTTTTTTTTTAAAAAAGAACAACTTCCATTTTCATAGAAATGTAGGTTTATTTAGAAAAGTACAGTATTAAAAGACTCCAGCATCCCCCTCTACTAAACCACAGCACCCCCCATATACTAACTAGAGGGGATGGTAGCGCCGTTAACATGAAGGGAGAAAGAAACTTGAGTAGCAACACTTATGGGAGGACAGACCAGAAGTTTTGTTTTGGACAGGTTGAGTTTAAGGAAGTGGGCAGCCATCCAGTTAGAAATAGCAGAGCGACAGTCAGAGAGACTAGTCAAGAGGGGCGGGGAGAGATCAGGAGAGGACAGATAGATTTGCGTGTCATCCGCATAGAAATGATATTGGAAGCCAAAGGAGCTAATGAGTTTACCAAGGGAGGCAGTATAGATCGAGAAAAGTAGGGGACTGAACTTCGGGGAACATCCACAGAGAGGAGTTGGGGAGAAGAGGCAGAGTCAGAGCAAGAAACACTGAAAGAGCGCTGGGAGAGGTAGGAAGAGCACCAGGGGAGAGCAATATCTCATAGACCGAGATTACAGAGAATGAGAAGAAGCTCTTGATGACAAATCTCCATTGGAGATTTGTAAGCAATTGTTGAAAATATTTAGTCCCAACATAAGCAGAGATGCCCAGTTCGAAAAAAAAAAAAAAAAAATAATATATATATATATATATATATAACCCTTGAGACAACGAAGATCTGTTTCCTTAGATTACACAATAATAGGTAAAACAGTATGCAGTAAATTCCATAAGAATACTTGTTTCGGGAATTAAATGTCTTAAAGGACCACTATAGTGCCAGGAAAACAAACTCGTTTTCCTGGCACTATAGTGCCCTGAGGGTGCCCCCACCCTCAGGGACCCCCTCCCGCCGTGCTGAAGGGGGAGGAAGGGGGATAAACACTCACCTTTCTCCAGCGCCGGGCTCCCTCGGCGCTGGGGACTCTCCTCCTCCTTCGGTCGTCATCGGCTGAATGCGCGCATTCAGACAGTCCATAAGAAAGCATTCTCAATGCTTTCCTATGGACGCTGGCGTCTTCTCACTGTGAAAATCAGTCGGAAGCGCCTTTAGCGGCTGTCTCTGAAACTGCTATGTTTACAGCAGGCAGGGTAATCCTAGATCAGTGATGGCGAACCTATGGCACGCGTGCCACAGGTGGCACGCCGGGCCCTCTCTGTGGGCACGCGGCCACAGGTCCGCCATCACTGCAGAGTAGGCACCTGCCTGCCCGAAACGGCAGGCGCCTACTCTGCGTCCGTGTCGGGAGGCAGGGGAGGGATCTGTGATGCTGATCCCCTGTCCTCCCGCGCGATGCTGTGTGGAGCGTTACCATGGCAACGCTCCACACAGCATCGCGCGGGAGGAGAGGGGATCAGCATCACAGATCCCTCCCCCTGCCTCCCGACACGGACGCACTGCCTGCCACCACCGGACCACCAGGGATGGCTGTGTCCCCCCCCCCCACTTCATTAAAGGTAAGAAGGAGGGAGGGGGGGATACTGACACACAGCACCCCTACCCCCATCTCTCCAGCACCACCCCTACCCCCCACAGCACCACCCCACCCCCCAGCAGCACCCTACCCCCCCAGAAGTACCCTTACCCCCCACAGCACCACCCCTATCTCCCCAGCACCACCCCTACTACCCCCCCAGCAGCACCCTACCCCCCCAGAAGTACCCTTACCCCCACAGCACCACCTCTATCTCCCCAGCACCACCCCTATCTCCCCAGCACCACCCCTACCCCCCACAGCACCACCCCACCCCCCAGCAGCACCCTACCCCCCCAGAAGTACCCTTACCCCCCACAGCACCACCCCTATCTCCCCAGCACCACCCTACCCCCCACAGCAGCACCCTACCACCCCAGAAGTACCCCTACCACCCCAGCAGTACCCCTACCATCCCAGCAGTACCCCTCCTCCCCCACAAGAGTACCCCTACCCCCCCAGCACCCCTACCCACTCTCATCAGTACCCCTACCCCCCACAGCAGTACCCATACCCCGCCAGCAGTATCCCTACCCCCCACACAGTACCCCTACCCCTGTCATGCCTTAATTCTGGTATCCTCTTACTTCCGGGTTCCACGGAGCTTAGCCACACCCCCTTATGACACGGTCTCCTTACTTAATGCGACCGCACCAGCTGATAGACGCTGGATTATTGAACTACGTACCGCACTCACGAACCGGCTACAAACTTCTCTGTGAAAGCCATCTGTTACCGGACCGGACTGGAAGACTACGCACGTCCCCTTCACCTCTCCTCATCCTCGACTAAAGCCTGAACTCTCTACACACATATCATCGGATATAACCGCCTCTGAGGAGAACTTGGGAACCTGTTTTCTCTTTACCGGAAGCTAAGTAACATTAAACCTCTGTGATAAGAGTTACATATCTAAAGCCTTTATTTCCTGTTACCGAAGTCTTATTATCAATCAACCCAGCTACAGCTATCTTCAACCTATCCACTATTCAAGTTAGCTGCACCTGTCTTGCTTCAGAACAAACTATTGTAATTGCTTATCACCTAACTTGTTAACTCAACAAACAGACTCTAAAGGATTCAGAACCTGCTAATTGCAACCGTTTAATATTTAAAGCTACAGTGCCTGTAATTCTGGACTTAAGCAATCGTTTATTATTTAATGCTACAGTGCCTGTAATTCTGGACTTAAGAAACAGTTTATTATTTAAAGCTACAGTGCCTGTAATTCTGGACTTAAGAAACCTTTTATTATTTAAAGCTACAGTGCCTGTAATTCTGGACTTAAAGTCACAATATCTTATAATTGTTCTAATAAATATTCAAGCTCTAAGAAATCTGCAGTTGTGTTCCTTCATAACAAATGTTAAACGTGACAGAATAATCCAGCCCTTGTAATGGATCCAGCAGATTTCGATTCTACGATAACTACGCTGAATCAACGAGTCGATACACTAGCCCAAGGTGTGCAAGACCTGCAAGTTACTAATGAAAGAATTCTCACTTATGTCAGAGACTTACAAACTCATACTCCTCATACTGTTCTGCACTCAGCTAGCAATCCTGCTGTATGTAACCCTGAAAAGTTCTCTGGAGATCGTTCTAAATATAGGGAGTTCCTTAATTCTTGCAAATTATTAATTGCTTTAAAACCTAGATCTTATCCTACAGAAAGAACTAAAGTTTGTTCGGTTATCTCCTTTCTAAGAGGTGAACCTATGTCATGGGCCCATTCCTTTTTGGAAAACGATGACCCCATCTTAGACTCACTGGATGAATTTTTTGAAGCCATGTCTCTTCTCTATGAAGATCCTAACAAACAAGCTACAGCTGATTTAACAATCAGAACCCTACAGCAAAAACATAGACCCGTTGAAGATTACATTGCTGAATTTAAAAGATGGGCAGTAGAAACGCAATGGAATGACATCACATTGCGCAACCAGTTTCGAATTGGCTTATCGGAAGCTGTAAAAGATGAACTATCCAGAACAGAACTCCCTACTACTTTGAACGCTCTGATTCACCTATCAATCAGCATTGACAGAAGACTTAGAGAAAGAAAGGCCGAAAAAGCCCTCTCAAGTTCAAAAGAAAGAAAACCTTTCACTCCTTCAAAGACTCCTGAAAAACCATCCTTACCAAGCGAACCTATGGAAATAGGGGTAATAAGAAGTCCTCTCACTCCTGAAGAGAAGAACCGAAGACGTCTATTAAACCTCTGCATGTATTGTGCCTCTCAAGATCATTTGGTCCCTGATTGTCCTTTGTTGAAACGGACAAAGGGCGGTAGGCAAGTTTATGCCTCTGCTATCCTAAGTGCACTCCCCTCTACACCAACCACTCAATTCACGCCTATAATTCTCATTCTACAGTGGGATAAGGAAAGAATTATGACTGAGGCCATTATCGATTCTGGTGCAAATGGGGTGTTCATCGATTCAACCTTTGTAACAAAGAATAAAATTCCTTGTGTTCGTAAAAACACTTCTGTTCCTGTTAGAGTAATTGACGGCTCCCTTATCTCCTCGGGACCGATTCTTCATGAAACCGTTCCTCTAAAAGTAACCACCAATCATATTCATACTGAATATCTAATATTTGATGTTATTCCATCACCCCTCTATCCCGTTATAATAGGGATCAACTGGTTAAGGAACCACAACCCTCAAATTTCTTGGTCGCCCTTCTCTCTCACCTTTAACTCCAATTATTGTAAGGAAACATGCTTACAACAAATTCCAATCTTTCAGATCTCCAAAGAACCAACTATACCTTCTTGTTATTCAGACTTTTCAGACGTATTCAGTAAAAAGGAAGCTGAAACGCTCCCACCTCATCGTTCCTACGATTGTCCTATAGACCTCATACCTGGTGCCCCCGTACCTTTCGGGCACATCTACCCTCTCTCTGAGTCTGAATTACAAATTCTTAAAGAATACCTGGATGAAAACCTACGGAAAGGGTTCATTAGACCCTCCAGTTCACCTGCTGCCTCAAGTATGCTTTTTGTGAGAAATAAGGACCAGACTATACGTCCCATCATTGACTACAGAGCTTTAAACAAAATAACAGTTAAAAATCGTTATCCTCTTCCCCTGATCAATGAACTGGTTGAAAAACTGCCACCATCTACACTAAGCTTGACCTTCGAGGGGCATATAACCTCATCAGAATAAAGGCTAACGATGAATGGAAAACTGCTTTCCGAACAAGATATGGCCTCTACGAGTATCTGGTGATGCCTTTTGGCCTCTGCAACGCCCCTGCAACTTTTCAACATTTTATAAATGACATCTTTAGAGATCTATTGGACGTCTGTGTTATCATTTATTTAGATGACATTCTCATATACTCCAACACTCCTGATGAACACAGAAAACATGTCAGATGGGTGTTATCCAGACTCAGAACTCACAAACTATTCGCTAAACCCGAAAAATTTATTTTTCACGTCAATGAAATAACCTTTTTAGGTTACGTTATTTCCCCTCATTCAATAAGCATGGATAATTCAAAAATCGATTGTATCATCAATTGGCCTGTTCCCTCTACAGTAAAAGAATTGCAGCGGTTTTTAGGGTTCGCCAACTTCTACAGAAAATTTATTAAAAACTACTCGGAGGTGGCTCACCCACTCAATCAACTTAACAGTAAAAAACATTCCTTCAATTGGAACGAGAAGGCTCAAACTGCCTTCGATGAATTAAAGAGAAAGTTTACAAAAGCTCCTGTTCTTCAACTTCCAAATCCCTCATATCTTTATGTCCTTGAAACGGATGCTTCGGAAACTGCAATTGGAGCTGTCCTCTCTCAACATAAAACTCCTCAAGAACCTCTTCATCCAGTCGCCTTCTTTTCACGCTCATTATCTCCTGCCGAAAAGAATTATCCTATAGGGGAAAAAGAATTATTAAGTATCAAAGTAGCTTTAGAAACTTGGAGACACCTTCTTGAGGGTGCTCAAACCCCTTTAATTGTGTATACTGACCATAAAAACCTTGAATATCTTCACTCCAACAAGACTCTTTCTGCTCGACAAATAAGATGGAATCTCTTCTTTTCCCGGTTCAATTTCCAAATCGTCTTTAGACCTGGGTCTAGGAACAAAAAGGCGGATGCCCTTTCCAGGATCCATAAAGACATTGAATTGGAACCTCCTCCACATACAGTCGTTGGAATCTTATCTTCCCTTATTGACGACATTAAAGACCTCAGTGAAGATGCTCTTGAACTTCCTAAATCAGTTAAATTATCTAAGAAAGACGGTCTCTACTATTTTAATGACCGGATTTACGTACCTCCCTCTTTCAGAACTAAAATACTCGAATTTATTCATGATTCTCCTCTGGCAGGTCATCCAGGTATAAAAAAGACCCTTGAATTGTCTAAGAGATACTATTGGTGGCCTCGCCAAGACAAAACCATTGAATCTTATGTCAAATCTTGTTCTACCTGCCAAAGATCCAAACATGAACATCATCACCCATTCGGTCAATTATTGAATCTACCGATTCCTGAAAGGCCTTGGCAATCCATTTCTATGGACTTCTTGGTGGAACTACCCTCTTCTCAACATCATACCACCATTTTAGTGGTAGTGGACCGCTTCACGAAAATGTCTCATTATATCCCTTTAAAGAAGTTACCCTCATCCTCTGAACTCTCAAAAATATTCCTCGACAATATAGTGAAACTTCATGGACTGCCAGACGAAATCATTTCAGACCGAGGAACTCAGTTTACCTCCAAATTTTGGAACGCATTATGTGCTTCTCTTCATATCCAACGTAAACTGTCATCTGCATATCATCCTCAAACTGATGGACAAACTGAAAGAGTCAACCAATGCTTAGAGCAATATCTACGATGTTATTGTTCTCACTTACAAGATGATTGGATAACATGGTTACCCATGGCAGAATTTGCATACAACAACTCTTTTCATACCAGTAGCAAAATGACTCCATTTTTCTCCAATTATGGATTTCATCCCTCCTCATTTCCTGCTCAGACAGTTTCTTCATCTAACCCCTCCGTTTCGAATCAAATCTCTCACATGTCCTCTTTATTCAAGAAATTACATGAAAATCTGGAATTGGCGTCATCCAATCAAAAGAAGTTTTTTGATACAAAAAGACAACCTCCTCCCGCTTATGTAATTGGTGATCTTGTCTGGCTTTCCTCAAAAAACATCTCCACAACCCGTCCATCAAAGAAGTTAAGCTCCCTTTTTCTTGGTCCTTTTCCAATAATATCGATTATCAACCGTAATGTTGTTAAATTGAAGCTTCCACCTACTTTGAAACTCCATCCTGTTTTCCATGTGTCCTTGCTTAAACCTCATCATCCTGACCCTTTCCATAGAGATGTCGCTTCTTCTCCTGATCCTGTATTAGTCCAGGGTGAAGAAGAATACGAAATTCAAAAAATTCTGGATTCAAGGATTCATCGTGGCTCTTTACAATACCTCATTAGATGGAAAGGATATGGAATTGATGAAGATACTTGGGAAAACTCCTCTGTCATTCATGCTGACAGATTAATTTCCGCTTTCCACAAACGCTACCCTTCTAAACCATGTTAATAGCACCCAGAGGTTGCTCATTACGGAGAGGGTACTGTCATGCCTTAATTCTGGTATCCTCTTACTTCCGGGTTCCACGGAGCTTAGCCACACCCCCTTATGACACGGTCTCCTTACTTAATGCGACCGCACCAGCTTATAGACGCTGGATTATTGAACTACGTACCGCACTCACGAAACGGCTACAAACTTCTCTGTGAAAGCCATCTGTTACCGGACCGGACTGGAAGACTACGCACGTCCCCTTCACCTCTCCTCATCCTCGACTAAAGCCTGAACTCTCTACACACATATCATCGGATATAACCGCCTCTGAGGAGAACTTGGGAACCTGTTTTCTCTTTACCGGAAGCTAAGTAACATTAAACCTCTGTGATAAGAGTTACATATCTAAAGCCTTTATTTCCTGTTACCGAAGTCTTATTATCAATCAACCCAGCTACAGCTATCTTCAACCTATCCACTATTCAAGTTAGCTGCACCTGTCTTGCTTCAGAACAAACTATTGTAATTGCTTATCACCTAACTTGTTAACTCAACAAACAGACTCTAAAGGATTCAGAACCTGCTAATTGCAACCGTTTATTATTTAAAGCTACAGTGCCTGTAATTCTGGACTTAAGCAATCGTTTATTATTTAATGCTACAGTGCCTGTAATTCTGGACTTAAGAAACCGTTTATTATTTAAAGCTACAGTGCCTGTAATTCTGGACTTAAGAAACCTTTTATTATTTAAAGCTACAGTGCCTGTAATTCTGGACTTAAAGTCACAATATCTTATAATTGTTCTAATAAATATTCAAGCTCTAAGAAATCTGCAGTTGTGTTCCTTCATAACAAATGTTAAACGTGACAACCCCCCACACAGCACAGCACCCCTCTCACACACACAGCACCCCTACCCCACGCACACCACCCCTCTCACACACACACACAGCACCCCTCACACACACACACCGTACCCCCCTCACACACACACAGCACCCCCCTCACACACACACAGCACCCCCCTCACACACACACACACACAGCACCCCCTCACACAGCACCCCCCCTCACACACACACACACAGCACCCCCCTCACACACACACACACAGCACCCCCCCAAACACACACACACACACAGCACCCCCCAAACACACACACAGCACCCCCCCAAACACACACAGCACCCCCCCAAACACACACACAGCACCCCCCCCACACACACACACAGCACCATCCCCCCCACACACACACACAGCACCCCCCCACACACACACACACAGCACCCCCCCACACACACACACAGCACCCCCCCACACACACACAGCACCCCCCCCACACACACACAGCACCCCCCCCACACACACAGCACCCCCCCCCACACACACACAGCACCCCCCCACACACACACACAGCACCCCCCCACACACACACACAGCACCCCACACACACTTACACAGCACCCCACACACACTTAAACAGCACCCCTCATACACACACACAGCACCCCTCATACACACACACAGCACCCCTCACATACAACACCCACACACACACCACCCCCCACACACGCACCCCCCCACACACACACACGCACCCCCCCCCCCCCACACACACACACAATTGCCGTGTTGGCACTTTAAGGAAAAAAAAGTTGGCATGTATTGCGGTTTGGGCACTCGGGCTCAAAAAGGTTCGCCATCACTGTCCTAGATGGACCTGGCACCCAGACCACTTCATTAAGCTGAACTAGTCTGGGTGCCTATAGTGGTCCTTTAAGGAAGGTGTCCCACATCTCACAGGCTGTCCTGTGACTCAACAAGAGGTAAATTGATCATGATATATGCATTCATATGCACAATTTAAAGTGACACTATGGGCACCCAGACAGCCACTAGAGGCACTTCCTGGTCATTAGGCGACTTTTGGACACCTTACTGATGCTGGAAGTCCTCACGTTATGCATGAGGACATCCAGCATCAGTCAATTCCCCATAGGGAAGCATTGCAGCAATGCTTTCTTATGAGGAGGGTCTAATGTGCTTACTGTAAGGGTTTATTAACCCAGCAAGGGGGGCGCGAGGGAGTTATAGTGCTAGGAATACAACTTTGTATTCCTAGCACTATTGTATCTGTTGAACCATGAAATATAAAACATTTTAACACTGGAAGAGGCACCTCCCTTCAAAGTCATCGAGTTAAACGTGCCAATTTCTATCAGATGCAGCGTAGGATTAGGTTTGCCAAGGGCACTAGGCATGGCCCCATATTCACTTTTTATCTAGAGGGATAGTTCCTTGCATCTCATCTGAAAAATGAACAGCAGAAAAAACTGTTTATTCTCATAATTTTCCCCAATTATAATTTTAGTAAACACAACTAAAATATACAAAATGAATTAAAAGTTATACATTTTACTGTTGCAAGAAGTCTGACACTTCAAGTGAAATGTACTTATTTATTTAGAAAGTGTTTTTTTTGTGATAGTTGACTAAACCATAAAGATAAAGGATTTCATATCTAAACAGGTACGGTTTGTTTGAGGATACAGATAGGCAGAGATTAATCTCTGGTAATTGAACAGCAAGTGTTCCATAAAAATCTTTGGGTGAATTCCTGACCAATTATAAGAAAAATATATTTCTAGTAAGATAAGCCTGGAAAACACAGAATATAACATGCCTCCCAACTGGTCTAGATCTATCACTCCTGATATTGCATCATTTATTTACACTGATGTCTAGCTTCTGGGGACGTCAGAGTAATGCAAAGCACAAGTGCATCCTTAAATGTTTGCTCCAAGCACCATAACCACTTTAGGGTTTTGTGGTTGCTATTGAAACCCCCAAGCTGGCACTGCTAGCGCCGGCTAGAAGATATAGGAGTCTTGTGACGTCACTCTGTTCAGATGCCGCCACACTGGCAATGAAGCCAGCATTTGCCATGCATGGGGAAATGTTCAAATCAGTGATTGGCAGAGGAGGAGCAGGGTTGGACCTCGTTAATGTGATTGCGACAGTGGGGGAGCGGAAGCCAAGGTAAGTGGGTATAGGTACCCTTTAACTACTTACAGGGCACTCCAAGCACCATGACCACTACAGCGCTCTGTAGCTATTATGCTATTTGGAGTGTTCCTTTACATTGTCAATTATATTCTTCATAGATTGTTGTGTTGTGGAGATGTGGTGGAATCTCGGTAAAAATAAATTTAGTAGGCCGAGATTACCACGTGGCATGTGTACGTGCATATGCTGACGTATCGATCAGTTGGTTGCACGAGGCAAGATACGATCAGTAGTGTACGGAGCATGTGCAAGAATACAGGATATAGTATTCCCCTCCTCCATTGTGCTGGACAGGCCATGCGGTCAAGCAGGAAGTTAATTCTTATTTGTGTTGATTGGTCAAGAGAATGTGCGGGTGGAGCTTAATATGGGAGGAGTTATGTGCCTATATAAGGAGCCTGCACTATTGTCCGGGGCTCAGAACTTGTTGTATTTTGGTGACGTTAGTCCCTCTGAGTCCCGATCGGTGATCCAATAAAGAATCTCTTCCTTCCTGAAGAAACCTGTGTCCATCTCTCTGTGCTTCGCTTCCGTCAGTTTCTCCGGTATCATTTGGTGCATTGGCCGGGAAGCTCATCGTTCAACGGTAGCTGAGAGGCAGAGGCGTGAGACGGTCTATCTTTGCCCACGTTCTCTACGGCTGCACCCCTGAACTTCTGCGTGGACCTCCCTTCGTCTCGGCGCCACTGGTCTGTTGTCCAGGAGATCATCGGCCTCTACGTAAGAAGTGCTGGGGTGTCCCCGTCGATGAGTGTGAACTCAGGTTCAGGAACGAGGAGGTAAGACAACTGCTGTTTTAGACGGCAGACCCACTAGGGGTATACCGATTGTGCGGTAGGCCCAAAAGGGGTTTAAATCTATGTATGGAATCTGCCCCCTCTGTCGGAGGGAAGGAGCGAAGGCGCACCGCTCGATCGAACGCTCTTTAGTCAGACCGTTTGATTTTGTTAGTCAGGCGGGGCTCTGGTGTAAAAAGCCCTAGCCGGACACCGGTGTCTTGTCTAGACTAGCGTTCTAGGGTGTATATTTTGTTCGCTAGGTCGGAGGGACCGGGAGACTAAGCGGCGTCTGTGTAAATTCGGTTCGCTAGCTCTCAACCTATCTTGGCTAAGTGGGAAGGCGTGTAAATTTGGAACCCACTAGACTTTTGATAGTTATCGACTAAGAGGCGTCTGTGTAAATTCGGTCCTCTAGCTCGCTATATGTGGTGCTTGGGCAGTGTGGCTAACCAAAACGTATGTAGATTGTTTTTAGGTAGTCCATTCAAGGTACTGGCCAATAGTTTAGTTGGGAATTGTAAATGTGTTAAAGATTGTTTAGTAAAGTGTATATCTTGTTAGATAGCGCGAGCTCAGCCGTCTAGCGAGAGTGTTAATAGTGTGTTGCTGTATTATAGTGCACGGTACCATAACCCTGTATATTTACTGACACTGTATATAAGTACTAATCATTGTCGTCTATTGCATGATTAACACCATAACCACTAATAATTGTATTGTGACCTTAACTTGTGCTTTGACCTATGCTAACCGTACTGTAACCGCTATTTGTAAAAGACGATGTTACTGGGGTGTGTTATAGACGGGTAATTCGTATATAGAGAATTATAGCGTGGGTGACTGTATAGTTTCGCCAAAGGGCATAATATTGATTATCTAGTGACTGGTGTAACAGCTGTGTGTGTACGGGAATTCCCTGAGTGTTTATTGTGTTATTGTATACGTTTCACTTGGTAACCGTACCACGTGGTGCTGTTGCCAGAGGAAACGGGTGTGACTGTTGAATAGTACGCGTGTATAGTATTCATTGTCGACGACGTTCCATTGTTAAGTATGGGCGCGTCGGAGTCAACGATTCCGGATCCCTTAGGTTGTATGGTGAAGAATTTTAAAAAGGGATTCAAAACCTGTGATTTTGGGGTTAAAATGTCTCCTGTACGTTTGGTCACTTTGTGTACTAGGGAGTGGCCTACTTTGGTTGCGGCATGGCCGCCACGTGGCAGTTTGGATCCAACTCTGGTACAGCGCTTACACGTGGCTGTATCAGGTAGGCCTGAACTTTACGGACAGTTTCCTTATATTGATTGTTGGAGACAGGCCGTAAATGACTCGCCAAAATGGATCCAGACATGCCACGAGGAGCAATGTCGCCTCATGGTGGCCAGGACTTGTTTGTCCACTAGGACTGTGGTTAGGCCCATTTTGGACACGCCCCCTGAGTCCGAGATCCCTTTGCCGCCCCCTTACTTTCCTTTAAGAGGAAGTGACGCAAATGCAGGAAGTCCTGCAACCCTCCCCTCATTGCCCTCATCCACTTCCGCTTCCTCCTCCAGTACAGAATCCACCCCTTCTCGTACTAAATCTCCCCTTCCGGAATCAGAGCCAACCCCCATTAGGTCTGAATATCCTGATTTGGCGCCACTTCAGACTTCCGGTCAAGCTTCTTCTAGCTCGACCCGAAGTGTTTTATTTACTACCTTTTCCCAAAACCAAGCTCCCACATCCTCATACCCTATCTCTCCCCGACTGGAACCCATAACTGACGCCCCTCCACGTAGCCCCATACAAACCCGACAACTGACCGGTACCCAACAATTAAAACACTATCAGATGCCTCTTCGTCTGAATCCCGGGTCAGCCTATATCGATGCCGCAGGTCAAATGGCACATGCTGACCCAGTCTTTGTATATGTCCCATTCACGACAACCGATCTCTTAAACTGGAAGACCCACAATTCCTCGTATACTGAGAAACTGACTGATCTGTTCACCTCGATAGTTCAGACACATAATCCGACATGGGCTGATTGCCAGCAGTTATTAATGACTTTGTTTAACAATGAGGAAAGGACAAGAATTAATCAAGCGGCCATTAAAGCGCTAGAGGATAGAGCCCGTGCTTTGAATCAAGCTAATCCAGCAGCATGGGCCGCAACACACTATCCTAACACCGATCCCGATTGGAATGTAAATGGTGCTGATATGGTTCAACTCAGAGCCTATAGAGACGCTATAATTGCTGGCATGAAAGCCGGAGGAAAGAAAGCCATTAACATGTCGAAGACAGTTGAGGTGATTCAGAAAAGTGATGAAGCGCCCAGTGTCTTTTATGACCGATTATTGGAGGCATACCGCTTGTATACCCCCTTTAATCCGGAAGACGCAGATAATTCCCGAATGGTGAACTCCGCCTTTGTCAGCCAAGCTTACGGAGATATTAAGCGCAAGCTACAAAAGTTAGAAGGGTTTGCAGGAATGTCCATCACCCAACTAATGGAGGTAGCGAATAAGGTATATATGAATAGGGAAACAGAAAGTAAGAAAGAGGAAGAGCGCAAGATGCGTAGAAAGGCAGATATGCTAGCGGTAGCAATCGCAGGCGTAGATAGACGGGGCCCAGATAGAGGCGATAGTAAGTGGAATGAGGAACCTCTAAGTAGAAATCAGTGCGCATACTGTAGAGAAGAAGGGCATTGGAGAAATGAGTGTCCGCGAAGAGAACAGTCTGAGAGAGACAGACCTAGGACAGGTTATGGAAACTTTAGAGGCAGAGCGAGAGGTAGAGGAGGCCCCGGAGGGAGTAATGGTAATAGAGGGAGCAATGGGAACAGAGGAAGTGTTAGGGAAGACAGGTATTTTCCAGCAGCGCAAAGGTCCCGCGATAGAGAAGGTAGGGACTTTGTAGGATTGGCTGACACGGTCATGGAGGACTATTGATACCGACCGGGCTCCATCCCCCTTGGTCGAGCGGAGCCTATGGTCGATGTATCAATAGGGGGAAAAAGGAGTGCATTCATGATCGACACTGGTGCTGAACATTCGGTGGTGACTAATCTAGTTGCTCCTCCATCTGGAAGGACTATTACTGTGATAGGAGCAACTGGAAGAAGTGCTGAAAAACCGGTTCTTAAAAGTCGACTCTGTACATTGGGAGGCCACGTAGTAAAACATCAATTCCTTTATATGCCTGAATGTCCAGTCCAATTGCTGGGACGTGATATGCTATCTAAATTACAAGCGCAGATTACGTTCCTACCAAATGGAACAACATCCTTAAAGTTTAATGGACCTTCAGGTATTATGACTTTATCCGTACCAAAGGAAGAAGAGTGGCGACTTTATACAGCGTTGACTATCCAAAACCCTAGGAGTGATGAATCCTTATTCAACATACCAGGAGTTTGGGCAGAGAACAACCCACCAGGACTGGCCCGCAATATTCCACCTATTAAAATTGAACTAAAACTTGGGGTTTATCCAGTGAGCCTAAGACAATATCACATCCCGCAGAAGGCTAAGAAGAACATCCAATCTTATCTGGATAAGTTCATACGGTATGGTATCCTAAAATTCTGTACTTCCCCCTGGAACACCCCATTGCTGCCTGTTCAAAAGCCCGGTACAGATGAGTATCGACCTGTGCAGGACTTGAGAGCAGTCAATGATGCGGTTGTTAGTATACATCCAGTTGTACCCAATCCATATAACCTGCTTGCTTTAATTCCGGGCGGGGCTACTTACTTTACAGTCTTAGACCTCAAAGATGCCTTCTTTTGCCTCCGAATTGCCGCAGAAAGTCAATGTATCTTCGCTTTCCAATGGGAAAACGCTGTAACGGGCTCAAAACGCCAAATGACCTGGACAAGACTGCCCCAAGGGTTTAAAAATTCACCTACCCTATTTGGTTCAGCTCTAAGTCAAGATCTACTGGATTTCGAGTCCATCCCAGGAGAGTGTGTATTGTTACAATATGTAGATGACTTGTTGATAGCAGCAGTTACAAAGGAAATATGTCAGCAAGCAACGCATGATCTACTACACATTCTCTGGAAGGCAGGATACAAGGTGTCTAGAAAGAAGGCTCAGTTGTGTTTGCCAACTGTCAAATATCTGGGATTCCATATCTCTGAAGGTCAAAGAATTATGGGGCCAGAGAGAAAAGAAGCTGTGTGCCAAATACCGATACCCAAGAATAGAAGACAAGTGCGAGAATTCTTGGGGGCAGCAGGCTTCTGTAGGATATGGATTCCCAGCTACGCGATATTGGCAAAACCTCTGTATGCAGCTATCAAAGGTACAGAGCACGACCCCTTCTTATGGACTCAAGAACAGCAAACGGCATTTGAAGATGTGAAGAAGGCTTTGATGAGTGCCCCAGCATTAGGTCTACCTGATCACACACGACCATTCTACCTGTATGTACATGAGCAAAGAAGAATGGCTGTGGGAGTATTGACACAGTACTTGGGATCATGGCAAAGACCTGTTGCCTATATGTCTAAGCAACTGGATGCAGTGGCCAGCGGACTTCCACCTTGTCTAAGAGCCGTAGCTGCAGCCGCCCTGCTAGTAGCTGAAGCCGATAAACTCACTCTGGGTCAAGAACTTTATGTACGAGTCCCACATGCAGTACAGACGTTGTTGGATTACAAAGGAAATCATTGGTTTAGTAACAGCCGTATGACCAAGTATCAAGCAATGTTGTGTGAAAACCCAAGAGTGCATTTAGAGACTGTAAACACCTTAAATCCAGCTACCCTTTTGCCACAACCTACTGAAAGTCAACATGATTGTTTGGAAGTAATGGATGAAGTATTTTCAAGTAGACCAGATCTTCGTGATTTTCCCATCCAGAACCCCGATGTTCAATATTACACCGACGGCAGTAGTTATGTGAAAGAAGGGATCCGCTATGCAGGATATGCAGTAACAACAATAGACAAGGTGATAGAAGCTCGGCCACTGGCAAAAGGAACATCAGCACAAAAAGCAGAATTGATAGCACTGACACGAGCGTTACAATTGGCTGAAGGTTTAAGAGTGAACATCTACACGGACTCCAAGTATGCGTTTTTAACCACTCATGCCCACGGAGCTTTGTATAAAGAAAGAGGACTATTGAATTCAGAAGGCAAAGAAATCAAGTATGCAGCTGAAATCCTACAACTATTGGAAGCAGTGTGGGAGCCGAAAGAAGTCGGTATCATACATTGTCGAGCGCATCTGAGAGGAGATGGTGATGTAACCAAGGGAAATCGGATGGCAGACAGTACAGCTAAGCGTGCCGCTGAATCGGGAAGACAGGAATATGTGGGGCATATAGCTGCTCTTATACCAACTCCACTGTCTCAATGGACTCCAGTTTATACAGCTCAAGAAGAGGAGTGGTTAAAGACTGAACCTGGAAAGTATTTGGAGAACAAATGGTATCAGTTAGAAGATGGAAGAATAGTCATTCCAGCATCACTAGCGGTAGAAATTGTCCAAAACTATCACAACGGGACACATTCTGGGAGAGACAGCACAGAAGAATCTCTCAGAAAACATTTCTACATACCAAGATTGTCCAACTTGACTCAGGCCATTGTACGAAGATGTGTAACGTGTGCTAAAAATAATGCAAGACAAGGACCAGTAAAGCCACCAGGAGTCCAGTTTATGGGGGGACTCCCCATGTCCGATTTACAAATTGACTTTACAGTGATGCCTAAGTCGGGTGGACATCGTTACCTGCTGGTAATTGTGTGCACCTATTCAGGCTGGGTAGAAGCATGTCCTACTCGTACAGAGAAAGCAGGAGAAGTTGTGAGATTCCTGTTACGAGAAATAATACCCCGATATGGACTACCCTGCTCTATAGGATCGGACAATGGTCCAGCTTTTGTTCACCAGTGCCTACAGCAACTGACTCATATGCTTGGTATAAAGTGGAGGCTTCATACTGCATATAGACCCCAGAGTTCTGGTAAGGTAGAGAGAATGAATAGAACTATTAAGAATCAGTTGGCTAAAATGTGTCAGGAAACCCAACTTAAGTGGAACGTTCTCTTACCCATAGCTCTATTGCGAATCCGCAGTACCCCTACCAGAAGGATGGGCCTCTCTCCTTTTGAAATCATGTATGGGCGACCACCTCCCGTACTTGGTAACTTAAGGGGGGATTTGAGTCAGTTGGGAGAAGGAATTACCCGGCAGCAGGTTGTAGAGTTGGGTAAGACTATGGAGGAGGTACAGAAATGGGTACAAGATAGATTACCTGTGAATATTTATCCCCCAGTTCATAGTTACCATCCAGGAGATCAAGTGTGGATTAAAGAGTGGAATAATGTACCGTTAGGGCCCAAGTGGAGAGGTCCTTATGTTGTTCTTTTGTCTACCCCTACAGCGATAAAAGTAGCCGAAGTGACTCCGTGGATACATCACTCCAGGGTTAAACCAGCAGCAGTCGATTCTTGGCAAGTCACAGCAGATCCAGAGAATCCCTGCAAGATCCGGTTAAAACGCACTACTCAGTCGGAGTAACGAGGAACTTTTGTGGATTATAAATTTTATTGTTACAGGGATTTGGTGAAGTGAGTGTTTAGACGGCCATAATAAAGCCTGTCCGCTCACCAACATATAGTGTATAAGCCAGGGAAAGTCTCGAAGGGACTCCTGTGAAGACGAGCAGAACTCCATTCCCTGCAGCCCTTACATCCTGGAAGCTGAGGTGCCTTCGCACGGACGAAGACTGAGGATGACGACGAAAGATGTGTTTTTGATAGTGTTTATTTATGTGTGTTTTTATATTCAGGAAGGTAGAGGTACCGACACTCCTAGCTGTGAGGTATGCATTAAGACTACAAGAACAGGTAACCATATTTCCCAAACCCTAATTTGGCATTCACAATACGAGTGTAAAGGAGATGTATCAA
Organism: Pelobates fuscus; assembly: GCF_036172605.1. Classification (NCBI taxonomy): domain Eukaryota; kingdom Metazoa; phylum Chordata; class Amphibia; order Anura; family Pelobatidae; genus Pelobates; species Pelobates fuscus. The sequence continues at coordinate 142,264,162 of NC_086325.1, read as the reverse complement.
GATGTAGATACCTTAATATAGAATATAGTGTGTGCCATTTAGGAGTAGGAGAACCTAAGTGCTTCAGTCCGGAGTATCAACCTCGTACAATTTGGTTGACTCTCAGGAATGGAGATCCTCAGGGGACCCTAATTAATAAGACGGTGTTAGAATCCGTATATTCTTCGGGTGTTCTGCTATTTGATGCATGTAAGGCGATATCAAGTGGTAGAAAGCCGTGGAATGTATGTGGGGATCTAAGATGGGAGAGGACGTATGGGTCTAACGATAAATATATTTGTCCCAGTAGTAAAAATAAATATGTGAGTCCTAGATGCCCAAATAGAGATTATAACTTTTGCCCATATTGGTCTTGTGTGGGGTGGGCAACTTGGGGACAGACAGTAGACAAGGACATGATAGTGACTAAGTTGCCTACCAGCCCATATTGTAAGTCTATGGAATGCAATCCAGTCCATATACTTATAAATAACCCCGACAAGTTCTTAGACAAGTATGGTAATTTATTTGGGTTTCAAATATATGGGACGGGTTTAGATCCTGGGACAGTATTGTTTATAGGGATAGAGACTGATACGGTATCCTCCCAGACTCATCAAGTATACCATTCCTTTTATGAAGAGATGAGTATAGATAATAAGATCCCCCATAATGCTAAAAACCTGTTCATCGATTTAGCTGAAAGTATTGCCGGTAGTCTTAATGTTACCAACTGCTATGTGTGTGGAGGTACTAACATGGGAGACCAATGGCCTTGGGAAGCAAAGGAGGTAATGTCCGGTTCTGAGGCAGTTGACCAATTAATATCTACACTAGCCGATTATCATACGAGTGTTAGAGGTAAATCTGAGTGGAGATTAAAGACCTCCATCATAGGTTATGTTTGCATAGCAAGGAAAGGAATAATGTATAATACTTCTGTAGGAGAATTAACTTGTCTAGGGCAAAAAGCTTATGATGATGATACTAAGAATACAACTTGGTGGTCGGCTTCAAATGTCTCAGAACCATCTAACCCGTTTGCTAGATACGCCAATTTAAAGGATGTGTGGTTTGATCTATCCATCACATCTACCTGGAGAGCCCCAGCAAATTTGTACTGGATCTGTGGTAAGAAAGCCTATTCGGAGTTGCCACAGGACTGGGAAGGGGCATGTGTGTTGGGTATGCACAAACCATCCTTCTTCTTGTTACCTATTGAAACAGGTGAGACTTTAGGTGTTAAAGTATATGATGTGAATCATAGGAAGAAAAGGGGACCCATAGAGATAGGCGCCTGGGAAGATGATGAATGGCCTCCCCAGCGTATTATAGATTATTATGGGCCAGCCACGTGGGCAGAAGATGGTACCTTTGGTTATAGAACCCCTATTTATATGCTCAACCGTATTATAAGATTACAGGCGGTGGTTGAGATTATTACTAACGAGACATCACAAGCGCTCAATCTTCTAGCGAAGCATAATACCAGGATGAGGACAGCAGTCTACCAAAATAGATTAGCCTTGGATTACCTTTTGGCAGTAGAGGGAGGTGTATGTGGGAAGTTTAACCTGAGCAATTGCTGTCTTCAAATAGATGACGAAGGGCAAGCAATAGCTGAGCTTACTAGCCATATGGTTAAACTAGCGCATGTGCCTACTCAGGTATGGAAAGGGTACAATCCAAGTAGTTGGTTTGGTAGCTGGTATGAGTGGTTTGGAGGGCTTAAGGCAGTGGTAGGTGGAGTCCTACTGATTTTAATGTTGTGTCTACTCCTACCGTGTCTTATACCCTTAGTAGTTAGGTCTGTGCAAAGCCTGATAGAAAATATAGCAGAGAGGAAGGCTGCTGCACAGATAATGGCAATTTATAAATATGAGGCTCTAGATCAGGGAGAACCAATGCAGGAAGATGAATGTTGAAGATTCACATCATAAGATAAGTCTGGTCTGGTTCAAGGTAACTTGCGGTGTATGCAAACTAAGGTTAAGTGATGCCTCAAGTAATTGTAAAATATCAAGAGGCATCAAAGGGGGGAATGTGGTGGAATCTCGGTAAAAATAAATTTAGTAGGCCGAGATTACCACGTGGCATGTGTACGTGCATATGCTGACGTATCGATCAGTTGGTTGCACGAGGCAAGATACGATCAGTAGTGTACGGAGCATGTGCAAGAATACAGGATATAGTATTCCCCTCCTGCATTGTGCTGGACAGGCCATGCGGTCAAGCAGGAAGTTAATTCTTATTTGTGTTGATTGGTCAAGAGAATGTGCGGGTGGAGCTTAATATGGGAGGAGTTATGTGCCTATATAAGGAGCCTGCACTATTGTCCGGGGCTCAGAACTTGTTGTATTTTGGTGACGTTAGTCCCTCTGAGTCCCGATCGGTGATCCAATAAAGAATCTCTTCCTTCCTGAAGAAACCTGTGTCCATCTCTCTGTGCTTCGCTTCCGTCAGTTTCTCCGGTATCAGAGACAGATTCAGGCACTGAGTCTAGTGGTGTTGTGGAGACAGGCTCAGGCACCGAGTGCAGTGGTATTATGGAGACAGGCTTGGAGACTATGTTGAGGCCTAATAGAAAGCAGTTGTTGCTGGGGGATTCTATCATAAGAGGTGTGGAGCTGGACAATAGTGGCTTTGTGAAATGTCTTCCCAGAGACAGAGACAGGAGACGTATTTGTAATATTGTTAAGCGAGGAAAGCAGGAAGGGGAATTGGATGTACTTGTCCATCTAGGGACAAATTACTTGGCTTGCAATGAGGTTTCAGAGGTTAAGGAAGTTTTTAGTGTTTTTGCCAATGATATATGGCAGGTTGCTTCCACACTGTCATTCTCTGAAGTTCTGCCTCTGCATAACACTCAGAACGGCAGGCGGGATGCATAGACTTTAACGTGTGGCTTGGTGAATGGTGTCGGGAGCAAGGATTTGGCTTTATTTCTCATGGTAGCTCTGTTTGGAATGGAAATAAACTGTACAAAGAGAACAAATGTTCTCAGTGAGCAGTTCAGAGGTTTTGCTAGGATGTATTTAAACTAGGGGGGGGAGAGGGGGGGGCAAAAGGGTGATAAAACATCAATCCAATTGCTCCCCAAACCAAGGACAGAAGGTGCCTGTAGCAAGTGTGTTAAAAAATGATAAGCTTAGAGTCATGTCTACAAATGCTCGCAGTTTAGGGAATAAGATCCATGAACTTGTGGCAATAATGGCAACTGATAATGTAGATTTAGTCGCTGTTACTGAGACATGGTATAATGAGAAAAATGACTGGGACATAGCAATACCAGGGTACTCTTTATATAGAAAAGACAGGGAAGGCAAGTAAGGGGAAGGGGTGGCCCTGTATGTGAAGGGGAAGGGGTGGCTTGTAATGCCCCAACAGCATTAGCAAGAATCCAAGAGAAACACAGCGTAAGAATTGGTCAGCATTTCAGAATACAGCACAATTTTTATAGTATATTATAATGAGGTTAAGTAAACATGTCCGCACGATTGGTAAAAAATAAAAAAATTAAGCAAGAACTATTCTAGATGTGCAGAGGTTAAGTAGTAGTACACAGTAGATGCCCGCAGGTCGGTTATGTGTCACGGTAAAACATAGTTAAAGGGACAGTATAGTCACCAAAACAACTTTAGCTTAAAGGACCACTATAGTGCCAGGAAAACCGACTTGTTTTCCTGGCACTATAGTGCCCTGAGGGTGCCCCCACCCTCAGGGTCCCCCTCCTACCGGGCTGTGGAGAGAGGAAGGGGTTAAAATCTTACCTTTCTCCAGCGCCGGGTGGGGAACTTTCCTCCTCCTCTCCTCCTTCCTAGCGACGTCATCGGCTGAATGCGCATGCGTGGCAGGAGCCGCGCGCGCATTCAGCCAGTCTCATAGGAAAGCATTTACAATGCTTTCCTATGGACGTTGGCGTCTTCTCACTGTGATTTTCACAGTGAGAAGCACGCAAGCGCCTCTAGCGGCTGTCAATGAGACAGCCACTAGAGGCTGGATTAACCCTCAGTGTAAACCTAGCAGTTTCTCTGAAACAGCTATGTTTATTAAAAAAAATGGGTTAACCCTAGCTGGACCAGGCACCCAGACCACTTCATTAAGCTGAAGTGGTCTGGGTGCCTATAGTGGTCCTTTAATAAAACAGTGTTGGTGTATAGAGCATGCCCCTGCAGTCTCACTGCTCAATTCTCTGCCATTCAGGAGCTAAATCACTTTGTTTATGAACACTAGTCACACCTCCCTGTATGTGACTTACACAACCTTCATAAACACTTCCTGTAAAGAGTCACCTAATGTTTATCCTTCCTTTATTGCAGGTTTTGTTTAATTTAGATTTTCTTATCCCCTACTATGTTAATCGCTTGCTAGACCCTGCAAGAGCTTATTGTATGGGCTTAAAGTTCAAATTACAGAGCAAGAGATAACATTGTTTAACCCCTTAAGGACACATGACATGTGTGACATGTCATGATTCCCTTTTATTCCAGAAGTTTGGTCCTTAAGGGGTTAAGGTAAATTACATCTGATTGAAAGGGAAAACAGTTTTTTTTTTCCATGCAGACTGTGTTAATCAGAGCCATGGGAGGTGTGGCTAGGGCTGCATAAACAGAAACAAAGTGATTTAACTCCTAAATGACAGTGAATTGAGCAGTGAAATCTGAGAGACATGATCTATACACTAAAACTGCTTCATTAAGCTAAAGTTGTTTAGGTGACTATAGTGTCCCTTTAACCCCTTAAGGACCAAACTTCTGGAATAAAAGGGAATCATGACATGTCACACATGTCATGTGTCCTTAAGGGGTTAAAGCCATCATGTCTATGCTACTAGTGAGGGCTGTATAAACATTTAAAGGACAGGTAGAAAAATATTAATAAGCAAGGAGATGCTTGACATAGTTGGCATTAGAAGCTTGTTGAAAAATACTATAACTTTTTTTAAAATAACATAAACTGCACTGCTTGTAATAAGTATAATGGTAAAACAAAACGAATATGTATTTCCATAAGCAGATACCACTGGCTAAGCTGGATTTACATTTGCAGGCATGTAAGTAGAGCATATTAAAAAAAAAAAACGAGCTACTATAACAGTTTATGCTCAAAACCACTAGGCTGCAGATATTGCATGTGGGGTCCCTCAGCCGATGGGACCAAGCCTTTTTTGAGATGCAACACTTTTGTGACCAAAGACATTTTGGGACTTTTGCCATGCATTCATTCTACCACACTTTCCTTCTTTCTGTTTAAGTGCACCCATACATTATATATATATATATATATATATATATATATATATATATATATATATATATATATATATATATAAAATATAATTTTTTTTTTATATATAAAATTGTTTTTTTTATACCACTTATGTATACACAACACAATATTAAATTGGAAAAAAATATGAAAGAAATGGGGGGAAAAAAAACAAACACGTTTTTTCCTCAGATTTACATTTAATAATTTCTAAATACCAAGTGCAAATAAATAAAACGAAGTCTAAATAGATTCACTAATTAGCCCTGATTGTTAAAATGTGCAATTTGCTTAGAAACTCAATACACTTTTTAAAAAGTTGTAAAGCAAATAGTGCAATGAGTGAATTGCAAGTTTAAATCGAAAACTTTGGAAAAACTCAGCACGCTGAGATTACAATTTTAATTTTAGTTGGTATGTAGAAATGTTTTCTGAGAGATTCTTCTGTGCTGTCTCTCCCAGAATGTGTCCCGTTGTGATAGTGTGGTGGAATCTCGGTAAAAATAAATTTAGTAGGCCGAGATTACCACGTGGCATGTGTACGTGCATATGCTGACGTATCGATCAGTTGGTTGCACGAGGCAAGATACGATCAGTAGTGTACGGAGCATGTGCAAGAATACAGGATATAGTATTCCCCCTCCTCCATTGTGCTGGACAAGCCATGCGGTCAAACAGGAAGTTAATTCTTATTTGTGTTGATTGGTTAAGAGAATGTGCGGGTGGAGCTTAATATGGGAGGAGTTATGTGCCTATATAAGGAGCCTGCACTATTGTCCGGGGCTCAGACTTTGCTGTATTTTGGTGACGCTAGTCCCTCTGAGTCCCGATCGGTGATCCAATAAAGAATCTCTTCCTTCCTGAAGAAACCTGTGTCCATCTCTCTGTGCTTGGCTTCCGTCAGTTTCTCCGGTATCATTTGGTGCGTTGGCCGGGAAGCTCATCGTTCAACGGTAGCTGAGAGGCAGAGGCGTGAGACGGTCTATCTTTGCCCACGTTCTCTACGGCTGCACCCCTGAACTTCTGCGTGGACCTCCCTTCGTCTCGGCGCCACTGGTCTGTTGTCCAGGAGATCATCGGCCTCTACGTGAGAAGTGCTGGGGTGTCCCCGTCGATGAGTGTGAACTCAGGTTCAGGAACGAGGAGGTAAGACAACTGCTGTTTTAGACGGCAGGACCCGCTAGGGGTATACCGATTGTGCGGTAGGCCCAAAGGGGTTTTTGAATCTGTATCTGCCCCCTCTGTCGGAGGGAAGGAGCGAAGGCGCACCGCTCGATCGAACGCTCTTTAGTCAGACCGTTTGATTTGGTTAGTCAGGCAGGGCGCTCTGGTGTAAAATAAGCCCTAGCCGGACACCGGTGTCTTGTCTAGACTAGCGTTCTAGGGTGTATATTTTGTTCGCTAGGTCGGAGGGACCGGGAGACTAAGCGGCGTCTGTGTAAATCCGGTTCGCTAGTTCTCATCCTATCTGGGCTAAGTGGGAAGGCGTGTAAATTTGGAACCCACTAGACTTTTGATAGTACGACTAAGAGGCGTCTGTGTAAATTCGGTCCTCTAGCTCGTTGTATAGTGCGACTAAGAGGCGTCTGTGTAAATTCGGTTCTCTAGCTCGCTATATATGTGGTGATTGGGCAGTGTGGCTAACCAAAACGTATGTAGATTGTTTTTAGGTAGTCCATTCAAGGTACTGGCCAATAGTTTAGTTGGGAATTGTAAATGTGTTAGCGATTGTTTAGTAAAGTGTATATCTTGTTAGATAGCGCGAGCTCAGCCGTCTAGCGAGAGTGTTAATAGTGTGTTGCTGTATTATAATGCACGGTACCATAACCCTGTATATTTACTGACATTGTATAATAAGTACTAATCATTGTCGTCCATTGCATGTTTAACACCATAACCACTAATAATTGTATTGTGACCTTAACTTGTACTTTGACCTATGCTAACCGTACTGTAACCGCTATTTGTAAAAGACGATGTTACTGGGGTGTGTTATAGACGGGTAATTCGTATATAGAGAATTATAGCGTGGGTGACTGTATAGTTACGCCAAAGGGCATAATATTGATTATATAGTGACTGGTGTAACAGCTGTGTGTGTACGGGAATTCCCTGAGTGTTTATTGTTATTGTGTACGTTTCACTTGGTAACCGTACCACGTGGTGCTGTTGCCAGAGGAAACGGGTGTGACTGTTGAATAGTACGCGTGTATAGTATTCGTTGTCGACGACGTTCCATTGTTTAATATGGGTGCGTCGCAGTCAACGATTCCGGATCCCTTAGGATGTATGGTTAAGAATTTTAAAAAGGGATTTAAAATTTGTGATTTTGGGGTAAAGATGTCTCCTGTACGTTTGGTCACTTTGTGTACTAGGGAGTGGCCTACTTTGGTTGCGGCATGGCCACCACGTGGCAGTTTGGATCCAACTCTGGTACAGCGCTTACACGTGGCTGTATCAGGTAGGCCTGAACTTTACGGCCAGTTTCCTTATATTGACTGTTGGAGACAGGCCGTAAATGACTCGCCAAAATGGCTCCAGACATGCCACGAGGAGCAGTGTCGCCTCATGGTAGCTAGGACTTGTTCGTCCACTAGGACTGGTGTTAGGCCCATTTTGGACACGCCTCCTGAGTCCGAGATCCCTTTGCCGCCCCCTTACTTTCCGTTAAGAAGAAGTGACGCAAACGCAGGAAGTCCTGCACCCCTCCCCTCATTACCCTCATCCACTTCCGCTTCCTCCTCCAGTACAGGATCCACCCCCCCTCGTACTAAATCTCCCCTTCCGGAACCAGAACCCACCCCCATTAAAAACGAATATCCTGATTTGGCGCCACTTCAGACTTCCGGTCAAGCTTCATCTAGCTCGGCCCGAAGTGTTCTATTTACCACCTTTTCCCAAAACCAACCTCCCACATCCCCATACCCTATCTCTCCCCGACCGGAACCCATGACTGACGCCTCTCTACGTAGCCCTATCCAAACCCGACAGTTGACTGGTGCCCAACAATTAAAGCACTATCAGATGCCTCTTCGCCTAAATCCCGGGTCAGCTTATATCGATGCCGCAGGTCAAATGGCACACGCTGACCCAGTCTTCGTATATGTCCCATTTACCACTACCGACCTTTTAAACTGGAAGACCCATAATTCCTCGTATACTGAGAAACCACAAGCCATGACTGATCTGTTCACCTCAATAGTACAGACGCATAATCCGACATGGGCTGATTGCCAGCAGTTACTAATGACTTTATTTAACAATGAGGAAAGGACAAGAATAAATCAAGCAGCCATTAAAGCATTAGAGGATAGAGCCCGTGCTTTGAACCAAGCTAATCCAGCAGCATGGGCCGCAACACATTATCCCAACACTGATCCCGATTGGAACGTAAATGGTGCTGATATGGTTCAACTCAGAGCCTATAGAGACGCTATAATTGCTGGCATGAAAGCCGGAGGAAAGAAAGCCATTAACATGTCGAAGACAGTTGAGGTGATTCAGAAAAGCGATGAAGCGCCCAGTGTCTTTTATGACCGATTATTGGAGGCATACCGCTTGTATACCCCCTTTAATCCGGAAGACGCAGACAATTCCCGAATGGTTAACTCCGCCTTTGTCAGCCAAGCATACGGAGATATTAAGCGCAAGTTACAAAAGTTAGAAGGGTTTGCAGGTATGTCCATCACCCAACTAATGGAGGTAGCTAATAAGGTTTATATGAACAGGGATACAGAAAATAAGAAAGAGGAAGAGCGCAAGATGCGTAAAAAGGCTGATATGCTAGCGGTAGCGATCGCAGGCGTAGATAGACGGGGCCCAGATAGAGGCGATAGTAAGTGGAATGAGGAACCTCTAAGTAGAAATCAGTGCGCTTACTGTAGGGAAGAAGGGCATTGGAGAAATGAGTGTCCGCGAAGAGAACAGTCTGAGAGAGACAGACCTAGGTCAGGTTACGGAAACTTTAGAGGCAGAGCGAGAGGTAGAGGAGGCCCCGGAGGGAGTAATGGGTATAGAGGGAGTAATGGGAACAGAGGAAGTGTTAGGGAAGATAGGTATATTCCAGCAGCGCAAAGGTCCCGCGATAGAGAAGGTAGGGACTTCGTAGGATTGGCGGACACGGTCATGGAGGACTATTGATACCGACCGGGCTCCATCCCCCTTGGTCGAGCGGAGCCTATGGTCGATGTATCAATAGGGGGGAAAAGGAGTGCGTTCATGATCGACACTGGTGCTGAACATTCAGTGGTGACTAATCTAGTTGCTCCTCCATCTGGAAGGACTATTACTGTGATAGGAGCAACTGGAAGAAGTGCTGAAAAACCGGTTCTTAAAAGTCGACTCTGTACATTGGGAGGCCACGTAGTAAAACACCAATTCCTTTATATGCCTGAATGTCCAGTCCAATTGCTGGGACGTGATATGCTATCAAAATTACAAGCGCAGATTACGTTCCTACCAAATGGAACAACATCTTTAAAGTTTAATGGACCTTCAGGTATTATGACTTTATCCGTACCAAAGGAAGAAGAGTGGCGACTTTATACAGTGTTGACTAGCCAAAACCCTAGGAGTGATGAGACATTGTTTAACATACCAGGAGTTTGGGCAGAGAACAACCCACCAGGACTGGCCCGCAATATTCCACCTATAAAAATTGAACTGAAACTTGGGGTTTATCCAGTGAGCCTAAGACAATACCACATCCCACAGAAGGCTAAGAAGAACATCCAATCCTATCTGGATAAGTTCATACGGTATGGTATCCTAAAATTCTGTACTTCCCCCTGGAACACCCCATTGCTGCCTGTTCAAAAGCCCGGTACAGATGAGTATCGACCTGTGCAGGACTTAAGAGCAGTCAATGATGCGGTTGTTAGCATACATCCAGTTGTACCCAATCCATATAACCTGCTTGCTTTAATTCCGGGCGGGGCTACTTACTTCACAGTCTTAGATCTCAAAGATGCCTTCTTTTGCCTCCGAATTGCCGCAGAAAGTCAATGTATTTTCGCTTTCCAATGGGAGAACGCTGTAACGGGCTCAAAACGCCAAATGACTTGGACAAGACTGTCCCAAGGGTTTAAAAATTCACCTACCCTATTTGGTTCAGCCCTAAGTCAAGATCTACTGGATTTCGAGTCCATCCCAGGAGAGTGTGTATTGTTACAGTATGTAGATGACTTGTTGATAGCAGCAGTTACAAAAGAAATCTGTCAGCAAGCAACGCACGATCTACTACACATTCTCTGGAAGGCAGGATACAAGGTGTCTAGAAAGAAGGCTCAGTTGTGTTTGCCAACTGTCAAGTATCTGGGATTCCATATCTCTGAAGGTCAAAGGATTATGGGGCCAGAGAGAAAAGAAGCTGTCTGCCAAATACCAATACCCAAGAATAGAAGACAAGTGCGAGAATTCTTGGGGGCAGCAGGCTTCTGTAGGATATGGATTCCCAGCTATGCGATACTAGCAAAACCTCTGTACGCAGCCATCAAAGGTACAGAGCACGACCCCTTCTTATGGACCCAAGAACAGCAAACGGCATTTGAAGATGTAAAGAAGGCTTTGATGAGTGCCCCAGCATTAGGTCTACCTGATCACACACGACCATTCTACTTATATGTACACGAGCAAAGAAGAATGGCTGTGGGAGTATTGACACAGTACTTGGGATCATGGCAAAGACCTGTTGCCTACATGTCTAAGCAACTGGATGCTGTTGCCAGCGGACTTCCACCTTGTCTAAGAGCCGTAGCTGCAGCCGCCCTGCTAGTAGCTGAAGCCGATAAACTCACTCTGGGTCAAGAACTTTATGTACGAGTCCCACATGCAGTACAGACGTTGTTGGATTACAAAGGAAATCATTGGTTTAGTAATAGCCGTATGACCAAGTATCAAGCAATGTTGTGTGAAAACCCAAGAGTGCATTTAGAGACTGTAAACACCTTAAATCCAGCTACCCTTTTGCCACAACCTACTGAAAGTCAACATGATTGTTTGGAAGTAATGGATGAAGTATTCTCAAGTAGACCAGATCTTCGTGATTTTCCCATCCAGAACCCCGATGTTCAATATTATACCGACGGCAGTAGTTATGTGAAAGAAGGGATCCGCTATGCAGGATATGCAGTGACAACAATAGACAAGGTGATAGAAGCTCGGCCACTGGCAAAAGGAACATCAGCACAAAAGGCAGAATTAATAGCACTAACACGAGCGTTACAATTGGCTGAAGGTTTAAGAGTGAATATCTATACGGACTCTAAGTATGCGTTTTTAACCACTCATGCCCACGGAGCTTTGTATAAAGAAAGAGGACTACTGAATTCAGAGGGCAAAGAAATCAAGTACGCAGCTGAAATCCTACAACTATTGGAAGCAGTGTGGGAGCCGAAAGAAGTCGGTATTATTCACTGTCGAGCGCATCTGAGAGGAGATGGTGATGTAACCAAGGGAAATCGGATGGCAGATAGTGCAGCTAAGCGTGCTGCTGAATCAGGAAGACAGGAGTATGTGGGGCATATAGCTGCTCTAATACCAACTCCACTGTCCCAATGGACTCCAGTTTATACAGCTCAAGAAGAGGAGTGGTTAAAGACTGAACCGGGAAAGTATCTGGAGAACAAATGGTATCAGCTAGAAGATGGAAGAATAGTTATACCAGCATCGCTAGCGGTAGAAATTGTCCAAAATTATCACAACGGGACACATTCTGGGAGAGACAGTACTGAAGAATCTCTTAGAAAACATTTCTACATACCAAGATTGTCCAACTTGACTCAGGCCATTGTACGCAGATGTGTAACGTGTGCTAAAAATAATGCAAGACAAGGACCAGTAAAACCACCAGGAGTCCAGTTTATGGGGGGACTCCCCATGTCCGATCTACAAATAGACTTTACAGTGATGCCTAAATCGGGTGGACATCGTTACCTGCTGGTAATTGTGTGCACCTATTCAGGCTGGGTAGAAGCATGTCCTACTCGTACAGAGAAAGCAGGAGAAGTTGTGAGATTCCTGCTACGAGAAATAATACCCCGATATGGACTACCCTGTTCTATAGGATCGGACAATGGTCCAGCTTTTGTTCACCAGTGCCTACAACAACTGACTCATATGCTTGGTATAAAGTGGAGGCTTCATACTGCATATAGACCCCAGAGTTCTGGTAAGGTAGAGAGAATGAATAGAACTATAAAGAACCAGTTGGCTAAAATGTGTCAGGAAACCCAACTTAAGTGGAACGTTCTCTTACCTATAGCTCTATTGCGAATCCGCAGTACCCCTACCAGAAGGATGGGCCTCTCTCCTTTTGAAATTATGTATGGGCGACCACCTCCCGTACTTGGTAACTTAAGGGGGGATTTGAGTCAGTTGGGAGAAGGAATTACCCGGCAGCAGGTTGTAGAGTTGGGTAAGACTATGGAGGAGGTACAGAAATGGGTACAAGATAGATTACCTGTGAATATTTATCCCCCTGTTCATAGTTATCATCCAGGAGACCAAGTGTGGATTAAAGAGTGGAATAATGTACCGTTAGGGCCCAAGTGGAGAGGTCCTTATGTTGTTCTTTTGTCTACCCCTACAGCGATAAAAGTAGCAGAAGTGACTCCGTGGATACATCACTCCAGGGTTAAACCAGCAGCAGTCGATTCTTGGCAAGTTACAGCAGATCCAGAGAATCCCTGCAAGATCCGGTTGAAACGCACTACTCAGTCGGAGTAACGAGGAATTATTGTGGATTACAAATTTTATTGTTACAGGTGTGAGTGAGAAGGCCATAATAAAGCCTGTCCGCTTACCATCACATAGTGTATAAGCCAGGAAAGTCTCGAAGGGACACCTGTGAAGACGAGCAGAACTCCATTCCCTGCAGCCCTCACATCCTGGAAGCTGAGGTTCCATCGCACGGACGAAGACTGAGGATGACGGCGAAAGATGTGCTTTTGATTGTGTTTATTTACATGTGTTTTTATATTCAGGAAGGTAGAGGTACCGACACTCCTAGCTGTGAGGTATGCATTAAGACTACGAGAACAGGTAACCATATTTCCCAAACCCTAATTTGGCATTCACAATACGAGTGTAAAGGAGAGGTATCAAGATGTAGATACCTAAATATAGATTATAGTGTGTGCCATTTAGGAGTAGGAGAACCTAAGTGCTTCAGTCCGGAGTATCAACCTCGTACAATTTGGTTGACTCTCAGGAATGGAGATCCTCAGGGGACCCTAATTAATAAGACGGTATTAGAATCCGTACATTCTTCGGGTGTTCTGCTATTTGATGCGTGTAAAGCGATATCGAGTGGTAGAAAGCCGTGGAATGTATGTGGGGATCTTAGATGGGAGAGGACGTATGGGTCTAACGATAAATACATTTGTCCCAGTAGCAAAAATAAATATGTGAGTCCTAGATGCCCAAATAAAGACTATAACTTTTGTCCATATTGGTCTTGTGTGGGGTGGGCGACTTGGGGACAGACAGTAGACAAAGACATGATAGTGACTAAGTTGCCGACTAGCCCTTATTGTAAGTCTATGGAATGCAACCCAGTCCATATACTCATTAATAACCCCGACAAGTTCTTAGATAAGTATGGAAATTTATTTGGGTTTCAAATATACGGGACGGGTTTAGATCCTGGGACATTATTGTTTATAGGAATAGAGACTGATACGGTATCCTCCCAGACTCATCAAGTATACCATTCCTTTTATGAAGAGATGAGTATAGATAATAAGATCCCCCATAATGCTAAAAACCTGTTTATCGATCTAGCTGAAAGTATTGCCGGTAGTCTTAATGTTACCAACTGCTATGTGTGTGGAGGTACTAACATGGGAGACCAATGGCCTTGGGAAGCAAAGGAGGTAATGTCCGGTTCTGAGGCAGTTGACCAATTAATATCTACACAAGCCGATTATCATATGAGTGTTAGAGGTAAATCTGAGTGGAGATTAAAGACCTCCATCATAGGTTATGTTTGCATAGCAAGGAAAGGAATAATGTATAACACTTCTGTAGGAGAATTAACTTGTCTAGGGCAAAAAGCTTATGATGATGATACTAAAAATACAACTTGGTGGTCGGCTTCAAATGTCTCAGAACCATCTAACCCGTTTGCTAGATACGCCAATTTAAAGGACGTGTGGTTTGATCTATCCATCACATCAACCTGGAGAGCCCCAGCAAATTTGTACTGGATCTGTGGTAAGAAAGCCTATTCGGAGTTGCCACAGGACTGGGAAGGGGCATGTGTGTTGGGTATGCTCAAACCATCCTTCTTCTTGTTACCGATTGAAACAGGTGAGACTTTAGGTGTTAAAGTGTATGATGTGAATCATAGGAAGAAAAGGGGACCCATAGAGATAGGCACCTGGGAAGATAATGAATGGCCTCCCCAGCGTATCATAGACTATTATGGGCCAGCCACGTGGGCTGAGGATGGTACCTTTGGTTACAGAACCCCTATTTATATGCTCAACCGTATTATAAGATTACAGGCGGTGGTTGAGATTATCACTAATGAGACATCACAGGCGCTCAATCTTCTAGCGAAGCATAACACCAGGATGAGGACAGCAGTCTACCAAAATAGATTAGCCTTGGATTACCTTTTGGCAGTAGAGGGAGGTGTATGTGGGAAGTTTAACCTAAGCAATTGCTGTCTTCAAATAGATGACGAAGGGCAAGCAATAGCTGAGCTTACTAGCCATATGGTTAAACTAGCGCATGTGCCTACTCAGGTATGGAAAGGGTATAATCCAAGTAGTTGGTTTGGTAGCTGGTATGAGTGGTTTGGAGGGCTTAAGGCAGTGGTAGGTGGAGTCCTACTGATTTTACTGTTGTGTCTACTCCTACCGTGTCTTATACCCTTAGTAGTTAGGTCTGTGCAAAGCCTGACAGGAAGTATAGCAGAGAGGAAGGCTGCTGCACAGATAATGGCGATATATAAATATAAGGCTCTAGATCAGGGAGAACCAATGCAAGAAGATGAATGTTGAAGATTCACATCATAAGATAAGTCTGGTCTGGTTCAAGGTAACTTGCTGTGTAAGCAAACCAAGGTTAAGTGATGCCTCAAGTAATTGTAAAATATCAAGAGGCATCAAAGGGGGGAATGTGGTGGAATCTCGGTAAAAATAAATTTAGTAGGCCGAGATTACCACGTGGCATGTGTACGTGCATATGCTGACGTATCGATCAGTTGGTTGCACGAGGCAAGATACGATCAGTAGTGTACGGAGCATGTGCAAGAATACAGGATATAGTATTCCCCCTCCTCCATTGTGCTGGACAAGCCATGCGGTCAAACAGGAAGTTAATTCTTATTTGTGTTGATTGGTTAAGAGAATGTGCGGGTGGAGCTTAATATGGGAGGAGTTATGTGCCTATATAAGGAGCCTGCACTATTGTCCGGGGCTCAGACTTTGCTGTATTTTGGTGACGCTAGTCCCTCTGAGTCCCGATCGGTGATCCAATAAAGAATCTCTTCCTTCCTGAAGAAACCTGTGTCCATCTCTCTGTGCTTGGCTTCCGTCAGTTTCTCCGGTATCAATAGTTTTGGACAATTTCTACCGCTAGTGATGCTGGAATAACATCTTCTAACTGATACCATTTGTTCTCCAAATACTTTCCAGGTTCAGTCTTTAACCACTCCTCTTCTTGAGCTGTATAAACTGGAGTCCATTGAGACAGTGGAGTTGGTATAAGAGCAGCTATATGCTCCACATATTCCTGTCTTTCTGATTCAGCGGCACGCTTAGCTGCATTATCTGCCATCCGATTTCCTTTGGTTACATCACCATCTCCTCTCAGATGCGCTCGACAATGTATAATTCCAACTTCCTTCGGTTCCCATACTGCTTCCAATAGTTGTAGGATTTCAGCTGCGTACTTGATTTCTTTGCCTTCTGAATTCAATAGTCCTCTTTCTTTATACAAAGCTCCGTGGGCATGAGTGGTTAAAAACGCATACTTGGAGTCTGTGTAGATGTTCACTCTTAAACCTTCAGCCAGTTGTAACGCTCGTGTCAGTGCTATTAATTCTGCTTTTTGTGCTGATGTTCCTTTTGCCAGTGGCCGAGCTTCTATCACCTTGTCTATTGTTGTTACTGCATATCCTGCATAGCGGATCCCTTCTTTCACATAACTACTGCCGTCGGTGTAATATTGAACGTCGGGGTTCTGGATGGGAAAATCACGATGATCTGGTCTACTTGAGAATACTTCATCCATCACTTCCAAACAATCATGTTGACTTTCAGTAGGTTGTGGCAAAAGGGTAGCTGGATTTAAGGTATTTACAGTCTCTAAATGCACTCTTGGGTTTTCACACAACATTGCTTGATACTTGGTCATACGGCTGTTACTAAACCAATGATTTCCTTTGTAATCCAACAACGTCTGTACTGCATGTGGGACTCGTACATAAAGTTCTTGACCCAGAGTGAGTTTATCGGCTTCAGCTACCAGCAGGGCGGCTGCAGCTACGGCTCTTAGACAAGGTGGAAGTCCGCTGGCCACTGCATCCAATTGCTTAGACATATAGGCAACAGGTCTTTGCCATGATCCCAAGTACTGTGTCAATACTCCCACAGCCATTCTTCTTTGCTCGTGTACATACAGGTAGAATGGTCGTGTGTGATCAGGCAGACCTAATGCTGGGGCACTCATCAAAGCCTTCTTCACATCTTCAAATGCCGTTTGCTGTTCTTGAGTCCATAGGAAGGGGTCGTGCTCTGTACCTTTAATAGCTGCATACAGAGGTTTTGCCAATATCGCGTAGCTGGGAATCCATATCCTACAGAAGCCTGCTGCCCCCAAGAATTCTCGCACTTGTCTTCTATTCTTGGGTGTCGGTATTTGGCACACAGCTTCTTTTCTCTCTGGCCCCATAATTCTTTGACCTTCAGAGATATGGAATCCCAGATATTTGACAGTTGGCAAACACAACTGAGCCTTCTTTCTAGACACCTTGTATCCTGCCTTCCAGAGAATGTGGAGTAGATCGTGTGTTGCTTGATGACATATTTCCTTTGTAACTGCTGCTATCAACAAGTCATCTACATATTGTAACAATACACACTCTCCTGGGATGGACTCGAAATCCAGTAGATCTTGACTTAGAGCTGAACCAAATAGGGTAGGTGAATTTTTAAACCCTTGGGGCAGTCTTGTCCACGTCATTTGGCGTTTTGAGCCCGTTACGGCATTTTCCCATTGGAAAGCAAAGATACATTGGCTTTCTGCGGCAATTCGGAGGCAAAAGAAGGCATCTTTGAGGTCTAAGACTGTAAAATAGGTTGCCCCGCCCGGAATTAAAGCAAGCAGGTTATACGGATTGGGTACAACTGGATGTATACTAACAACCGCATCATTGACTGCTCTCAAGTCCTGCACAGGTCGATACTCATCTGTACCGGGCTTTTGAACAGGCAGCAATGGGGTGTTCCAGGGGGAAGTACAGAATTTTAGGATACCATACCGTATGAACTTATCCAGATAAGATTGAATGTTCTTCTCAGCCTTCTGCGGGATGTGATATTGCCGTAGGCTCACTGGATAAACCCCAAGTTTTAGTTCGATCTTAATAGGTGGAATATTGCGGGCCAGTCCTGGTGGGTTGTTCTCTGCCCAAACTCCTGGTATGTTGAATAAGGATTCATCACTCCTAGGGTTTTGGCTAGTCAACGCTGTATAAAGTCGCCACTCTTCTTCCTTTGGTACGGATAATGTCATAATACCTGAAGGTCCATTAAAATTTAAGGATGTTGTTCCGTTTAATAGGAACGTAATCTGCGCTTGTAATTTGGAAAGCAAATCACGTCCCAACAATTGGACTGGACATTCAGGCATGTAAAGGAATTGATGTTTTACTACGTGGCCTCCCAATGTACAGAGTCGACTTTTAAGAACCGGTTTTGCAGCACTTCTTCCAGTTGCTCCTATCACAGTAATAGTTCTTCCAGATGGAGGAGCAACTAGGTTAGTCACCACCGAATGTTCAGCACCAGTGTCGATCATGAATGCACTCCTTTTTCCCCCTATTGATACATCGACCATAGGCTCCGCTCGACCAAGGGGGATGGAGCCCGGTCGGTATCAATAGTCCTCCATGACCGTGTCAGCCAATCCTACAAAGTCCCTACCTTCTCTATCGCGGGACCTTTGCGCTGCGGGATAGTACCTATCTTCTCTTACACTCCCTCTGTTACCATTACTCCCTCTATTACCATTACTCCCTCCGGGACCTCCTCTACCTCTCGCTCTGCCTCTAAAGTTTCCATAACCTGCCCTGTGTGGGTCTCTCTCGTACTGCTCTCTTTGCGGACACTCGCTTCTCCAATGCCCTTCTTCTCTGCAGTACGCGCACTGATTCCTACTCAGGGGCTCCCTATTCCACCTACTATCGCCTCTATCTGGGCCCCGTCTATCTACGCCTGCGATCGCTACCGCTAACATATCAGCCTTTTTACGCATCTTGCGCTCTTCCTCTTTCTTACTTTCTGATTCCCTATTCATGTACACCTTATTTGCTACCTCCATTAGTTGGGTGATGGACATTCCTGCAAACCCTTCTAACTTCTGTAGCTTGCGCTTAATATCTCCGTAAGCTTGGCTGACAAAGGCAGAGTTTACCATTCGGGAATTATCAGCGTCTTCCGGATTAAAGGGGGTATACAAACGGTATGCCTCCAATAATCGGTCATAAAAGACACTGGGCGCTTCATCGCTTTTCTGAATCACCTCAACTGTCTTTGACATATTAATGGCTTTCTTCCCTCCGGCTTTCATGCCAGCAATTATAGCGTCTCTATAGGCTTTTAGTTGACGCATACCAAAAAAGAAAGGTGTAGCGCTACATACAATACTCAATTAAGTCCACACTCTTAGGAGTATTCCCTTCCCAAATGGTCGTAGGGTGGATGAAAATTGAAACAAAATGTTCTGAAAAAGAAATTAAATCTTCATAGTGCAACTCTGTGATTCAGTGTATAGATTATAAACTTGTATATAGAACCACTCACATTTAGTTGAGCTTATAGCCAAGCTCAGGAGTACACGCTTTCAGGTCCGTAAAGGCGACCTTTACCCTTCTTCAGTCTTTTTTTCTGATATGGAAGTCGAGAGCCAACTATTAGGCTCAATTTATGCACAATGTGTAGTTAAGGACTACACTCCTTTAAGAGCAGGAACCAGTAGCCCAAATGACTTCAAAAAATATTTATTTATTTAGTATTAAGATCTAAAATTGTAATGGCCAATTACAATATATAAGAACCAATATACTTAAAAAGAACAATAAAATAACTATGTATACAAATACACTGGGCATAAAGGTGATACTATTGTTGCAATTCCCATGACGCGTTTCGCCAACACAATGTCGGCTTCCTCAGCTAGGTGCAAAAGTTTTCCAAGTGTTCCTCCTACTGTCAGGAGTCCTGCTCTTATACCTTTGTGTTGAATCTTCAATCCGGCGTTCAGCTGTTTTCTGGCGCGCTCCTCTTCCCGCCTCTCCGACTGCCTCTGCATGCGTCTCAAGCCTCGTTCTCATTGCCGTTCACTTCCGCATGTGACGGCATACCGGTGGAAGGTTGTTAGTTACACTGTTAACCCTGTAGGTACCGAGAGCTGCAATCTCTCTCTTCAAATGTCCTTATACTTATACATGGCGTTTGTAACGAGAAAATATGTATTTAGATAGAATAGACATATATACACATATCGGAAAACTCAGCAAGGAAGAAATGAAGTGGATCTTCGAACTAAATACCCTCATCCCCTACGGCTTGAATTCAGAATTCGAAATTTGTCATTTTTTAGATTAATTTTTGAGATTAATTTTAGATTTGAGATTTTGTGTTAGACCATATAATATATTTTTTAGGGTATTTGTATGCCTTCTTGATGTATTCTACTCTTTATTTTTCATTATTATGTTCAGTTAAGGTTTCCTTTTGTTTTTATTGTTTTTTATTTTGGTTTTCCTTATATGCATAGATATAAGTGATATGTTAGTCATATCAGAATAGATATAGGACTGTTTTAGTATTTGTGTCCCCCCCTTTTTTTGGAGGGGAGATTTTTATGATCTAGCGTTTTAGAGTATTTTTATAGTACTATATTCAGAATCTATATCTTTAATGATATTGTGTAAATATGTAACACCATTAGGACTTATATAAGGATTGTTTTTTTAATATATATAGTAATCAGGTTTCCGATATGTGTATATATGTCTATTCTATCTAAATACATATTTTCTCGTTACAAACGCCATGTATAAGTATAAGGACATTTGAAGAGAGAGATTGCAGCTCTCGGTACCTACAGGGTTAACAGTGTAACTAACAACCTTCCACCGGTATGCCGTCACATGCGGAAGTGAACGGCAATGAGAACGAGGCTTGAGACGCATGCAGAGGCAGTCGGAGAGGCGGGAAGAGGAGCGCGCCAGAAAACAGCTGAACGCCGGATTGAAGATTCAACACAAAGGTATAAGAGCAGGACTCCTGACAGTAGGAGGAACACTTGGAAAACTTTTGCACCTAGCTGAGGAAGCCGACATTGTGTTGGCGAAACGCGTCATGGGAATTGCAACAATAGTATCACCTTTATGCCCAGTGTATTTGTATACATAGTTATTTTATTGTTCTTTTTAAGTATATTGGTTCTTATATATTGTAATTGGCCATTACAATTTTAGATCTTAATACTAAATAAATAAATATATTTTTTGAAGTCATTTGGGCTACTGGTTCCTGCTCTTAAAGGAGTGTAGTCCTTAACTACACATTGTGCATAAATTGAGCCTAATAGTTGGCTCTCGACTTCCATATCAGAAAAAAAGACTGAAGAAGGGTAAAGGTCGTCTTTACGGACCTGAAAGCGTGTACTCCTGAGCTTGGCTATAAGCTCAACTAAATGTGAGTGGTTCTATATACACGTTTATAATCTATACACTGAATCACAGAGTTGCACTATGAAGATTTAATTTCTTTTTCAGAACATTTTGTTTCAATTTTCATCCACCCTACGACCATTTGGGAAGGGAATACTCCTAAGAGTGTGGACTTAATTGAGTATTGTATGTAGCGCTACACCTTTCTTTTTTGGTATTTGTAATTCGTGTATATGGGAAGGTACATTTGGTGATACAGCGGCTACTGGGTATATCAAGGTTCTGTCAAAAGCGCCAGTATATTTTTCTTATCTATTTGTATAAATTCTGCTTTCCTTTATATACACGGCAGCTTTTGATAATAATGTCTCTATTTGATAAAAGAAATAACATACATCGAGAAATGGCTATCGAATTTGCTAATTGGGCAGAAAAACCAGAAAATAAAAGAATAACTGAACCCAACAAAACCAGTGATAAACTAGATATACTCCTACAGAAGGAATTAAAGATAAAATGGGAGATTGCAACTCTAGAGAAATATATAGGAGAAAAAATCACCCCAAGGGGGTTACGTTATTTCAAATTGCCCACATTCGATCAAGAACACGTAGGCTTTATGGAAGAATGGCATAATATGTTGGAAGGTTTTTCCTTCACCACTATGCAGCTCATTATTGGGAGAAGGAGAGAACACCTAAGAGAGCTGGATGTGGAAATAAACAAATGTCAAGATGAAATACTTAATGCTTTGAATCAGGAAGAATTCGACTGTATTACACAAGAAATTAAAGAAAATCTGGACAGAGTAGAGAAAGGAGTAGTGGAGATAAAAAGAAATAAATATTTGAGGGATGTAAGAGATTACAAAAAGAAACAAGTAAGAACCTTTTCCAGAAACCAAGGACAACCTAGAGATAGAAATCGTAGGGAGATAGAGACATATCAAAACCCAAGAGAAGGAACATATCCATCTACTCAGTACGAGTCTAGACAGACGAGAAATCCTATACCCCAAAGAACTTATAAAGAAGTTGTTGAGAACAAACAGACCCAAAGAGAGACGTATAAAAGATATGAAAGTAGAGAATGGAGACCCAACTACAGATCACGGGGAGAAAACTTTGGAGAGAGACGAAGGGATAGAGATGAGGAGAGAATAGGTAAGGGAACCTACGAGAGAGAGAGGAATCCCATTTATAGGCCTCCTCACCATGATAGACGTATGTATGGTAAAGATAGAGGAACATATCAACCCCACACCCAAGAACTAAAAACACAAAACCGGTATGAAGTTTTAAAGGATAGAGAAGAGGGGCAGGATTTTTGGAGGAGTCGGATTATAGAAAGACACAAAGAAGAGGCAATGAGAAATTTCCCCACAAACCACAGGAAACGAGGATATCCATTACAAGAGGAAAAAGAGGAGGAAAATCAGTCAAAGAGAGAAAGAAGAGACAGGAAAGAAAAAGAATAGAGGATGAAGAGTTCAAAGATATTAGTAAGATAGGAATATATAATCTAAGTGAGACGATAATAAATAAAGAACAGATTAAGATTCTTAAAAAAGGGCTTAAATTTGCCCTTAGCAAACATATAAACCCCTTTGATCTATATATAGATCTAAGTAAATTTAAAAGGAATCTCTGCCTTAAAAAGTTTTTTATAAAAAACCCTATAGAAAGGCAGACACATATGGAGAACGAATTCAAGCATACAGAGCTGAAGAAAAAGTCACACTTCTTCCCGAAACAGATGATTTCGGATAAAATGGTCACATTCGAGACCATGGTTTTGAACGAGTGTAAGAAACTAGATCTTAAAGAAAATTTTCAAGATAACCTGAATATACAGGATAAAAAAGCCCTTAGGGAACTAAGGAACAATGAAGAGCTAGTTATTAAACCAGCGGACAAAGGGGGGGGGATAGTTATTATGAACAAAGAGTCCTACAACAAGGAAGCCATAAGAATCTTGACAGAAGGGGTAACCTATAGAAAATTGGCAACAAATCCAAGTCTAGAAATTCAAGAAAAATTTAGAGCCTTTCTAAAAGGAGTGTTAGACACAGGAGTACTCAATCAAAAAGAATTTGAGTACATAAATATTTTACATCCAAAAGTCCCAGTTTTTTATTTTTTACCGAAAGTGCATAAGAGCGTCACACCCCCCCCAGGGAGACCCATAGTGGCGGGGATAGATGCCATATCCAGTAGGCTTTCACATTATATAGATCTACAACTCCAACCTATGGTACAAAAAACGAGATCATATATAAAGGATACCATAGCGATATTAAATATATTGAACAACTGTATATGGGAAGAGAACTTCCTATTGGTAACATGCGATGTGGCATCGCTATACAGCAATATTCCCCACGAGTACGGATGTAGAGCACTATTTACAGAATACTTCAGATTTTTTGGGAACTCAAATAGAGTTTATTATGGATGGGATTAAGTTAATCCTAGAGAATAACTATTTTTGGTATGGGGGGAATTTTTTCTTCAGACTAATGGGACGGCCATGGGGACCAAGTTCGCCCCCAGCTATGCCAATCTTTTTATGTCATATTGGGAACAACATTTTATATATGAAGGGCATGGCTGGGGGGGGAGCTTGGTCACCTATGGCCGTTACATTGACGATATTTTCTTTATTTGGAGAGGAGGAGTCCCGCTTTTGGAAGATTTTTTGGCATTTCTTAATAATAATACATGGGGGATTAGCCTTACTAGCAGCTGGAGTAAGAAGGAAATATCCTTTTTAGACCTTACCATCTTTATAGAGGATGGCAAAATTAAAACGAAATTTTTTTTAAGGCAGTAGATGCCAACAGTTTTATAGAAAGAGCAAGTTGCCACTTTTCTCCGTGGCTAGAGAATGCCCCTAGAGGGCAATTCTTGCGTATCAGACGAAATTGTACAGATTTGGAGAACTATAATAATCAGTCAATAAGGATTAAAGAGGACTTTTTAAAGAAAGGGTATGAAGATTGTAAACTAGAAGAAGCAAGAGTACAGGTTAAAGAGATAGAACGGCATAATCTTTTAAAGTATAAAGATCGGACCCAACAGAATATGGAAGGGGTACCTTTTATTTGTAATTATAGTACAGACAATTTTAAAATTAGTAATATTGTTAAAAGATTCTGGCCTATCCTTCGCCAGGACCCAATACTAGAGAAGATACTACCACCTCAACCCAAATTCATTCATAGAGGGGTTAAGAACTTTCGCAATATCCTGACATCAAGTTTTATTAAGGAAAGAAAAAAGAAAGACACCTTTTTAGAACAAGAAAAGGGTTTTTTTGGCTGCGGCCAATGCTTGGCATGCAGAAGAACTGGTAATAAGAAAAGAAGAATCACACAATTTGAGAATAAAAAACATAAATATGAGATCAGGGAAGTAATCACATGCCACACGAACAATGTGATCTATGTTATGCAATGCCCTTGTGGCTTGAATTATGTGGGAAAAACCAGTCGACCACTCCATATTAGGATAGAGGAGCATAGTAGAAATATAATGAAGGGGCAGAGAACCACAGTGTACCTCTCCATTATAAGAAATATCATAATCAATCACCGTTAGGTAGTAACTTCTTGGGGTTAAGTAGAGTGGGGAAAGATTGGAGGGGGGGGGATTTTAATAAAAAACTCAGCAAGGAAGAAATGAAGTGGATCTTCGAACTAAATACCCTCATCCCCTACGGCTTGAATTCAGAATTCGAAATTTGTCATTTTTTAGATTAATTTTTGAGATTAATTTTAGATTTGAGATTTTGTGTTAGACCATATAATATATTTTTTAGGGTATTTGTATGCCTTCTTGATGTATTCTACTCTTTATTTTTCATTATTATGTTCAGTTAAGGTTTCCTTTTGTTTTTATTGTTTTTTATTTTGGTTTTCCTTATATGCATAGATATAAGTGATATGTTAGTCATATCAGAATAGATATAGGACTGTTTTAGTATTTGTGTCCCCACCTTTTTTTGGAGGGGAGATTTTTATGATCTAGCGTTTTAGAGTATTTTTATAGTACTATATTCAGAATCTATATCTTTAATGATATTGTGTAAATATGTAACACCATTAGGACTTATATAAGGATTGTTTTTTTAATATATAATAGTAATCAGGTTTCCGATATGTGTATATATGTCTATTCTATCTAAATACATATTTTCTCGTTACAAACGCCATGTATAAGTATAAGGACATTTGAAGAGAGAGATTGCAGCTCTCGGTACCTACAGGGTTAACAGTGTAACTAACAACCTTCCACCGGTATGCCGTCACATGCGGAAGTGAACGGCAATGAGAACGAGGCTTGAGACGCATGCAGAGGCAGTCGGAGAGGCGGGAAGAGGAGCGCGCCAGAAAACAGCTGAACGCCGGATTGAAGATTCAACACAAAGGTATAAGAGCAGGACTCCTGACAGTAGGAGGAACACTTGGAAAACTTTTGCACCTAGCTGAGGAAGCCGACATTGTGTTGGCGAAACGCGTCATGGGAATTGCAACAATAGTATCACCTTTATGCCCAGTGTATTTGTATACATAGTTATTTTATTGTTCTTTTTAAGTATATTGGTTCTTATATATTGTAATTGGCCATTACAATTTTAGATCTTAATACTAAATAAATAAATATATTTTTTGAAGTCATTTGGGCTACTGGTTCCTGCTCTTAAAGGAGTGTAGTCCTTAACTACACATTGTGCATAAATTGAGCCTAATAGTTGGCTCTCGACTTCCATATCAGAAAAAAAGACTGAAGAAGGGTAAAGGTCGCCTTTACGGACCTGAAAGCGTGTACTCCTGAGCTTGGCTATTAGCTCAACTAAATGTGAGTGGTTCTATATACAAGTTTATAATCTATACACTGAATCACAGAGTTGCACTATGAAGATTTAATTTCTTTTTCAGAACATTTTGTTTCAATTTTCATCCACCCTACGACCATTTGGGAAGGGAATACTCCTAAGAGTGTGGACTTAATTGAGTATTGTATGTAGCGCTACACCTTTCTTTTTTGGTATTTGTAATTCGTGTATATGGGAAGGTACATTTGGTGATACAGCGGCTACTGGGTATATCAAGGTTCTGTCAAAAGCGCCAGTATATTTTTTTAATATATCTATTTTTAGTTGACGCATGTCTGCGCCATTAACGTTCCATTCGGGATCGGTATTAGGATAATGCGTTGCGGCCCATGCTGCTGGATTGGCTTGATTTAAAGTACGGGCTTCTTCCTCTAGCGCTTTAATGGCCGCTTGGTTAATCCTGGTCCTTTCCTCATTATTGAACAATGTCATTAATAACTGCTGGCAATCAGCCCATGTCGGATTATGTGTCTGAACTATCGAGGTGAACAGATCGGTCATAGCTTGTGGTTTCTCAGTGTACGAGGAATTGTGGGTCTTCCAATTCAAGAGATCGGTAGTCGTGAACGGGACATATACGAAGACTGGGTAAGCATATACCATTTGACCTGCGGCATCGAGATAGGCTGACCCAGGGTTCAAACGAAGAGGCATCTGATAATGTTTGGGTTGTTGGGTACCGGTCAGTTGTCGGGTTAGTATAGGGCTACGTGGAGGGGCGTCGGTTATGGGTTCCGGTCGGGGGGTAGTAAGACGTGGGGATGTAGAGGCTCTATTGTGGGGAAGGCCGGTGAATAAAATATTCCGAGCCGGGCTAGAAGAAGCCTGACCGGAAGTTTGAAGTGGCGCCAAATCAGGATCATTGGATCTAACGGGGGTTGGTTCCGGAAGGGGAGGTTTAGTATGGCGGGGGGTGGATTCTGAACTGGAGGAGGAAGCGGAAGTGGATGGGGACAATGGGCGAGTGGGGGTGGAACTTCCTGTACTTGTATCACTTCCTTCTACAGGGAAGTAAGGGGGCGGCATAGGGATCTCGGACTCAGGGGGCGTGTCCAAAATGGGCCTAACCGTAGTCCTAGTGGACAAACAAGTTCTGGTCACCATGAGGCGACATTGCTCCTCGTGGCATGTCCGAATCCATCTTGGCGAGTCATTTACGGCCTGTCTCCAACAATCAATATATGGAAACTGTCCGTAAAGTTCAGGCCTACCTGATACAGCCACGTGTACACGCTGTACCAGAGTTGGATCCAAACTGCCACGTGGCGGCCATGCCGCAACCAAAGTAGGCCACTCCCTAGTGCACAAAGTGACCAAACGTACAGGAGACATTTTAACCCCAAAATCACATGTTGTAAATCCCTTTTTAAAATTCTTTACCATACAACCTAAGGGATCCAAAATCGTCGACTCCGACGCGCCCATACTTATCAATGGAGCGTCGTTGACAACGAATACTATGCACACGTTCTATTCAACAGTCACACCCGTTTCTTCCGGCAACAGCACCACGTGGTACAGTTACCAAGTGAAACGTACACAATAACACAATAAAAACACTCAGGGAATTCCCGTACACGCACAGCTGTTACACCAGTCACTAAATAATCAATATTATGCCCTTTGGCGAAACTATACAGTCACCCACGCTATAATTCTCTATATATGAATTACCCGTCTATAACACACCCCAGTAACATCGTCTTTTACAAACAGCGGTTACAGTACGGTTAGCATAGGTCAAAGCACAATCTAAGGTCACAATACAATTATTAGTGGTTATGGTGTTAAACATGCAATAAACGACAATGATAAGTACTTATATACAGTGTCAGTAAATATACAGGGTTATGGTACCGTGCACTATAATACAGCAACACACTATTAACACTCTCGCTAGACGGCTGAGCTCGCGCTATCTAACAAGATATACACTTTACTAACAATCTTTAACACATATACAATCCCAACTAAACTATTGGCCAGTACCTTGATGGACTACCTAAAACTATCTACATCCGTTTTGGTTAGCCACACTGCCCAAGCACCACATATAGCGAACTAGAGGGCGGAATTTACAACAGAACCCTTTTAGTCTTTCTACTCTATCAATAGTCTAGTGGGTTCCAAATTTACACGCCTTCCCACTTAGCCAAGATAGGTTGAGATCTAGCAAACGATAATGTACATCAGAGTCTGCTTAGTCTCCCGGTCCCTCCGACCTAGCGAACAAATTGTACACCCTAGAACGCTAGTCTAGACAAGACACCGGTGTCCGGCTAGGGCTATTTACACAGAACCCCGCCTGACTCCAAACCAAATCAAATGGTCTTACTAACGAGCGTTCGATTGAGCGGTGCGCCTTCGCTCCTTCCCTCCGACAGAGGGGGCAGATTCCATACACAGATTTAAACCCCTTATGGGCCTACCGCACAATCGGTATACCCCTAGTGGGTCCGCCGTCTAAAACAGCGGTCGTCTTACCTCCTCGTTCCTGAACCTGAGTTCACACTCATCGACGGGGACACCCCAGCACTTACTACGTAGAGGCCGATGATCTCCTGGACAACAGACCAGTGGCGCCGAGACGAAGGGAGGTCCACGCAGAAGTTCAGGGGTGCAGCCGTAGAGAACGTGGGCAAAGATAGACCGTCTCACACCTCTGCTTCTCAGCTACCGTTGAACGATGAGCTTCCCGGCCAATGCACTAAATGATACCGGAGAAACTGACGGAAGCCAAGCACAGAGAGATGGACACAGGTTTCTTCAGGAAGGAAGAGATTCTTTATTCGGTTCACCGATCGGGACTCAGAGGGACTAATGTCACCAAAATACAGCAAGTTCTGAGCCCCGGACAATAGTGCAGGCTCCTTATATAGGCACATAACTCCTCCCATAATAAGCTCCACCCGCACATTCTCTTGACCAATCAATACAAATAAGAATTAACTTCCTGCTTGACCGCATGGCTTGTCCAGCACAGTGGAGGAGGGGAATACTACTTCCTGTATTCTTGCACATGCTCCGTACACTACTGATTGTATCTTGCCACGTGCAACTAACTGATCGATACGTCAGCATATGCACATACACATGCCACGTGGTAATCTCGGCCTACTAAATTTATTTTTACCGAGATTCCACCACAGTATGAGTGGGGGCAGGGATGTTATGATAATTCTTTTTTTTTTTTAAATTCAAGTTTTATTGTTTTGGTTCACAAATATGGGATACAGAAGAGAGGAAAAAAAGGGGGGGGGAGGGAATAATAGCGTGTTTCCTTCCATATCGATATTAAACATTTCCAAATACAGAGATGCGTTGCAATATACAGGTTGCAGTATTTCCTTATACATGGATCTACACTTCCAATTTCTTTGTACTCATCTTTGCCTGCTTGGACCCTTTATAGAGGCTATGTCTTTTGGGATCTGGGCTCATGTACAGAACACTGGTGAGACCTCACTTGGAGTATTGTACACAGTACTGGAGACCGTATCTTCAGAAGGATATTGATACCTTCGAGAGAGTTCAGAGAAGGGATACTAAACTGGTTCATGGATTGCAGGATAAAACTTACCAGGAAAGGTTAAAGGATCTTAACATGTATAGCTTGGAGGAAAGACAAGACAGGGGGGATATGATAGAAACATTTAAATACATAAAGGGAATCAACACAGTAAAGAAGGAGACCATATTTAAAAGAAGAAAAACTACCACAACAAGAGGACAGTCTTAAATTAGAGGGGCAAAGGTTTAAAAATAATATCAGGATGTATTACTTTACTGAGAGGGTAGTGGTAGAGTTTAACACAATAAAGGAGTTTAAGCATGCGTGGGATAGGCATAAGGCTATCCTAACTATAAGATAAGGCCAGGGACTAATGAAAGTATTTAGAAAATTGGGCAGACTAGATGGGCTCAATGGTTCTTATCTGCCGTCACATTCTATGTTTCCATGTAATTCGTAGTTTCTGTATCTGGTGATATCGCGAGCGTTGCCGCTACCCAACTGAACGAGACTACCTTGACTATTCTATTCTGTACACTGCAAATGTAGGACTCTCTCGAGTCCACTGCTTGTGGTGTAGAGTGGGGGTGAGGATACCTTGGAGAGTGAGAACCAAGTCAAGGGGGAAGGGGTGTAGGATATAATTTGAATGATTAGGGGTCTTGTCTAGTCTGCTTCATCTGACCAGTAGTTCAGCCATGGTTCCCATATGTTCCAAAATGTCTCTTTTACCTAGTGAGAACTAGTATAAATTTTCCATCTCTCTCATATCCCATTGTACAGCGCTACGGAATTTGTTGGCGCTATATAATAAAATAATAATAATAATAACAATATTTTCCAGTCTATTAACCCACTTAGTGACTGATGGAGCCTTAGTTTGCTTCCAGTGTGCTGCGATTAGCCAATTTGCCTCCCGCAGTAATAACCGTAGAAGGGTTTGTTTTCTCATCTCAGGGAATGTGTTTGGCCATCCCAACAATATCTGGGAGGGGGTCATGGTATTAGATGGTTTCAGGATATCCTTTATTGTTATGAGAATTTTAGGTGATTTACCAACAACAATTTATGCAACTAAAATATAATTTAGAACAAGGGCAATGTATCTTATTTACTCAAGACTAATGTTTAAACACATTTACTGAAGTTTAAAGACACATTACTGTGAGTATAATTGCTGTGGAGCTCTGTTACACACTCACACCAATATGGACCAACTAGAAAAGAGGGACATATAGATTTGGGCACAAAATAGGGATATTTAGGAGGTAGTAAGTCCACCGTTGCTGCCCAGATTTTATATATATATATCATTTTATGTACATTTCGATACAGTTTACTATTTGATGATTAATGTATATATACACGTATGTGGCCACCATCGGCCACTCATTTCAAAGGTCTTTCAACAAATTCATTGCTTAACGCCTAGAGTGTTTTAAAGCTCTCATTTGGGTATCATTAGCCATCAGACGACCCGCTGGACTCCCCTTTGTGGGTAGCAATACTGTTATATGATAAAATCTACATAGCTATAAAATGGAACTATCCTAAAAAAAAAATAATAATAATAAAAAATACCCAGGAGCATGGATAAAAGACTTATTGGTCACTGAGTAACCAGCACATTGATCATAGTTCACACATACAGAGAAAGGCAGTCTGTGCACGTGTTGTGCAATGAGCAGAGGCGGCGGCGGCGGCGGCATGATGACGTCATTACGAGGTGACGATCGGTGACCTCTCACTAAAGACAAGCGCCCACTGGAAGGTACGGAAAGCCGGGAATGCCAAAAAAAGCTCTGCAGGGATGGGTTAAAAGGAACGCGTCATCAACCTGTTAATATACAAAGGAGCCTGTGGATGTTAGAGGCTATGTGTGGGTTTGTGCTGGTTGTGTAGGTCACTTTATTTCCCATTTTATTGTTGTGACACAGTTTCTGTTTTGTGTGTGACACATGGTTACACTAGACAGAAAATAGGAAAAAGGTCATTTGTGATGCAATGTTGTTATAGTCAGCTATTTTGCCTTCATGGTTTAGGTTTTTGTTTAACCCTTTCTGCACCATTGCTACTGGCCTATTGCCACTTTTTGTAATTTAAAGGGGGGGGGGGTGCTGTCAGGCCCATCTCTGGAAGGGACAGATTCTTCTTTCAATATCCCAGTGAATACTATAGAAATGTTATCTGCACTCCCCCCCCCCCCGGCAATATATGTAGGTTTAAATAAAGGGCTGATTTTGCTGATTTCCTGTTTTGGCTTACAAAGTGCACTTTTTAGCTGGTTGTACTGTCACATCAATTTAAGGTTTATTTGTTTGTGTAGTTGTTTGGAACAATCTCAATTGAAACACAAAGATTAGGCTAAAATATTTGAATTGGAAGAAATATGATACTTTTTTCCCTCTTTACTTTATTACCCTGACAACGTCATTAAAGGAACACTTCAAACACCATAACCACTACATCCCACTCTAATAATTACGGTGCCGGGTGTGCCCTAGCTCCCTCATACAGTAAGTTGTAAACCCATTTTAAAGGGGCATAGTCCCCAGAACAACAACAGCTTAATGCAGTTCTGGTGAGTATAATCAGTCCCTTCAGGCTTTTTGCAGTAAAAACTGCCTTTTCAGAGAAAAGGTAGTGTTTACACAGGCCTGTCCAACCTGCGGCCCCCCAGATGTTGCTGAACTACAACTCCCATGATTCTTTCAATGAAACAGCCAGGGAATCATGGGGGTTGTAGTTCAGCAACATCTGGGGGGCCGCAGGTTGGGCAGCCCTGGTTAACATTATAGCCTAGGGATACCTCCACTGGCCACTCCTCATATGGCCACGAGAGGTGCTTCCTGGGGCAAGCACTGCAATTCAGTGTCTTCACCCTCTGCATGGAGACCCTCTAAGAGGAGATGCTGATTAGCCAGGACTGTGTTTAACTTGCGCTGGCTCTGCCCCTGATCTGCCTTCTTCACAAAGTCAGCCAATCCGATTTCCTATGGGAAAACATTGGGATTCGCTGAGATCACGACTTCTGATGATGTCAGCCAAGGAGGCAGATCAGAGGCAGTGCCAGCACCAGCAGACTGAAATAAAGGTAAGGTTTTACTATATTTAGGAGCGGGGCTAGATAGTGTTTCTTTAACCCCTTAAGACCGCAGGACGTACCATGCCGTCCTTATTTGGGCGGCTCTAAACGCCGCAGGACGGCATGGTACGTCCTGGGCGGTCTTACCCCCCACGTGGCCGGCGGCACATGGCCGCTGCAGATCGCGGTCGGGGGGCATGCCTCACCCCCCAGGCAGCCCCCCTGTGCCTGGGGACCGCGGTCTGCAGCTTCCGATCGCAGTGACAGGCTGTCACTGCGATCGGTATTTACCATGTGTCAGCCGATTTTAAAATCGGCTGACACATGGAGCCGGCCGCATTTTCACTCTGCAGATCGCGGTCGGGGGACATGCCTGGCCCCCCAGGCAGTCCCCCTGCGGTCAGTGACCGCGATCTGCAGAGTATGATCGCAGGGAGAGGCTCTCTCTGCGATCTGAATGCAGAGACAGCCTCTCCCTGCGATCTGATCGCAGTGACAGCCTGTCACTGCGATCAGAGTTACTATGTGTCAGCCTATTGGCTGACCCATAGTAACTGCAGGCAGGATCCCCCTGCAGATCGCGGTGGGGGGCATGCCTGGCCACCCAGGCACTCCCCCTGTGGCCAATTACCGCGATCTGCAGGAGGTGATCACAGTGACAGCCAGTCACTGTGATCACTGATCCTGTGTGTCAGCCAGTGATGTAAAATCACTGGCTGACAATGTCTCTGCCCCTCTCCTCCCCTATTAACCCCTTAATGTAAAAAAAAATAAAAATTAAAGTTAAAAATAAAATACACTTACATCATTTATATATATATTATATATACCGTATATATATATATACGCACACATTTACACATACACTAAGTGTATTTTAATATTTATATATATATAATTATATATATATTAATATCAAAATACACGTAGAAGGATATTGATTAAATATATACATAATTATAATTATATATATATATATATATATATATATAATAATAAAAAAATATGTAAATACGTAAAAAAAATTAAAATTAAAAATAAATAATTAAAAATATATATGTGTGTAATTTCATTCTAACTGTATTTTGATAATATATATATATCTATATATATCTATAGATATATATATATATATATATATATATAGATATCAAAATACACGTAGAACGAAATAATATATATATGTATATACCCAAGTATATACGTATACATCACTATATGTATACCTATATATAAATAAAAATAATAGTAAAAAAATTATATACATATATATACATATATACACACACGTGTATATATAATAATTTTACATATATATTTATGTAATAATTTTACATAATTAGGTATCCTAATTAATTACAATTAGCGGGACCTGCCTAACAACCCAGGCCGAAAGTATAGGGAATTTAATTTGCTAGCACTATATTTAACCCTATAACTTTCCAAGACACTATAAAACCTGTACATGGGGGGTACTGTTTTACTCGGGAGACATCGCTGAATACAAATATTTGTGTTTCAAAACCGTAAAATTTATTACAACAATGATATCGTCAGGGAAAGTGAAATTTATTGCCTTTTTCGCACACAAACGGCACTTACACTGACAATATTTTTGCTGTCATACTTTTTACTGTTTTGAAACACAAATATTTGTGTTCAGCAAAGTCTCCTGAGTATAACAGTACCCCTCATGTACAGGTTTTATGGTGTTTTCAAAAGTTACAGAGTCAAATATAAGGCTTGCGTTTCAGTTTTTTCACAATGAAATTCGCCAGATTGGTTACGTTGGCTTTGAGACCGTATAGTAGCCCAGAAATAAGAATTACCTCCATAATGGCATACCATTTGCAAAAGTAGACAACCCAAGGTATTGCAAATGGGGTATGTTCAGTCTTTTTTAGTAGCCACTTAGTCACAAACACTGGCCAAAATTGGCTTTCAAATTAGTTTTTTGCATTTTTCACACACAAACAAATATTAACGTTTGGTTTGTGACCAAGTGGCTACTAAAAAAGACTGGACATATCCCATTTGCAATACCTTGGGTTGTCTACTTTTGCAAATGGTATGCCATCATGGGGGTAATTTTCATTCCTGGGCTACCATACAGTCTCAAAGGCAACATAACCAAACTGGCAAATTTCAATGTGAAAAAACTGAAAAGTGTAACATGCTATATTTGACCCTGTAACTTCCCAAAACACCATAAAACCTGTACATAGGGGGTACTGTTTTACACGTGAGACATCGCTGAATACAAATATGTGTATTTTATTGCAGTAAAAGCAAACAGTATTATGACATTCACAGTTAGAATGTCACATAGAACTAAGAAAATAAAAAAAAAATCATATTTTCTCTCATTTTTTTATATTTTATTCATATTACGTTATGTTCCATACCTAAATATTTGATGTTAAATGAAAGCCCTGTTTCCCCTGAACAAAATGATATATAATAAGTGTGGGTGCATTTAATATGAAAGAGGTAAATTATTGTTGAACAGACATATAGTCAAAATCTGTGGTTTGTTTACATTTTTTTTGGTTCACAACTTGTACATTTGGCTGCGGTCTTAAGGGGTTAAATACAGGTTGACAACTTACTTGTGGACCGTTAGGCAACCACCATTGCCTCCTTTGCAGTCAATGTTTCTACACTGAGCTACGCCCGTCGATGCAGACTCGAGCTCTAAACCAGTGCATTGGTCCTGCAATGCAGCGCTTAACTCAGTGGAGCTAATGAAGGCTCTTTGCAGGAGTTTACAGCTTCAGATGAGCAATGGCAGGCACCTGACAAACCCCAGGTGAGTTGTCTAAACAGGCGTTAAACCATGTTATTACTTACTGTGGTAGGGTGCCAGGTGCTTGGCCATTTAGATGAGATGGTACTCGGTTTTGATGCTTGTTGCATTCCTTCCTATTAATGATTGCAATGCTTTATTAACACCAGTTTTGTTAAATATTGAAGGGTTACCAGAAGTCTCCATTTAAAGGTTACTTCAACCCTTTTTTTTTTTTTTTTCTTTCCAGTCACAGTGCTTTGATGTATAATGCTCTATTGGGAACTCTGTGCGCTCTGAGCTGGCGAGGGGAGGGAGTGTGAGGGAGGATGAGTTTATTTTTAAAAGAAAATCATGTTTTGGCTCTAAAGGGAGAAGCGCGCAATGGGTGGAAGGGAGTGGAGAGCAACCTTCTCCTTGCTGGCACTCTCCTTGAAAGAAGAAGATATCTACATCTGCTATCAGTGAGCAGTGTGCACTGACATATTTTTTATTTTTTTTGTTTATTTTTTTTATGCACAAAATTGACATTAGGCAGTCGGAACAGAGTTCTGGGCTGCCTAAGTCACGTGCTGGCGGTGGAACCAGCCCACAACACACAATTGCCAATTACTCTGTATATGCAGTGTTTCCAGGTTTCCTGGGCCCTCAAACAGTGCATTGTTACAATGTAGTACATACTGGCTGTCTGTATTGTGTGGGAATGTAGTATGCATTCCCAACCATCCCGATTTGAGTGGGACGGTCATGATTTTCGTGTCTGTCCCCAAAAAGTATAGGATGTGCTCACACTGCACTCAGGACACCAGGGCCCCACAGAGAGCACTGAAACAGTGCTCCCTGCAAGTCCTGCCCCCTGAGGGCGGCCAATGATTGCCTGGCAGCCTGGCGTGCATTTATATCTTCTGACTATTTTGTGGAGCCAGTGACACAACTGTGTCACTGAGCTGACCCTTTACCTTGGGATGCTAATGTTGGGGGTATGAGTATCTGCTGGCTGTCTCTGTGGATATGCTGCCTGTCTGTAATGTGTGTGGATGTGGCGTGTGCCTATTGTCTGTAATGTGTGTGGATGTGGCGTGTGCCTATTGTCTGTAATGTGTGTGGATGTGGCGTGTGCCTATTGTCTGTAATGTGTGTGGATGTGGCGTGTGCCTATTGTCTGTAATGTGTGTGGATGTGGCGTCTGCCTATTGTCCTTAATGTGTGTGGATGTGGCGTCTGCCTATTGTCCTTAATGTGTGTGGATGTGGCGTGTGCCTATTGTCCTTAATGTGTGTGGATGTGGCGTGTGCCTATTGTCCTTAATGTGTGTGGATGTGGAGTGTGCCTATTGTCTGTAATGTGTGTGGATGTGGCGTGTGCCTATTGTCTGTAATGTGTGTGGATGTGGCGTGTGCCTATTGTCTGTAATGTGTGTGGATGTGGCGTGTGCCTATTGTCTGTAATGTGTGTGGATGTGGTGTGTGTGGATGTGGTGTGTGCTGTCTGTAATGTGTGTGGATGTGGTGTGTGCTCTCTGTAATGTGTGTGGATGTGGTGTGTGCTCTCTGTAATGTGTGTGGATGTGGTGTGTGCTCTCTGTAATGTGTGTGGATGTGGTGTGTGCTGTCTGTAATGTGTGTGGATGTGGTGTGTGCTGCCTGTAAGGTGTGTGGATGTGGTGTGTGCTGCCTGTAAGGTGTGTGGATGTGGTGTGTGCTGCCTGTAAGGTGTGTGGATGTGGTGTGTGCTGCCTGTAAGGTGTGTGGATGTGGTGTGTGCTGCCTGTAAGGTGTGTGGATGTGGTGTGTGCTGCCTGTAAGGTGTGTGGATGTGGTGTGTGCTGCCTGTAAGGTGTGTGGATGTGGTGTGTGCTGCCTGTAAGGTGTGTGGATGTGGTGTGTGCTGCCTGTAAGGTGTGTGGATGTGGTGTGTGCTGCCTGTAAGGTGTGTGGATGTGGTGTGTGCTGCCTGTAAGGTGTGTGGATGTGGTGTGTGCTGCCTGTAAGGTGTGTGGATGTGGTGTGTGCTGCCTGTAAGGTGTGTGGATGTGGTGTGTGCTGCCTGTAAGGTGTGTGGATGTGGCGTGTACCTATTGACTGTAATGTGTGGGATATGTTGTGTCGTGGTCTGTCTGTCGTGTGTGGATGTGGCGTGTGCTGTCTGTCTGTAATGCGTGTGGATGTGGCGTGTGCTGTCTATCTGCAATGTGTATAGATGTATTGTGGATGTGCTATGTTTTGCGCCGCTCCCCCTCTCTTTCCTGCTTTGCTTTTTGCGTTGAGGGTGGCTGTGGTCCATTGGGGGTACACAGGGTCTGCTCTTCCCAGCATTCATTGAGTCAAAGTGCGTTTTGATTTATTGGTAAGGTCCTGACCACAAGGCGAGACAGACCGCATGCTCCATGTTCCCACTCTTACTCTGCAGCAGCCCAGCCACTTGCCTGCAGCAAAGTTAAAAGCCCAGA
This sequence comes from Pelobates fuscus, assembly GCF_036172605.1. Taxonomy (NCBI): domain Eukaryota; kingdom Metazoa; phylum Chordata; class Amphibia; order Anura; family Pelobatidae; genus Pelobates; species Pelobates fuscus. The sequence goes on along the minus strand of NC_086325.1, from coordinate 142,226,279 downwards.
ATACTCTGTCTGCTTACTGTCCGGAACTACCTGTCCCATGAAACGATCAATAGGATTTCCCCACACCTGTTACTGGTGGCTAAGTTGTTTTGCTTAGTTTTTTTTCTTTTGTTAAGAAATGTGTAGAAAGATCTTCAAATCCTAATGGTTGTCTTGAGAACAGATTTGATGATCACTGCCCTAGAATGCCTTTTTTATTTAATTTTATTAAACCGGTGTGTTAAATTGTCCTGCCAGTACAGGTGGCCATACGTTCAACAGAAGTGTTATATCTCTGACTGTTCCATGTTCAATCATCTCAATAAACACTATTGTATCTTTTACCGGGGTGAACCAAGCAGTGGAGGTTAGTAAAAAAATAAAAATAAAAAAAAAACTTTGTGGGAACATCACTGGACCATGATGCCTCAGGGATATGCCATGTGTAAGGCTTGTGGAGGTTTTCTAACCCACATGACGTGCCAAGCTTAGCATCTAAATGAAAAGCACATGTTAGTTAGCTATTTAATTATGCAGAAATCTAATCACAGATCCTATTAACCCCTTAAGGACACAGCTTCAGAAGCTTGTCTTACCCTTAAGGACACAAGCCATTTTTGCATTTTTTGCTGTTTGTGTTCAAACGCAATTTGCATCTCTGTCATTTATTGCACCAACACATATTATATACAGTTTTTTTTTTTTTAGAAGGCAAACAGGACTTTATTTTATGTCACACATACATTGATAAATTCTCATTAATTATTTAAAAAAAAAAAAACTAAATATTTTTACAGTTTTGGCAATAATAGTGTTTATAATATGTCCAGCTTAGAAAAAGTAATTCAAAATAAATTAGTTTGTGTCTTGATTTATAGAGTACATCGTATTTGTAGGATTTCAGCTTATTTTGAAAGTTACAGGTCACAAAATACAAGGGCTAAAATAAAATTTTAATGTGCAACAAGTTGGTATGTTTGTCTTGTAGGTTTAGTAGCAATCACAGAAAAAAAAAATGCCACACAAAAGTATATATTTATATAAAGTAGATATCACAATCTAGTTACCTAAGGTTATTTTCACACTTTTTACGTAGCCATTTCATCGCCAATCTCTGCTAAATATTGGAGTAAAATTGTGTTTTTTTTTCTCTATTTTGGCATATACACATATAACAAGGTTTTTTTATGTGTATTTCGTAAAGCTGGTGTATGCTATTCCTGCACAGAACCCCATATTGTGTTCGGCTACATCTGCTGAGTATAACGATACCCCCATTGTATGCCTTTGGCACTTTTATGTGAAGCTACAATGCCATATAAGAGGCAAGGCTAATTCAGTTTCTATAGTTAGAATTTTTGTAGATGTGTTTGTATGTGGGGGAGGCTTCTACTGACGCCCTGTGTAAATCTAGCAGTGTGGGTGGCTTTCCTGGGGTTCAGTGGCAGGTCAAGAGCAGGAGCTTCGATAGCTGATGCGATCTGCTCTACTCCAGTGCAGATTCCCATTCACAAGTGCTGGGAGGAAGTGATCTGAGATCACTTCCTCTAAGTGCTGCAATGTGTAACTTGAGGATTGTCCGTCACCGCCTTTTTGCGCTAGCAGATACCTGATGTTTCACTAGGTCTCCTGATAGGCCAGAGGCTGTTTGCCCTGAGTGCCGTGCAAAGACACCTCGAGTGCCATACATGTCACACGTGTCATAGATTGCTCACCCCTGCCCTAGGCAGTGTTTTACTTTGCCAAATAAAAGCAGAAGCATCTCTACACTAAAACCGCTACATTCGTGCGTTTGGTGCTTGGTGTTTCCTTTTTTTTTTTTTTTTAATTCTTTATTTTTGTAGTGCATAAGCTTACAACAGGTGGTTCTGAGGTACCCCAAAGGCAATCCTCCACCGTATTATAGACATTTGAACATTGAGGTACAAGATAGGTCTGGCACAATTTTTATGTTTAGAGATAGTTTAAGTAGTAAGCAGTGAAAGGTTTAACAGCTAACTCTGATTCATGGCTGAAGGTAACATCGCTGGTGTATCTAGTCAGCTAATTTTGAGCATCATAGAGTATCTATCTACAAGATATAGGTTTAGTCTAGCTTCATATCAGAGAGTTATACAAGAGTGGTTTACGGATTGGTTCAATGGTTTAACAGCGGGTTTAACCCCTGGTACGCCTCTGGTTTCATGGTGTGATTGTAGGCATATGTCGGAAACTAATCCTTTTCAAAGAAAGGTGAATAAGACCTCAATGGTACATAACCCGATGAGGCGATGTTACTGTGCTTAGATGCTTGACTCGCTAAGCTGTGAGGCAGTTGTGTCTCGTTGTAGGCGTATATTAGGGAAGCTAGGCCAGTAGGCTGGGCTTGGCTATCTACAATTCTGTTCTCTTACAGTATTAGACATACCAGCAAGGGTTATAGAGGGCATGAATATAAAGTAAAACTTAAAAGTAATAACAAAACAATTAAAAGGTGCAGACAGCAGGCCAAAACATAACAAGATTAAAGGACATTAGGCATTTTACATGTCACATGAACTTATCAGGGCAGCTGCCGAACGTTCTCATTCAAGGCTTGGGGTGTTTCCTTTTTAAAATGAAAACATGTCAAGCGAATTGACTAAAGTCCAAATTCTGTGAATCGTTTTTAAAATGAATGCAAAAATTATGGCTAAAATAGGGTGTGGAAAAAATGTGGAAAACCTCTAACATATGCTCACGTTTTTGCTATTGGGTTTAAGGTTTGCTACAGTTTGGATTTGTTATTATTTATTATTATTATTAATTTGTAATTGTAACCAGACAAGTTTGTCGCACAGAAACCGAGTGGTTGAAGGCCCTGCTCAAATGAGCTTACATGCTAGTGGGAGTGGGGTAAGGTAAGGGAAGTATATTGGTAGAATTAGTAGTTATCAATTCTATATGGATATGATAGCAATATAGACTTTATTCCCTGAAAGTTGACACCTGTATTGTGGTTTACAAAACCAGGAAATGTGAAGAATTTACAAAAAATACTTCTTTAAAGCGGCACTGTCATGGCCGAATCCCGTTTTTTTTCTAACCCCCCTCCCGCCTCCACTACATCCAATTGACCCCCAAATGCCCCTAAGCCCCCCACATTACCTTTTTTTTTATTCTTTATTTTGTGCCCCGATCTTTATTCAGGGCGCCGCCATCTTTGTGTGGGTAGATAGACTGTGAGATTCCCGCACATGCCCAGTGAAACACCTGGACATGCGAACGGGAATTTCACCCATTCATTCATCAGACAGACAAATGAATGAATAGAAAAAATCAAACGAACAAACAAACACCGAATATCAGTGTTCGTTTGCTCGTTCGGTTTATTACCGGCGTGCAGCTCCCTCCTTGTAATATGTAAAGACAGAAGCGGCAGGGAGCTGTGCTCCCCACCACTTTATAAGCCCCCCAGGTCCCCTCCTCACTCTATGGCGGCGGGTGGGGGCCATAAGGGTAATGAGGGGGGGGGGACCTACTGTCCTCCCCCCCGGCCCCCACCCCTGGGTGGTGGTTGGGAGCCATAATGGTAATAAGGGGGGGGACTTACTGTCCTCCCCCCCGGCTCCCACCCCTGGGGGCCAGGGGGGGAGGACAGTAGGTCCCCCCCTTATTGTTTTATTAGGGCCCCCACCGCGCAGGGGTGGGGGCCAGGGGGGAGGACAGTAGGTTCCCCCCCTTATTGTTTTATTAGGGCCCCCACCCACCGCACAGGGGTGGGGGCCAGGGGGGGAGGACAGTAGGTCCCCCCCCCTTATTGTTTTATTAGGGCCCCCACCCACCGCACAGGGGTGGGGGCCAGGGGGGGAGGGCAGTAGGTCCCCCCCTTCTATATTTAGGGCCCCTACCCACCGCGCAGGGGTGGGGGCAGGACACCAGCCGCGCAGGGGGGGGTTTATTAGGTTTTTTGTTTTTTACAGTGAGCAGCTATAGGCTGCTCACTGCTTACTAGACATGCCCCTACTCGCGGTATAGCGAGTAGGGGCATATTATTTACTAATACTAAGTAATCTTTACTTAGTATTAGTAAATTTGGCTGAAAGACCAATTTAGGTCTTTCAGCCTTTTATTAGATAGCTCCCTGATACCGTGGGAATTAGGGAGTTATCTGCTAAGCGGCTGCAAGATGCAGCCGCGGCAATGAATAGGTTCGGAGTTTCATTCATTAGAATGAAATTCCGATACGAACAAAGTACCGAATTGCATCCTAACACCAAAGGAGAAACTGTTCTCATTCTGTTAGGATGCAATTCGGCAGTTTTGCCGGCGTTCTGTCTAAGTGACCGGATGTTCTGCAATACTGACAGGAAGCATTGTGGGAACAGGGAGGAAAGCTAGGGATCATGGGAAAATTGCTCTGACCAGCGGAAATGAAGCACACTTTGCTCCTCCGCTGGTCAGAGCTGGTCAAGCGGAGGAATCCTCCATAAGGCAAAGAGTCCCTACTTTGTCTTATGATTTTAAAGAAGACATGAAGAATAGAATAACAGATCCTGAGAGAGGGGGGAGAAGAGGAAGAGATTGAGGAAAGGTAAGTTCGGCATGACAGTGCTGCTTTAAAGTTTCCTTGTTTAGGACTCCCTACCACTTCCCAAACGAGGAAGTGATTCTTCTAACACAAATCCCCTGTCTAGCAGCTGTGTATGGGATAAGTAGTTTATCCTCCTGCAGTACTTCTCATATAAACTAATAGCCGCTTTCAATGCTTTGTGAGCAAGACATAAATTGGAATTACGCTTTCAAAAACAGACAGGGCATGACTCGCGTTTTACAGAAAATGGGAGGAGTTTTATTGGAAGTGTATAGTTTTGCCATAAAGTCACTTAAAAAGTGTAATCCTCCTGTGTGAATATTTATTATGTGAATGTATGCCCCTACCTATCGCATGATTTGAAGCTTTTCTGCATTTTTTTTTTTTTTTATTGTTGTCTGGTCCTAATAAATAGCAGAATAATGGAAAATAATCTCTGTAATGCCATAAATAATTTATATGCCAGTTGAATCAACAGGCACCATTTGTTTAATTAGTACAAAGTTAATGGATCGAGGCGGTCTAATTTTATCTGCTGTCATTTTTCACTTAATCTGCTCTTTGTAGACGGTGCTTTGCTTAATTTTTAACTCAATTTAGAGTTAAAAGGAATATTAAATCTAAAACTGAGATGCTAAGCAACATAATTCAGCATGGTGGAGTAATTATGTTGCCAACAATGTCTGTGAACCATTCCCCAACTTTGAGACAAACCGTTTTAGAAGTGGTTTGAAAAACAACTGGTGCTCTCCTCAGCCTTATTGATAATATGGAATTTACACTATAGTATACCTTTTTAATATTACGAAGTTTAAATGGATACAAGAGGTGGGCAGGCCTACGGGAGCACTTGTATTGCTGTCAGTGCCCAAAAGAGGCATGTGTGCCAAGGAAGGGACATGTCAGCCTGGTATGAACGCACGCCAGGATGATGACAGCCTCCGTGGCTTGCCACACTCATGCCAGGCTGCAGTGCAATAGTGCCCTGGCACCTTTTAGTACAGCCAACAATGCACTTGCGTTACGGTTGATGGGGACATTTTCCAGGAGTCCCCAGATCTGGGAAACCAGGAAACAAACCCAGCAGGACAGGAGCTAATAATCGTGACCATCCTGCTGGATCAATGACTCTTGGGAGGTATGCTTCGGCATCATCAATGCCAATTTTGTCCAACGTAAATGGATGTGATTGGCTTAGAGTGCTAGGGGAGGTGGCCAAGTTAGCCAAGTGCTCTCAGTCTACCTATGACATCCTCACTGTATACAATAGACAATATAATGTGGAAGTGTTAATCTGCATTACCAGAGGAATGAGAGTATGACACTCAGAGACACAAGGCAACATAAACCGTACACTGAGAGGCAATGTTTATGGTGCTTAGAGTGTTCTTTGAAACATAAAAGTGCAAATTTAGGGAAATCTGAATATAAAAGTTATAGAACATTACTATTTTCATTTTAATGCTTTTATAGCAGAGAGGAGCAGCCTTTACATATTTTCTCATTTGCTCACTATAAGGTTGTGACTTTAACTGTGATGGATAATTTATTCAGCTCAGCCATTTGTTCCTAAATTGCAATTTGATTTTCAATCCACGATAACTCAATGCTTAGTGAATATGTCAGCATGAGTTTTACTGGTGTTCTAATTTGGTGAAACCCATCAGATGAATTTCTTTTTTTTTTAGGCAGGTCTCTTTACCTACTATCTGTGGACTGTAGGGCTTCTAGCTGTAGTAAAATTGTTTTTGCATCGTAGTATGACAGGTGAGGTAATACCTAGGCAAATCTCAAGATTAATGTTCAGAAATTATATCATTTTAATTTTATATACCTGTCTAAAATTTATTTAGCTAGTACCTTGTTCAAAACACACCTACACCCTTAGAAAATCAATATGAAGGGAAAAAATAGAAAAATAGTACAATTCTTGACTGGTACTAGTTCCAGCTCATTAGCATTTGGTATATCTGAACAATAAAATATATGGTAATGTAGTGGGTTTGTGTGACCTATAGGGGTCAGCAGATTCTCTGATTAATTCCTATAATTGTTTATAGGTACTAAATGATCCCTGTAATAGTTTAAATATCACTACTTCAGACTTGGGGGGAAAAAAAAAAACACATATATATATATATATATATATATATATATATATATATATATATATTTATTTATTGCAGGGGAACCGGAGGGACATCAACACTCGACAATAAATAAATAGAAAAAAAAAAGTAGGGGAATATCTCGACTAGGTAGTTAAATAGTCTCTCTAGAGTCTAGACAATAGAAATAGCTACTGCTAAATACTATCATTATTATTATTATTATTAGCATTTATATAGTGCCAACAAATTCTGTATCGTTTTACAATATTATAGGAGGGGGAGATTTGACAATAAATGAGTCCATTACAAAACCTTACAGGAACAATATAATGAAGAAGTCTTGTAAATAAATGTTGGTAAAGACAGCAGCTGAAAAGGCGAGACACACGTTACACCTCTAAGGACTGTTTAGGGGGAAATGATAGCTACTGAAGGGAGAGTTGAAATCTCCTGCAACCTATAGAGATTGGCTGAAAAGGGAGATGGTTTTGAGAAATGTTAAGAAACCATGAAAAAATATTGTGAATTATGTTTCATGCAACAAGACTAGTCGAATGACGTACAAAAAAAGATGCAGTGACATGGAATGGTGAATGTAGAAATTAATCAGGAGAAGGGGCCGACTGGTTTAAATGAAAAGGACTCTAACGGAGAGGTAGAAAATGGACTTGTAGTGAAATAGTGGTAAAGAGATTGGGGAACAGAGACTGGAAAGCAATGGGCGTTTATTTAAAAGAAAGAAAAATGATTCACAGGGGGGAACAGAAACCGGAACAGAGGGAAAAAAAATGAAAAAGGAACTGGAGTAAGAAGTGAGATTGTACATGGAGACATTAGAAAGCCTCCTAACGGAGATGTCTGTAATATGAAGGAGCACCACATTGTCAGTGTTAGAGCATCTGAAAGCATAACTGACTTTGAGACTTTATCCAGTGTGGGTAGTTTGATCTGTATGTTTTGAAATTCACTTTGAATTCTTACTTTATTGAATAACCCTGTCCGTTTTTTCCTAGGGCAGCCAAAATCCTTATACAGGCCCTGCTGGTTTTGTTTTAGAATTTTTTATGATACTTATACCAGCAAATCCTTCAGGTTTTAGTTATTTAACTCTCATTTGCATTGCCTATTCTTTGACTTATTTCCCTGGTGATTTGTCAAAGCTTGAACTCCAGCAATTTAAAGGACCACTCTAGTGCCAGGAAAACATACTCGTTTTCCTGGCACTAGAGTACCCTGAGGGTGCCCCCACCCTCAGGGTCCCCCTCCCGCCGGGCTCTGGAGAGAGGAAGGGGTTAAACTTACCTCTTTTTCCAGCGCCGGGCGGGGAGCTTTCCTCCTCCTCTCCATCTTGATCGCGACGTCATCGGCTGAATGCGCATGCGCGGCAGGAGCCGCGCTCGCATTCAGCCGGTCGCATAGGAAAGCATTTACAATGCTTTCCTATGGACGCTTGCGTGCTCTCACTGTGATTTTCACAGTAAGAAGCACGCAAGCGCCTCTAGCGGCTGTCAATGAGACAGCCACTAGAGGATTTGGAGGCTGGATTAACCCTCATTATAAACATAGCAGTTTCTCTGAAACTGCTATGTTTATAAAAAAAAGGGTTAATCCTAGAGGTACCTGGCACCCAGACCACTTCTTTAAGCTGAAGTCGTCTGGGTGCCTAGAGTGGTCCTTTAATCAAGAGGTCTGGCGAAGGGACTCAAATATCATTAACACACATTAGACTTATACAAAATCAAGCACCTTCTGACTTGTTTAGGTATGTTGTTTAAACGCTTATAGGCTTTGGTAGTTGTGGGTTGTGCTGCTAAATTGTACATTGTAGAAGAAACAGAAAATTAGAGTAGCAGGATTGGCTAATTTGTACTTTGAACCAATCATAAAACAGCTAGAATTTAAAAGACTTTAAGTGACCAGAAAATCCAAAGTTAAATGAACACTACAGCATCAGGAACACAAGCATGTACTCCTGACAACCTTTATTCCAGACTGCTACTGCCTCTGCCCCTGGTCTGCCTTTTTGGCTGACCTCATCAGAAGTAATGATCTCAGCCAATCCCAAAGCTTTCCCATAGGAAATTGGATTGTCTGAGATTGTCAATTCTGATGATCTCAGCCAAGGAGACAGTCTGAGGGTGGAGCCAAATGCCACCCTGGCCAATCAGCATCTCAATGTTCAGTGTCTGCATTCAGAGGGTGGGGACACTAAATGTTAAACACTTTGTAGTACAATTAAATATTATTATCCCTCTGCAGGAATTTGCCACGTGCATCTTTGTTCATTTTACAACAAATTCAACAATTATTTATTTACATCTATTGATCTCTCCCCCCTATTTTTCTTACTCTCCCTTCTGAAGGATGCGTCGGCTTCCATCAAAGGGGTGGAATAAATTAATGGGGCGAAATTTTCATGCAGATCCGGTCAAGATGGCTGCCTTCAGCAAGGTGAGCATTATAGAAGGTCACTGGTCAACATTTGAAGGAGAACTGTCATTTATAGAACATTTGCACAACCCAAAAGCTATAACTAAAATGTAGCTGTGAGTTTCCTATGGTACAGCATGGGGCGAGCTCAGAGTGTGACAGTGGTACAAATGATGACAATAACACACCTTGTCATGGTAACCTCTCTTCAGTACCTCTGCCATTCACAAACTAGCTGTTGAGCTCCTTTTTCAAAGTGACAAGATCTGTTTCTGCCTGGACAGGAACTCAAAAACAAGACTCTTGGTATCTGTGCTCCTTTATGTCTTTGTGAGGGTTCCCACATTTTTGAACCTCAGATATCAGGAACTAAATATTATGTTTCATATGATTACTCCACAAACTAAGATATGCAATACCCTTTGGATGGCTGGCAACAGGGTGATGGGGGCAAATACCCCTCAGGCAACTGGCTTAAAGAGGATTTGGGCTGTAACCTCACACCAACCAGTTGACCAGGCTGGCAGACTTTGATTAGTATTGGTGATGTCCCTGGAGATGTTAGGAAGTGACCGCAGAGTAGGATGAAACTGTGTTATGGCAGTATGACCATATTATGACATTCATAATACTTGCCGGTTGACAGTGATGGTGTCACGTGAAATTGTGTGCGTGGATCTCTATGAATGTCCCATCATGCTGTGTAAATCACACTGGCTGAGTTTGCAGGGATAAATTATGTCACAACTTCTCCACAACTCCAGCAGCATCCATCCGTCCAATCTATATATTTTGCATAGAGTAGAGCCATCCACACAGATATGTGAGTTTTGTGCTCAAGAAAGGTCATTCTTTTGTATTTCAAGGACCACTATAGGCACCCAGACCACTTCAGCTCAATGAAGTGGTCTGGGTGACAGGTCCCTCTAGTTTTAACCCTGCAGCTGAAAACATAGCAGTTTCAGAGAAACTGCTATGTTTCACTGAGGGTTAATCCGGCCTCTAGTGGCTGTCTCACTGTAAATGTAAATGCAAATACGTTAAAAAAATAAAATTAAAAAAATAATAAATTAAATATATAGATGTGTGTTATTTTGTTCTAACTGTATTGTGATATTAATATTAATTTTATATCAAAATACACGTAGAACGAAATAATATATATATATATATATATATATATATATCTCTTTCCACGTGTCCCACACTCACTGCTCCCAGTCTTGTTAATGCCTCGGTGCAAACTCCGACCTGGTCTTGCAAAAAGTCCGGCAAGGACTGAAACGTCGACACTTCTTTGTATTACTTGATGCTTGAATAAACAGCACGATTAGAAATATTATTTCTAATCGACATTTGCCTTGGGCGTTTGGGGGCGGCTTTTTTTGCCGCCCCCCTGGAAAATGCCGCCCAAGGCAAAAGCCTTGTTTGCCTCGCGGCTAAAACGTCCCTGACTGGGCTGCTATACAGTCTCAAAGGCAACGTAACCAATCTGGCGAATTAAAATTTCAAATGTAACGTGCTATATTTGACCCTGTAACTTCCCAAAACACCATAAAACCTGTACATAGGGGGTACTGTTTTACACGTGAGACTTTGCTGAATACAAATGTGTATTTTATTGCAGTAACAGCAAACAATATTATGACATTGACAGTTAAAATGTCATGTAGAACTAAAAAAATAACAAAATTTCTTATTTTCTCCCATTTTTTTCATATTAAATTATGTTTCATAGCTAAATATTTGATATTAAATGAAAGCCCTGTTTCCCCTGAATAAAATGATATATAATAAGGGGGGGTGCATTTAATATGAAAGAGGTGAACTACGGTTGGACAGACATATAGCGCAAATGCCAGGGTTTGTTTTGTTCACAACGTGTACATTTGGCTCAGTCCTTAAGGGGTTAATCGTTAACCTCTGTAAACAAATTTTGGCCTCTGGGGCAGACTCTGTGTTCACACTGTGATCTCTCTGGTATGTTCCGTTTAAATAATTTAGCTACATGCATTGCCTAATTGCACTTATTGAAGCAAATAACTAAACCCACAAACTTTCATACACATAATAATTAGACTTTCTGCCAGAATACAAATGTATACTTTAGGTCTTATGACGAACAAAGTCCAAACTTTGCTCTGTCTGCATGTCTATGCATGGAGAGGGTGGGGGAATCACTTGTCTGTCTATAGAGCAAGCCGCTTTCTTTCACAGTTTCAGAGAAAGGGATTCAAAACCTGTTATTCAGCAAACTTCTCTCTCACTGCACAGGACAGAATGGCGAAGCCGATCCAGGCTCGGAGATTGGAGGGAGTGGACGAAAATATCTGGTAAGAAATTACTTTCATTTTTTTTTGTTTATTTTTGCTCTGCTTTTTTTCTGCATGCAGATATAGAAGTGTACTACGAGAATTGTCAGGTATAAAATTATAAGAATACGTTTTTTACTGTGTAGGGCATCTTAACTTGAGGATGAGAGGTTCTGCTTTGCGTAAAGCAGGTGATTCGATCTGTGCGCTGAGCTAAACAAATTATTGTCCGATAAAAAGATCAAGACACGGGGGGCGGAGCCTAGCTTCTGAGCAGAGCAGACGTGGGGAAGCTGAGCTCCTGCATCTTAAGCTCATTTTGCGGTAATAAACCTGGCAAAACGACAACGAAACCCACCCCAGGGCACCACCTAAGTCCAGGCGACCAGCTGCATAATCCGACACTTTACTCAAGCCTGTAACCTGAAGGAAACCCGGGCACCTCTGCTGCGGCCTGTTGGGAAAGAGACTGGGGAGAGGCAGCCGATCTCCTTATTTCCAGACCTGGGGCCCGTTCATACAGCTACCCTATCCCCCTCCCCCTGCCTTTGGACCGGCGAGGGATATCCCGGTCCCTACTGGCACATCTTGGCTGCCTCTCTCTGCGCTTACCGTGCCTCTCTGGTCACAATGGTGCTGAACCTCGACCACGCAGCATTTACAAAATGCGACGGCCCTTCCCGCTGAACAAGGAGCTCTGAGCCCGCCTACCCCATGCCTTACCTCATATCTTTGGGGCATACCCTGCACAAGCTTGACAAACTCTTAAGAACTTCTGGGCACGACTGCAAGACCAGGCACAAGCTGCCATAACGAAGCACGGCATAGCCAATTCAGGAACCAACCTCTCAATTGCCGAACAGCCCTCCTCGAGGCAATTACACAACACCCGCTCCTGCTAAACCCAACGCCTGCCCGCCAGTGGGGAGAGCCCCCAGAGGCAACACTCCATCAAACTCACCACAAAAGCCAGCGTTGCCTAAGCATACTCACCCTGCTGTTCACCGACCAAAGCCGAGAGGCCCCTAAGGCACTACCTCATCGAGCCATCCGCAGCTGGAGAGGACTCACCACGGAAACAGCGACACGCACCACCAAGACCCCCTGCTCACACTGAATGGGGTAAGAACCTGGGACTATTCAAGGCAGTAGAATATTGATGCTGGCCCCCACCAAGGTCCGAAGCTGGAGGGGAGTTCTGCACGGACGTAACCCTGTGGAGACTCACTCGGACTCTACTAATCCCATGCTCACTATATGGCCCACAGGAATAGGGTGAACCTGATACCGGCTTGTGACCGCGACCTACACACATTACCGGCGGACGCTGTGTGCTATGCAATACCGGCTAAGTGATTGTTGTTGTCATCAATGCTCACACTGCAATGAACCCTATTCACGCTTCTTTTCTGGTTGGCTTGGTGTGTGTGCCTCGGGTATGGCGGAGAGGGGTGGGCGACTACGGTTACAGTGGAGAAAGCTTATGTTAACGCTCATGTTAATCCCCATAGTTAAAGGGCAAGCTTGTCAATTTTTCTTATATCTTTTGTTTTCCCTACTTCCCTTTAACCCTATCATCTTGACTACTCATAATGTCCGTTTATATAGCTAGATTTAAATCCTACTCTTGAACACCCAACCACTGACAAACTGCAGTTCTTCTTGATTCAATATTATAAAATAGAGGCTACTCTGCATAGGAGTGTATTGTTACTGCTCTCTGAAACGCATACCGTGTATTTCCTCTGCATATCTCTTATTTCGTTATTCTGTATAACGTGAATCATTTGCCTCAATAAAATAAAGAATTTAAAAAAAAAAAGATCAAGACACATGTTGATCCAGAGTGTTTTTCTTGTGTTGAGTTGTGTGTGTGATGTATGGGCGGTTGGGCTGTGTATGAGTGTGTGAGTGTATGTATTGTGATGTATGGGCGGATGGGCTGTGTATGAGTGTATGTATTGTGATGTATGGGCGGTTGGGCTGTGTATGAGTGTGTGAGTGTGAGTGTATGTATTGTGATGTATGGGCGGTTGGGCTGTGTGTGAGTGTATGAGTGTATGTATTGTGATGTATGGGCGGTTGGGCTGTGTATGAGTGTATGTATTGTGATGTATGGGCAGTTGGACTGTTGTTGGCTGTGAATGATGCACTTCCTTTCTTTTGGTTCTTTACTTTCTGTTCCTGTTGTCAGTTGGTGGAATGTTCGAGGGATTTGAAACCCTGTGTAACAAGGCTGCAATATGAAGATGCTGTTATATATGTATTAATAAAGAGAGTACTTCGTTATACAGGAATTCAGGATTATTCTAGCTTTAGTGACTGAATAATCTAAATTTTATTAAAGACAGGAGGCGAATATTTGCTTTAACCTTCTTTACTCAACCTCCCAGCAGCAAAGAAATTGTTAAACATATAGAGAAAAAAATCAACCAATCAGGACACATATTAGAACATAACAGTCTGTCAGGCTCCTCCCAAATCCTCTTTCTGATGCAGCCGATCATAAGTGTAGTCAACTGTGTAAACTTGAGTAATCCATCAACCATGTAAACCAGAACGCAGCCGATACTAGAGACCAAAGGAACGTAGTCTCCGTGGCTCATGTAGAGAAACTTCACACTAAAAGACAGAGAAAGATTGTGAAAGTATGGTCACTTGGACTGGGTGTCCGCAAGATATGTACATACACAGATCTACCCCCTGGATATTACGAGTATAACTATTGCAAAATTTAAAATAGTCAGAACCAGGCAGATTGATAAGCACCTAAACAGAGCAAACAAGAATACAGTCAGATAAATATAAAGTCTCACAAGAAACCTATAAAAAAATTTAAGAGTACATGTGATCTGAAAAAAATCTGGGGTGGGAGATCAATAGGGTGGGAAAATATTCACCTCCTGTCTTTAATAAAATTTAGATTATTCAGTCACTAAAGCTAGAATAATCCCGAATTTTATGGCAAGACAGGAGGCTTCATATTTGCTGTTTTAAAGCGTGGAAACCAAAGAGAAAGAAGCATGGGACGATTGTCGAAAATAGAAGGTACGGAAGGTAGATTCTCTAGACCAATCAGCGCATTTTAGGATGTTTGCAAGGGATCCCCCAGCCATGAAGGCGGAAGAGGCAGCAGCACCTCTGACAGAATGAGCTCCAAAAGATGAATCTATGCCCGCTGAATCTAGAAGCCATTTAATCCAGTGGGCAATCGTGGGACAAGACACTGGCTTGTGTGGTCGCACATAAGAGATAAACAGGGGGCCCGTAGGGGTACGTAGAGGTGATGTAGAGGCGACGTAGTGTTGGACACAACGAGCAACGCAAAGCGACGGTCTGTCAGAAAAATAAGGGTAAGTAATCTTTAAGGAATTAGTTTTAGTGCGGCGAGAAATGTTGAAACGTACACCTTGGGGCGTGAAATCAATAGCGTGAAAGTCAAATGCCTGAATATCAGAGACTCTCCTAAAAGAAACCAAGCAGAGGAGAAGAGCTAATTTGGCCGACAGTTGTCGTAAAGAGAGTGCTTCATTGGGTGGCCAATTCTCTAGGAAGGACAAAACAAGAGCAACATCCCAAATATTAGAATATTTTGGGACAGGAGGTCGAGCAAGACGAATGCCACGCAACAGTCTACAGATGGAGGGGTGTTTACCTATTGCTGTATTATCAATGGGGCCATGAGCTGCCGAAATTGCTGAATGAAACACATTAATGGATCTGTAGGATTTACCTTGATCAAAAAGAGAGGACAGAAAGTTCATAACGTTAATCAAAGAAGCTGAAACGGGATCAATACACCTTTACAAGCACCAGCGATGCCAAACTCACCAGGCTGAGAGGTAAGAGCGTCTAGTCCCGTGGGCCCATGAGTCCCATAAGAGTGCTCTAGCAGTCTCCGAAAGTCCTGCGGCATTCCAGGTTCCCCTGAAACAGTCCAGGCCACTAGCTGGAGATGACCCTGCAACGCAAGAGGGTGAAAATTGCCTGCGGGATCTTTGAGAAGATCGTGCATGGCAGGTAGCAGTAGTGGATAATTCACCGACATCTCCAAGAGATTGGGGAACCATGGTTGGGTACGCCACAAAGGGGTCAGCAGTGTTATTGTGGTCCCCTGAGTCCTGAGATGATGGAGAGTGCGAAGGATCATGGAGAACGGAGAGAAGGCATAAGCTCCGGTCATTGGCCAAGATTGAAGGAAGGCGTCTACTGCCAGAGAGTTTGGATCCGGCAACCAACTGAAAAAAGCGTCCGTCTGTCGGTTCAGACGAGACGCAAATGGGTCGAGCTTGAATGGACCCCGAAGAAGATGGAGACGGTAAAAAACGTGTGGGTCCAATTGCCAGTCGCTGGAGTCTCTCCAGTGTCGAGAGAACCAATCTGCGACTAAGTTGTCGGAACCCGGTAGATACTCCGCTCGCAGGGAGATGTTCCTGTCCAGACAAAATTGGTATAGTTCTTTTGTGAGGTCTGAGTGCATTTTGGAACGGGATCCCCCTAAACGATTCACGTATTGAACAGCTGAGATGTTGCCCATTCTCAGTACTAGGGAACAATTGTAGGAGTCCTTTGCGAAACTGCGAATTGCAAAGGACCCGGCAATCAACTCGAGGCAATTGATGTGCAATGCCCGTTCTGATGGGGACCAAGGACCTCCGGTAGAGAGATTTGCGCATGATGCACCCCAGCCCAGAAGACTGGCATCTGATTCTAGGATGTAATCTGGCTGTGATCCGAAGATCGCTCTCCCATTCCATGCATCCATATGGTGTAGCCACCAGTTCAATTCGAGTCGGACTTCGTCTGTCAAGGAGATCTGTTGATCGTAAGATGCAGAGTGACGTAAAGAGCGAGTCTTCAGACGTTGCATTGCTCGGTAATGTAAAGGAGCTGGGAAGATCGCCTGAATCGAGGCAGAGAGTAGTCCGATTATGCGAGCTAAGTCGCGAAGACGGATAGTCGAAGAGGCTAGAATTTTTCTGTTGTCTTTTTTGATGTTCTTGATCTTTACTGAAGGGAGTTGTAGGATAGCCAAAACGGAATCTATTTGGAATCCCAGGAATTGAACCACCTGAGATGGGGTGAGGATGGATTTTTGGACATTGATCACGAACCCCAAGTTTTTTAACAGAGCTGTGGTCATGTCTGTATGGAGGCGTAGAGTGCCTGGGTCCCAAGCCATAAGGAGGATATCGTCCAGATATATGATGGAGCGAATCCCTTGGGAGCGGAGCAAGGCCATGACCGGTTTCATCAGCTTGGTGAAACACCAGGGTGCGGAACAGAGTCCGAAGGGGAGGCATGTGAACTGCCATAAGTCTTGATGCCATCTGAACTGTAGGAAACAGCGATGGGCCGGTGTTATAGGAACCGTGAGGTAAGCATCTGTCAAGTCTAAACGGGAGAACCAGTCTCCCTCGCAGAGTAGAAGGAGGTGGATACCCTCCATTTTGAAATGTTGGTAAACCATAAAATTGTTTAGGTCTTTCAGGTGGATAACTGGTCGAAAGTCCCCTGACTGTTTCCGGACCAGAAATATGTTGCTTATGAATCTGTGAGGGGACCGAGAACGTTCTATAGCGCCCTTGGCGACAAGGTCGTTTAGCGCGGCCTCCAAGGTCGCATTGTCCTCTTGAGACATGTGCAGAGGTGGAGGGGGAGACTCCTGTAGAGGGTCGTTTGCAAAATCTATATGGAAACCAGATACAGTTTGAAGGATCCATGGATCCTGAGTTAATAGAGACCACTGTTGGAAAAAAAGGGTTAACCGACCTGCAATAGGAACTTGAGAATAAGGAAAGTCGATTACCTGAAGCAGTGCGGCCCCGGAGGGAAGCATATCCACGTCCTCTGATGGAACGTCTAGATGGAAAGAACTGCTTGTGGTAGAAACGGGTATTGCCCGAATTCCATGAGTCTGCTGGTTGAGGCCTGTAGCCTGTGAAGGCAGCTCTGCCAGTCGTTCGGCCCCTATAGCGTCCAGCTCTCCCGGAAAAACGCTGGGGTCTGAACACCCTGCGAAGGTTCCATTGTGCCTTGTTCTGGGAGGTAAACACGGAGCTGCAGACCATGAATCTCAAGAGACCCATTCAGAGCGTTGCCGTGGTAACCTGCGGCAACGCTCTGATTGATAAGATCTCGCGAGACACATGGTCTGCAGCTTTGCACGTTGCCGAGCTGCAGACCGGTGTCTGCGATTGGCGCAGGAGGGGCATCTTACCCGGCGGCATATCGAACAAGCCGCTGGGACCCGACCCGACACAGTCTGCCTCGGTCACGCCCCTAGTAAATGGGACCCGGGGCGGACCGCCCCCACCCCTCCTTAAGCCAATCAATAAAAGTAAAAACATATGTATCTAAATGACATACATAATATCAGTAGTAAAACATGACATGGAGTTTATCAAAGCATGAAGCAGTATGGCTAAACATTGGAATATATGGCATGGAATTTGAGAAGGCATAAGGTAATATGATTTAATGTTAAAGGCACAATGCATCAATCTAAAAGTTATATTCCCGTAAACTAACTAGAAAATTCAGGGCCATCTTAATCAATATGCTACAGGTGGTAAAAGTATATATCTAATAATACATGTTGGAATCTTGGGAAATCACAGCTTATCATCTGATTCATTGTCAAAAGAACATTCTCTTAGTGTTTATACAAAATCAATCTATTTATCGCCTCGAAATGAGTCATGTAAAATATGTAAATAATATAGGCAAATAGACACTGTGTCTGAGGAGTCAAATTGACCCCATGTGAAACCACCACAATCCTGGTGGACACAAAATGGGGTTAAGACACACTAAACACACTAAAAAATGAAATCTAATCAATCTGATTCCAGAAGAAATGTATACAAAAGGACTTATATAAAAGATGTGAGAGAAAATTCTCTATGGAGTCCCTTCTGCCATAGCGTGCCTAACGTATGAATCCAAAAATCTTTTTGTTTAGTTCTGATCGTGAATTTGTGTTTGTCTCTCCCGGACTTTCATTGTGGTCTCCCCAACATAGAAAAGACCACAAGGACACTTGAGAATATAGACTACGTAAGTAGATTAAAATTTTAAAAAAACTTTTATGTTATCGGAACGACCATTATAAGGATGAAAATATCCATCACCCTTAATAATGGAGTTACAGGAACTACAGTTGTGGCACGGAAAAGTGCCACAAACTGGTGTGAACAAAAATCGTTGTGTTTTGGGTTTTAAAGAGCCTATGTCGGCTTTAACCAACATGTTCCTAATATTTTGTGGTCTTGTATATGAAAAAAGGGGAGTAGCTTGAAACTCGGGAATATTTGGAAAGGATCTTCTCAGGATCCCCCAGTGTTTACGAACAATGTGTGCCACTCGATTACTATATACATTAAATGTAGACACAAAAGGTATCCTAGTGCACTCACTCAAAGTACGCTTTTTAGGCAATAACGGGGAATCTCTCTCCAATTCAAGTATTCTCTCCTTCTCCGTGTCAAGTAGTGTAGTGGGATAACCTCTACTTAAAAATTTGTCACTCATCTCACTGAGACGCTGTGATTGTGTAGCAGGATCTATGACATTTCTGGCCACACTGATGAATTGACTACGGAGTAAGTCAATTCGGGATGGAAACTGTTGAATTCCAGGAGGCTATTTCTGTCTAAAAAAATAAATAAAAAAATCACTTCTTGTGTGATCTTTAGATCAAGAAAATGAATTGTGGTGTCACTACATTCCATGGCGAATTGGATATCCTCGCAGATGGCATTCATGTCCTTTAAAAAGGACATTACTTTTTAGGCGTTACTGACAGGAGGCTGTAGTATTCTGTCCAGGAAGACAGAAAGTGGCTGAAGTGCAGAAACACTACTGGCCACTATCTGTCTACCTGGAGGATCCACCACCCTTTTGTGAATCTTAGGTAGTATGTAAATGTGGGAATAATGGGATGCTCCTTAATCCGGTAAGTCTTCAGGGTTTGATCTATGATACCATTAGAGATAGCTTCTTTAATAACAGCATAAATATCCTTAATGAGTATAGGTGTAGGATCTCTGGGACAACTCTCATAGGTATTGGTGTGCCCTAACTGACGTTCAACTTCCCTTACGTAGTCAATCCTATTCATGACCACCACAGCCCAACTCTTGTCATCGGGCTTAATAATAATGTTACGGTTATTCTTTAGAGATTGCAAAGCCTGGTATTCATTTTTTGTGAGATTGGGGCTGTGATGGCCATGAGCAGAGGAATGCAAATTCTTCAATACTTTATGGATAAGTCTGGAAAAGACCTCAACCTCAGGTGTCACCGGTGGGCTAAATGAGATCCGGTTCCATAAATGAAAATCTTTAGCTGCCAACGTTTGTGAAGTCTGGGCCAGATTATCCTCGTTTACCTTAGTTGGTTTATTGGAAAAAAACCTTTCAAGTTAACAGATCTTAAGAATTGTTCCACACTTAAGAATAAATCAAATGAATTAAAGTTAGCAGTTGGAGAAAATGAAAGTCCCTTCGATAATACCTTAAGTTCACTTACAGTGATGTCAGAGATATTTACTACAATAAAGTCCTTCTGTTGGGATTGTACACCCTGGGGTGATATGTTTTTTTTTCTCTCAGACTGGATTCAGTCTGGCACTCGATCTGGTTGACTGACCGTCACTTGCTGCGTCTCGTGCTCTTCTTCCTTGGTCTATGTCTAAAGAAGAACTAGAATATTGTGTTTTCAAAGATAATTGGTCGTCTGGTATCTCATAATCAGTAGTGCCTGAGGCTGAAGAACTAGCAGCTGTATATGTACTACGTTGTGGTCGCGAGATCACTGGTCTCCTACGAATTTTTTCCAAATGTGTCATTAGTCCATTTATATACTTTGTTGTTGGCATAATCATCAGCGTCTCATGAATTTAGACCTTTTTCCCGGCTCAATTTCTAATTTATATTGTTCAACCTCCTTATCCAATCTATTATTCAAAACATGAACATTTTCCAAAGATAGTAAATTGATTCTGTATACTGGTAATTTCCTTTTCTGTGTCCGCTATGTCCTTTCGTAAAAATTCAATCGTTAACAACATAATATCAAATGAGGAAAGGTTAAAGGATCTTAACATGTATAGATTGGAGGAAAGACTAGACAGGGGGGGATATGATACAAACATTTAAATACATAAAGGGAATAAACACAGTAAAGGAGGAGACCATATTTAAAAGAAGAAAAACTACCACAACAAGAGGACATAGTCTTAAATTAGAGGGACAAAGGTTTAAAAATATCAGGAAGTATTACTTTACTGAGAGGGTAGTGGATGCATGGAATAGCCTTCCAGCTGAAGTGGTAGAGGTTAACACAGTAAAGGAGTTTAAGCATGCGTGGGATAGGCATAAGGCTATCCTAACTATAAGATAAGGCCAGGGACTAATGAAAGTATTTAGAAAATTGGGCAGACTAGATGGGCCGAATGGTTCTTATCTGCTGTCACATTCTATGTTTCTATGTTTCACTTGTTTAATATTTGCTCAAATTTCTGACAAAATTCAACATTATTGGCCAGTAAGGTCGGTCTCACCCTAATGCGTAAGCTACGTTGTATGCGTTTAACTTTAAAGTATTCAGCCAATGTGATACAATGTAACTTACAATTGGTTAATTTCTTACGGCATTTCTCCAGCTGTAAAGTCAAAACCTTATCGCCAGATGCATTGAGGAATCCCCCTTCATTGTTAATGCCTGACAAAATGCGGTTTGCTTCTTCCGTGCTGTAAGAAAAAACTCCAGGGGTGGCATTACCCTGTGTCTCTGATTCCATCTCGCACTCCAGCTACGCGTCTTGTTCCAGTCAACAAGTCCGGTGCTCGGGTGCAGCGATGACTAATGTCTTGAATAAACAAAGAAACCTGCACACTGGTACCATGTAAATGCTCCAGCCATTCAAAGCGGAGGTACTCCGTGTCAGGCAGACATCGCTGGATCCACTAGTAAAGTCTTCAAAAGGAGTAAATGCAGGCAACACTCCAATAGTAAGGATGGTATGGGCCATCTTAATCAATATGCTACAGATGGTAAAAGCATATATCTATAATACATGTTAGAATCTAGGGAAATCACAGCTTATCATCTGATTCATTGTCAATAGAACATTATCTCAGTGTTCATACAAAATCAATCTATTTATCGTTTCAAAATGAGTCATGTACAATATGTAAAGCTGACTTGGAGATTTTTCAGATATTTTGACCTTAAATTTTAATGGGACACTGTAAGCACCAAAACAACTTTAGCTTAATGAAGCAGTTTTGGTGTATAGATCATGCCCCTGCACTCTCGTTGCTCCATTTTCTGTCTCTGAGTTCAATCCCATTGTTTACGCAGCCCTGATCACACTTCTCTGCAAGTGACTTACACAGCCTTCCTAAACACTTCCTGTAAACAGTCATCTAATGTTTACACTTCCTTTATTGCACTGACTGGTTAATTTAGAAAAAAAAATGTATCTTCTGTTCTTTTCATAGCTTGTTAGACACTGCAGGAGCATCCTGTGTGTGATTAAAGTTCAGTTTATAGAGCAGGAGATAAAGACATCTAAATATCTGATTGAAAATGAATGCATAGGCATGATCTATACACCAAAACTGCTTCATTAAGCTAAAGTTGTTTTGGTGCCTATAGTGTCCCTTTAAATTCACTTTGTATTCACCTTGAATTTTCACTTATGTGGGTAACCCTGTATATCTTGTCTAAATCTTTGTCAACTCCTGGGTCAATGTGTGGACAACCCAGGTCTAGATGGTGGCTTAAACCTGTCCGCATCAGTTCTTGCTCTTCAATGACAACATTCTTTTTATTTATTTTTTATTTATCTAAGGATCATTTCCTTTCTGAACAGTTAGTTGCATTGTCACAGTATTTACTAGGTTGCGCTATTTCTTCTCATGCAACAAAGAACAGGTGGATTCTTACTCGGGTTGTGTTGTTTCGATTGTAGGGTCGAATTTGTCACCCTTGCTGCTCAGTACAAAACGGTGAACCTAGGGCAGGGGTTCCCGGATTTCAGTCCTCCAAAGTTTGTACGGGAAGCTTTTGCAAAAGCCATTACTGAAGAGCACAGCTTATTAAACCAGTACACCCGAGCCTTTGTAAGTATAATGATCCATTTAGTATTCACAGATCAGAATTGTTTGATAAGTATCATTATATCTACTGCAAGCACCAAATAATTACTCTCCCTAAATCTTGCAGGGCCATCCTCCTCTGGTGAAGGTCCTTGCCCGTTTGTTCGGCCACCTGCTTGGACAAGATCTAGACCCTTTAACTAATGTCTTGGTATCAGTGGGTGCCTACGGGGGTTTGTATAGTACATTTCAGGCTCTAGTAGATGATGGAGATGAGGTAAAACTGAACTGTCATTATTTGTTTCATAAAACCAATTGTTTTTCTTGCTCTGTGATCAATCCATGCTGTCTTATGTGTTGGTGTTAATTTTCTAGAAAAAAAAGGGAAAAAAAACAGTAAAATTCACATTTTTAGGTGATCTAAAACTTAATCTATTGCTAATCTAAAGCTATCAAGGTGTCAGCCGGATGGATTTAAATTGAATGAACACATTGATTTGCCATAATTTATTAAAATATTTCTATGGCACAGTCCTAACAGTTCAGCAGTTACCATGGAAACCAGTGAAATGGTTCAGCTCCACCTCTAGAACTGTTCCCCAGAAATGACCTACGGTACCTTATAAATATAGCCAGAGAATATTGTAACTCTGAGAACAGACAGAGGCTTAAAGAAACTCAATAGCTTGCCCTTCTGTAAATTCCCACTCAGGTCTCAAAATAGTTTTTTTGTCTTTTTTCACTTGTGAGTGAAACCTGTACCATATATATATCAGACCGATCCCACCCATAGGGGCATGCTAGAACCAAAATGGCATCAAGTTCTCTCTGCATGAAAGATACAGCTGCCCTGGAATATTGGTTTGGTCTTTTTTCGGCCTCCTCAGCAAGGTGTAGCTTATACCCCTCTAGACACAGTGACCCCACGGTCTGTGTCTGGATCACGTTAATCCATTGCAACAAGAAGAGAAAATATCAGAACTCAAAATCAGAGAATGGACAAAAACTTACAGGAACTCAATCTCAATATCTTGCCATTCTGTAAATCCCTGTTCAGGTCAAATAGCTTTTGTTCACTTGTGCCATTACATAGAGAACCTATAGAATTTGCATATCAGACTGATCCCACCCATATGGACAGTCCAGAACCGAAATGCCAGCAAGTTCTCTCTCGCGAGAGGTATAAATACCCCATTGCATCTATTCTAAATGCAATCCATAGATTATCTAAATAATAATCCATGTTGTATGAGGAAATATTGTATGGTGTTTATGTGTTGTTCTATCTATATTATTTTAACACTTTTCTGTTATTTTCTGTTTTAATAAGGTCATTATTATTGAGCCATTCTTTGACTGCTACGAACCAATGGTAAAAATGGCTGGCGGGAAATGTGTGTTCATCCCCCTCAGGCCTGTAAGTGTTTCTATTGTTTGTATTTTGTAATATATAGTATATAGCAGATTGTCTGTCTGTTTTTTGTGTTTTTTTTTTATTCTTTATTTTTCTTGTGCATACTTTTACAAACAGGTCTGTAGCGCCACGACAGCGAGTACAAGCTTCACATTGGAATACAATATCATGACGGAGTTGCCAGCACATTTAATTTTATCAAATGTCACGCTTGGAGTACTAGAGTAGCATTCATATAGATTAATTAGACTATACATACACACATAAGTAGATTGTCGTTAGTGAGTTTACTGACTGTTTGAGCTATCATCAGTTACATACTAGTGACTGCAGTAAATGAGTATGCATATTTTATCCTGCTAAATACAACATTGCCATTCAAGTGGTTTATAACTGCTAATGATGAAGTTTTGCATGCTGGTTATTGAGCTCTTCTTAGGCTGATTACAATAATGAGATAATGGGTAGACCTCTTTCTTAGCTGCCTAAGCTTTGTGAGAGTGGTTGCAGGTTATGCTGGGCTAGAGCTAGAGCATGAGTGGCTATATTAAACTCTAAAGCAGCTTTAAACCTTATGATTAGACTGTAAAATGGGTCTGTGTTTCCTGTCAGGAGACCTGTCTTTATTCAGTGAGGATGGTTTCTTTGGTGCGAGAAGCTTAGGAGTCTGCTGCACTACTGATATTCTCTTGTTAGCTGGTCTGTCAGGTGTTTGTCTTGGGCTGCTGAGAGATCCCAGGCATCCCATCTGCTGTGAATGATCAGTCCGTGCAGTATGCAGTGACCGTTCCTTTTTTGTTTTTGTTGCTCTGCTCATGGGGTCTTAGCACCCACTCTGTCGATTCCCGCTCTGACTGGTTCGGCGATCTGTTTATGTGGCCACAGGAGAGGTGAGTACGCTCGGCTGTTAACAGGATCGCTTGCCATGTGGTGTCCGCCATTTTGGAAACGGTTTTCTCTGCCTCAGCTCCAAGCACCGGCATTGTGGTGTTCCGATGGGTCTCAGGGTGCGTGCTAGGATCACCCCCGCCGGCCCAGAGGGGGGGGGGGGGGAACGGAGCCGGACCCGCCTAACCCCGGGTTGCTGCCCTACCACTGGTGGTGGGCAGGGTATCTAGGAAGCGGCTGTCCACCTCGCTCACCGCCCGAGCGGTCCGCATCGTGTGACTTGGATCGCCCCTCCGAGGGACTAAAACTGCTCAGCAAGCCTCTCCTCGGGACTAGGGTGGCCTCTTGCACCGGTGCTCGGCAGCCAGTTGTCAGGTATGCGTGATGCCGTTTATTTGGGGCTAAAACTGGAGGTTTTTACAGGAGCTACTCCATTGTGCGTCCATTCAGCCTGGCGGCCCTGCCCCCCAGAATGTCTGTTTTTAACTTCTTTATCCCTGATTTCTATCCAGATTTAAATTAAAACAAACAAACACCCTGCCAAACGAATAAATGGTTGCATACAATCAACAAAGTGCAAAAAAACCAAAACAAATATACAACTGTAAAGCTAAAAGTTTAAAAAGAATTATTATTTTATCTGCTGTGATTTATTATTCTGAAGAAAGAAGGCCCAGGCACTCCAATGCTATAAAGGCACATTTATAGCAACCAGGGGAACACTGCAACATGTCAAACTTGACAAAGACCCATTTGTGGGTCGAAACGTTGTGGTGTTCCCCTGGTTTCAATAAATGTGCCTGGACCTTCAAGTGGTATCTATATTCTGCTGGGCTCGTGCTGGCCTATGGTTTAGTTAAATACCCATTTGACTTGTGTGGATTGGGTACAACTCCTATAACCTCGTTGTGATTATTCTTCTGGTGAACTTTTTTCTTGTTTTTTAAGAGGAATGTAGTGACAGTGACATGGTGGCAATG
Source organism: Pelobates fuscus (assembly GCF_036172605.1). Taxonomy (NCBI): domain Eukaryota; kingdom Metazoa; phylum Chordata; class Amphibia; order Anura; family Pelobatidae; genus Pelobates; species Pelobates fuscus. Next base: position 142,200,505 of record NC_086325.1, on the reverse strand, counting down.
AATTCAGTGTTACGCCACTACTGGGTAAAGTATATCCAAGTAGGGCCATTAGCATAGTGTTGTACCACAGGTGTAAGAGACGGGAAGGGGGTGGTGGTGAGTGTTACGTTAGTGTAACAACCATGAACCCTGCGTGATGGCGATTCTGTGTTGGAGTAGTGAATTAATATCCCTTGAAACAATTACATATATAATTTCGTTTTATGGTTAATTATGTTTTCTTTGCTTAATGGGATACTAGAGATGTCTTAGTGCTGTTATGGTAGTGTTTAGCCATTGTTGTACCATTTTCACTATTACCACCCTCAATGCTAGGGCAGAATGATGTGACTGTTTGTCCATTGCTCCCTGTATAGAAAACGGGGAATTCAGAGAAAAGTCTTACAAGTGGAGACTGGCATTTGGATCCTGATGAACTGGCTTCAAAGGTCAACAAACACACCAAGGCCATTGTCATAAACACCCCGAATAACCCACTGGGAAAGGTGAGCGTGCGTCATTCAAACTGCTGGCAAACTTATAAGTCTGGATGGATTTTATGTACTAAAGATTTTATTCACCAAACAGTGATTGTGTTGTTTTGACAATTTGAAAAATGCAGTCCAAAGTAGTCCAAATGGGGAAAATGTACATTATCTGAACAATCCTGTTCTGGCCTACATTTTGTGACTCATGTTAAAGGGCAACTGTAGTGCCAGGAAAACAAACTCGTTTTCCTGGCACTATAGAGTCATTAAGTCCCCCCCACCCTCAGGGCGCCCCTCCCGCTGGGCTGTAGGGATTAAAACCCTTTCAGCCACTTACCTTTCTACAGCGCCGGGCTCTCTCGGTGCTGGTGACCTCTCCTCCCCCTGCCGACGTCAAATCCGAATGCGCGCTCGCATTCAAACCGCCCATAGGAAAAAATTTACTCAATGCTTTCCTATGGACGCTGGCGTCTTCTCACTGTGATTTTCACAGTGAGAATCGCGGAAGCGCCTCTGGCGGCTGTCAGTAAAATAGCCACTAGAGGCTGGATTAACCCTTAGTGAAACATAGCAGTTTCTCTGAAACTGCTATGTTTTTAGCTGCAGCGTTAAAACTAGAGGGACCTGGCACCCAGACCACTTCATTGAGCTGAAGTGGTCTGGGTGCCTATAGTGGTCCTTTAACTCCTCACAACTTACTGCTTAGGGAATACAGCTTTTAGAATGCTACAAACCAGATGGATGAATCATTACGTGCATTGTAGTAAGAAATGATTCATCTTTCCAAGTACATGTGGAGTGAACAAAGTCATTCTTGCTGTACTTTGCACACATTTCTGTCACTGAACTGTATTTTCCGGGATTCTTGTGAACTGCATTTAAATAGCTGTGTTTTTCTTAGTTTTAACATAATAAAAGAGCCAATAACATTTAAGAAGAAGAAGTGACTTCTATGTAACTCTTAAATATTTTCACAATCTGTTGGCAATATTCGCTAACTCACATGCTTATAGCAAGAATAACAAATGGGGTTAAAGACACAGTTTTTATGAAAAGGAACAAGTGAATATTTATAGAAGAGATAACATGATGGGGATTAGAGATTTGCAGAACATGGAAATCTGAATTTTGAAATTTAGATTACAATAAAAGAGCAGTGACTATGGCAGGGTAAGAGATTTTATTCTAAATCAGATATTGTTGCTCTAATTTTGCAGTTTAGTCACTCGAATTAGGTGTTTAGTGAATATATCCCAGAGGTTCACTTGTCCTTCCGTATGTAAGATATAAATTTTAGCTGCTTCCTGGACATCGCCACCGTTTTAAACTTAAAGGGACACTATAGTCACCTAAACAACTTTAGCTTAATGAAGCAGTTTTAGTGTATAGATCATGCCTCTCAGGTTTTACTGCTCAATTATCTGCCATTTAGGAGTTAAATCACTTTGTTTCTGTTTATGCAGCCCTGGCCACACCTCCCCTGGCTATGATTTGACAGAGCCTCCATGAAACAAAGAAATGGTTTCACTTTCAATCAGATGTAATTCACCTTAAACAATTTTATCTCCTGCTCTGTAAATTTTACTTTAATTACACCAAAGATGCTCTTGCAGGGTCTAGCAAGCTATTAAAGCAAGCTATTAACATAGCAGGGGATAAGAAAATCTAAATTGAACAGAACTTGCAATAAAGGAAGGATAAACATTAGATGACTCTTTACAGGAAGTTTTTAGAAAGGCTGCGCAAGTGACATGCAGGGAGGTGTGACTAGGGTGCATAAACAAAGTGATTTAACGCCTAAATGGCAGAGAATTGAGCAGTGAGACTGCAGGGGCATGATCTATACACCAAAGTGGTTTCATTAAGCTAAAGTTGTTTTAGTGACTATAGTGTCCCTTTAAATGTTGCACATACAGACTTCAAGCACTATAACCACTTTAAATTACGGAAGTAGTCACAGTGCTTGGAGTAACAATTTAAAGTAACACTTTAAGTGAAATGCCTGACTTTGTAGATAATTGTGTTGTGTAAATCTGCCTGCAATATTCTTAGATAATTAGTTTCTACTTGCTGTCAGGTTTTCAGCAAAGAGGAGCTAGAGATCATTGCAGACATGTGCGTGAAATACAACATATTGTGCTTCAGTGATGAAGTTTACGAGTGGCTGGTGTATGATGGCAATCAACATGTACGAATTGGTGAGTACTCAAAATCCAAATCTCCGCGTTGAGTGACTAAATTCAATATTTTAAACAGTAGTCCACAAGCAAAGAAAAAACGGATACAACGTTTCGACCCTGAGACCTTAATCAGGGCTGAAATGTTGTATCCATTTTTTCTTTGTCCTTATTGTTTAAAAAAACCTTATTTTTTTAAAAATACTCTTTTGATGCCTGTGGACCTCTGTTTATAGTATTTTTTTGGGGGCTTTGCAGACCACAGGGCTCCTCTTTACTTATTCTTGCCTGCAACACATTAGTTTGATATTGTAAATTAAATATTTAATGTTCTTGTTTTAAATTTGTTCGTGGCTTGGCAAATAATATTTCTGAAAAAAAAATAAAAATTTAACATGGGGTTTCTTAAAGAACAACTTATATGGGGGCGTGACCGACTGAGCAACATAGAAGTCGTGCTTGTATGGAGCTCTGTCCCAGATTTATGAAAAAAGCTGACTATACCTACTAAATAGCTCCAACAAACCGTGTGATTATTGCCCTTACAGAAGACAATATTGGGCAAAAAAATAAATAGAATCTCGCTACCCAGAAGCTACAAAAATTCCAGATATTCTGCTATCATTTGAAAGGCCTACCTCGCGGGTTCCCCCTAAGATGGCGCCTGAACCGCCCAGCAATGAAGAGGCTTCAGAGGAATATCGAGATGAAGAGGAAGCCCCTGCCTCACCTTCGGAGAGGATTCCCTCTAATGAGATAGTCTGATGAGGATTCTTCGCCGGCAACAAAGAGGGATATAAAAAATCTCTTGCCTGATATGCGGTGGGTGTGGAATGCTGACCTTTTGGATACACGCACAGAGCTGGGGACCCTCAAACAGAAAATCACAGAGGTCGAATCCAAAGAAGTGGCCAGAGAATAGAGGCTGCAGGATCACCAAAACCACATGCAAGAACTCACGCAACCGGTTAAGAAACTTACCAGATCGATGACCGTGCTGGAGTCCAGGCACAGAAGGCGGAACATCTACCTTCGGGGCATACCGGAACAAATTGGAAGTGATGTAGTACTGCCCTTTCTCCAGCACCTCCTAGCATCAGAGGAAGCATAGGTACAGAGATGCTAGCCTCAGCATTTCGGATCCGCAAAGCCGCTGCTGCCCCAGCGGATGAACCAAGAGACGTAATCGCAGTGACTAAAGATATAACATTCTGGTATGCTGTCATGACCAAGTCAAGAGAGCTTGGAACGGTCTAGTTCAAAAGGCTGTGACATAGCCATATATGGAGACCTCCTGTTTGCAGTCCTAGCAGTTAAAAGACAACTATCACCGGTGGCCTGACAGTTGAGAGAGGCGGCAATCCAAAATTGATGGGGAGTGGATGGTTCCCTATTGGTTCTGCTGAGGGACAACCTACTCACCCTATCCTCTTCTGAGAACCAAGAGACTTTCCTCCAGAGACTGAACCTACCTGCACCAACCCCGCGAGAGCCCAGAAGCTTTGGACCAGCACGCAGCGACACCTCAGAGTTCACCCTCTTTACTCACATTCCCGAATCCACGTTAAACCATGTTTCCCGTAGACATACCGCAACCATGGTGACCCCCTGTTGTTAAAGAGCCATTAGTACTTGCAGGGTGTCACAAAGCAGGTGCCCATTTTCTAATTTTTCTTATTTGTTGTTTCTCATTTGTTGACTCTGTTCATTTCAATATCAGTATAGTCTCGAGTTACAATCCCATATCGGTAGGGGTGGAGATGGGCTAGAGATAATTGAGGAGTGACATTCTTTTTCTTAATGCTAAAATGTACTACATAACATGCTCTACCAAGTTAATTGATACTGGTTATGCATACCGCCTCGACAATGTCCTAACGTTGTTATGTACTTTCTACTTATTCTCATACTGTGAACCAGATGTATTATTTTTTTATTTATTTTTCATTAAATGGCCTTTATTGCAAACATGAAGTGTTTTGTTTCCATGTTTTTGCTTGAATTTATTTATTTTTGTTTGTGCAAGCTTTACATCTTGCTTGGATAGCCACAACAGCTAGGTTATGGTCAAACAAAGTAAAACATCAGCTTGTAAACTTATGATGCCACAACAGCTTGGACAAGCGCATTTGTACTATGTATAACGTCAGTATGGCATTTGTAATTACTGCACATTGTTTAAACGATACTAGTCAGACATAAAGTAAAACATTAGCTTGTAAACTTTGATATAGGTTCAACATAACTTACGAGCTAGGCTGACTATGCGAATAGTGTATATGATACTAGTCGATTGCATCTCGTGCACCCACTGTCAAGGCTGCATTTTAAGTTAGAGGCGTATATATGTAACCCAGACTAGCATACACAGTTATTGCGATCAAGGTATATTTGATAGGCATGGTAACCGACTCTAAACAGGAACATTGCATATTAGGGCGTATTTACTAAAGTGTGTGGCCACGTCTCCTGGGCTCTCTAGCTTACAATTATACTGCTTCGGTCTAAGGTGGAGCAGATTTAACATTACTTCTCCTTAGGAATAAACAAAAGTAACCACAACATGAAAGAGAGAAAAAGAAAAAAAAAATTAGTCAGGTCAGGGATAAGGGTATAGCCTGGAGTAGCAAGTTTAGCAGGTTTCAGTGGAGCATGAGCTCACAAGCTGCTCCAGGTGGTGTTTGCATTTCTGCCGATGTAGTAGATGCAGTGGGAGAAAGTCCCTGGTGGTTCTCATTCCAGGGCTCAGTGTGTGAGGCTTAAATGCTTGGTGGGAGGTTGTGCCCGACTGGGGCCTGTACACTCCATCTCCTGCCTGCCTCTGTCCCCCAGTTGTTGTTGCTGCCATTCGTGCCTCTAGTTGCTCCCAGAAACAGACGAAAACGTTGTTGAGATGCCTCAGCATTCGATCTATTGTCACACACCCGTCTGGTTCTGCTGACTGTGGCCGGGGCTCGCTGGTAGAAAGGGTGTCCCCCATTTTGATGCGAGGAGTGCTGGAGCTCGATACCCTGCAGGATTAGGTGCTTGCGTTCAGCCAGGTGAGTGGGGCTGATCGGTGGGGACCAGGATATCCCCCGCCAGTCGGGGCAGGGGAGAGAGATTCACTGGGGTCCCAGCATCAGCTAAAGAGCCAGGAGAGCGTCCGTCTCTCCGTGGCTCAGTCTCATTTAGGCCGCAAGCTTCGAATGTGTCCGTGTGGCTTTGTTTGAGCCCGGAAAAGGTACCTCCGGGTACAGCGACCCTTCCCGAGTAGGTTGAGTAGAAGCGGCGGTCCGTGGGTGTAGATTGCTAGGTAGGGCACCCCGATTTTGGTAGTCAGATGCGGGAGCCCTTGCTGAGCACGTCTAGGCTGTTTGGCTGCCAGGCTCCACCTCCCCGAACCAGAAGTATTTTGAGTGTGAAAACTCCAATAAAATACAGATTTGAAAAAAAGAACAACATATATTTTGCTGAAGAAGCATTTTCACCTTTAGTGACCAAGCACTCATTTGTGATAAAAGTTCCACAATTCAATACCTATTGATGTTCTACCTAGATAACTAAGGCTTATCAGGAAAATTGTGACACTGAAAGCTCTCTAAACTGGGCATTATCGATGGCAACAATGTTTGACCAGAAATAGTCCAGGTTTTAATTATTACCAAAATCTGTTCCATTCGAGATATTGATACAATCAGCCATTTTGGTGGCTCCTGTAGAAATTGTTTTACAAACATCTCCTTTAGAGCTAGGAATGATTTAACTACAACTTAGCCCTGTTTAGATCTATCTTTCTTCTCTGTTACAGCCAGTCTTCCAGGTATGTGGGAACGGACCATTACCATTGGAAGTGCAGGAAAGACTTTCAGTGCCACTGGCTGGAAGGTGAAAAAACTCAAGATCTAAATGTTGTGTTACGGTTTGCTTGGGGGAATATGACATTTGTACTTGTCCTTACAGGTTGGTTGGGCTTTGGGTCCAGATCACCTTCTTAAACATCTCAGGACTGTTCACCAGAACACTGTGTACCACTGTGCGACTGGAGCTCAGGTAAGGTGTGATGGACATGAATCCAGACTTATGTTCCACACATTACTTGTTTACATTTACATTCAAAAAGCCAAATGCTCTATGACTAAAAGTTGGGACAGGTACCATATATGTACCCCTAAATACCCTGGGGGAACTGTAAGTGGTCTGCTAGTAAATATTAATTTACATTTTTGAGCAAAAGTTTTCTATCCTCTCTAGCTCTTTTCATTGTCCCATTTTTTTGGGAGGTGCTTTGTTAGACCAAAACCCATGTCCGCTTTGATTCGATTTGCTTTTTTTTTTTTTTTCTCTATTAGTGTTTGTTAGGGATACGTCACACGTTTCTTTAGTATAGGCTGACCATTTACAGCTTTTTGGGACTTTATTTTCTGTGTGGGGCCATTGATCTGTAGGCTTTATGTAGAGTCTGCTCCCATGTAGTGAAGGTAATACGGAGGTTGAACTTTGATCTTAGCTACAGTTTACTTTCGACTATTCATTACTTTTTGTAGCTGACTTATCAAGCCTCCAGTCATTAAATATGTGCAGCTCTTGAAGGTTTTCCCTTTCTATTCTAATCCTCACTTCTTTTCTTAGAATCTTGGTCTGGGTCAGTTGTTTGAGTAACAATTCTAATTGCATTTTGATTGATTTAATATTGGCCTCCATTTAATAATTTTGGATAAGCTATTAAAATGACTTAATATTTTTTTAAATGTTTTAATATATCTTTGTATATCTATATTTTTTTATTTAGCTATATGATATATATATATATATATATATATGTATATCTCTTGAAATTTTAATATTTTGAAAAAAAATCCTTTTAAAAGGTTATCTAAAAATATTAAATAATTTCAAAAGCATAATCCAAAAATATTAAATAGAGGCCATTTTTGGATAAACTTTTAAAATTATTACATGTAAAAAAAAGTTTAATTTGGTATCATTTTAATTTGGTTTTATATATGATATGTTGAAAAAAGTAATTTAAAAACATTACCCAACAATATTAAATTGAGGTTTGTGTTACTTAGGTCCCTCAATCTGTAAGAGCAATGTGCCTCCCTTAAGTTAGCCCGGTAATCACTTAAGGTTAAGATAGGTTTAGCTATAATAAACTGTGGTCTAACGCTCAGATTTACAAGTAGTGGGTAGATGGACAGCCCATATATGTGAATAATGGTAATTATCATGTTTCTAAGTGCTTAATAATGTGTTTGTGATTACACTTCCTTCTCAATTTCTCTCCTCCTTCTTTGTGGGAGATACTTTTTCCCTTTCATCTATATTGGGAGTTTTTGAGAAGATATTTCTCTACTCTGTCCCAATCACGTGCTCAATATTAGACTTTTGTGTGAAGGGGCAGCGGAGAATTCTACCATTAACCACCATAACTCTCTGTCCAGGACTCGAAGATGCCTGAGATGCATTTAAATCCTGCATTGATCAGGGGTCTGTTGTCTCTCCATCTATTTCACTTTCTGTGTAGGAAGCCGTTGCTCAAGGCTTTCAGAAGGAAGAAGAGAGGCTTGGGAAACCCGATTGTTACTTTGTTCAACTGCGGGAAGAACTGCAAAGGAAGCGGGACCAACTGTATCGGTGCCTGGTTGAGGTGGGCATGAAGCCCGTGTCGCCCCAAGGATCCTACTTCATGGTTGCAGACATTTCTTGCTTTAGTAAGTCTTTTCTTCTATAGAGGTGCATCTCAACTCTTCAAGCTCTCACAGTGACACTTCTAGGCAAAGTCTTAACCAATCACTGCGGCTCTTGTTTGGACAGAATTAGCTTTGATAATGTGAAAGGGGGCAGTCTCTCATCACCAGAGAAAACCCCAGTTTATGCCAAAAAATTCCTAAATGGATTGACCTCAAACCATGGGATGACACCAGGATTCTGTAGGCAAGACAAGTGAGCTAAGAATGTCTGACTGTTAATTCACAGTGTAAGAAATGATGACCCTCTTACAAGGTAATTATTTAGGGAATGTGGACAAATGTATGTGACAATAATGTATCTATATTGATACTGGTTGTTAAATTAAGCTACTGTTACAGTTTTGTCATAAGTAAAAACATAAAACCATTGTATTAATCCATTGGCATTGAGCACAATATAATACAATACTTTTTTTTTCATGAGTAATGCGTATGCATGGCTTGGTTCCCTCTGTCCTCCATGCTGGTTACATAGCTACCTTCACTTACATGACCAGAGGAAAAGTCTCTCTGGGTCTGTTAGCAGTTCCTCACGAGAGCTGACCCCCTTAAAACCTGATCCGTGGTCAGAGTGGTCTTGTATTTGATACATAATTTACCATTCGATCCCACCCCCTCCCCCCCCCTACTTTACTAGAACATAAGAAGAAGTGAAGTGACCAGTTAAGGTGGCTTCTTGGGTTGGTTGAGTATTCCTCATCTTTGGAGACCAGAATGGTTTCGGAAAACAAATACTTGCATTGTTAGTTACTCTGACATTTTGAACTCCTGAAGACATGCATTGACAACTGATTGGCGGGATCTCTGCTGGAGGGATGTAATCTATTGGTTTTTACACGGGTGTTGTAAAATGCAACTGAAAACTTTGATAATGAGCACATTGTTATCAAGTAGATGATCCCAAGTTGGTAAACCATTCACATAAACAGAAAGTTATACAATAATTCAGCATATTACGTATCAATTTATTTCAACGGTTTAGTGAATAAGCCTCTCGTTAGTCAAAAAAAAAAGTTCCTCTGCAATAAATAGTAATGTGTGATCTGATAAAAAAAAAACTTTCACAATAATTTATTTTCCCTCAAATTTGTTCCTATTGAAATTCAGAAATTGACAATACAATATAAAGAAATTAGAAGTCATTTGAGATAAGAAAAGAAAGCGATAACCCTATTTATGGTATTTCTGAAGACTATTCCATAACCCATCCCACAACCCATCCCACACTTGTCTGGTCTGTAGAAAGACTAATGGGAGCTTACTAATGGGAATAGTCTTTTGATTGGGATAGAGCGCCACCTGCTGGACCACAAGTCACATTTGTATTTTTTTTTTTACACTTTGTAATGATAGGAATGTTGTGAATCTGTTTGCAATTTTGTTGTGCTCCATTTTTATTTTATATATATATATATATATATATATATATATATATTATTTTTGTTTGTGTTTTTCTTTTGGATTAGTTTACATTTTGCCCAACACATGTGTTTGCAAAAAGCAAGTTCACCTAACACTTCCCCAGAGGCTAAATTGTATTTGGTACAGTCATTTTGACCTAAATTAAATCATGCTTCCCAACCCCCTTTAATTATTTCACCCTCTGATGGCCTGGTAACGTCAGAAGGAAGATTGAAAAACATGCATGAGCTAAGGCATGGTGAGTAAATGGTTAGGCACAAGAAGACATATATATATATATATATATATATATATAAAATTTTGTGTATATAAAATTTTATATAAATTTTTATTTATTTATTTTTGTCCGTATTTTTACCTTTAAAAAAAAAGTTAAATTACTACAACTAGAGCAGTGGTCGGAACCTTATGTCACATATGCCAGACCTGAGGCTGCCAGACCAAAACAGGATGATCAGGGAATCTTTCCAGCCAGTCCAGAGTGCCTCAGTGCCCAGCGGGTGCAGACATCACATGGAACTCATGTTCCAGTGCCTCCCTGCTGTGATTCAGAGCACTGCTCTGCAATATCCACCACTGGACATTCAGGGATTAATGATGATTCCTGCCCTCTCTCTAACCAAAGGTAAATAAAAAAAAAATTACATGTTTATTCTAGTAAAGTGCCCCCCACAAAACCCCTTCAAACACTAGCCATGCACACAATACTAAAGACAGCCCATACTTACACAACACAAGTGAGCACCCATATATACACAAATCAAAAGTACCCACCGCTCACAGACAAAACCTGCCACACTCCCAAATACTACCAGCAACCTGCATGCACACACTTGGCACAAATAGCTTACTTGCACAACATCACAGATAACCCTCCACCACCCATAAATACTACAAACAACTCACATACCCACTTATTACGTACAGCACACGCACCCACAAGACCACACACTTCACACATCAGGCAGTCTACATTCAGATTCCACAAAAAGACCACATACTCATGCATAACCCCTTAAGGTTTGTTTTTTTCTTTTGCACTGTGCTACCAAAAGCTTTCCTATCTCTGATCTAGAAATTGGATTCTTTTTCAGAATCCCAGGTGCCGCCTCCTTCCGATCCCAGTATACCCTACGATCACCATTTTGTGAAGTGGATGATGAAGAATAAGGTAATATCAATATACTTTTTTCAATACAGATCCAGTGGCCTGACCGCAATACAACATTGTGTGATAGCTCAGAAATCGTTTTGCAGTTTATTTATTTCTTGATTTTAAATAAACAGATGAACGAACTGTCAAGGCACAGCCTGGCATACAATGCAGATGTGCTTGTTGCACACTGTGCCATATGTACAGGCACTCTCAGGATATCTATGCTCATATACAAGGAATGCCTGAGCCCATTGTAAGCCGACACTGAAATACCAAAATTCAAAGCTGATATAAAGATGTATAAATACATTTATTTGTGCTGCACTCCTCACCCCAATTAAAGGTAATGTTTACTAAAAATGGCAGCTCCTTTTTAGAAAGGGGTGGGGAAAAAAAACAACTGAAGTATAAAAGTTGTGAATCTATTGTTTAATGTTCATTGAGGAAGTACACATTATAAATGTATAAAAGTTTGATCCTCAGTAACAGACTGTTTCTCTCATTTAATTGCAGCAATTAGCAGCAATACCAATTTCGGCCTTCTTCAGTGCCCCCCATAAGAAGCTGTTTGAGAACTTCATCAGGTTTTGTTTTGTAAAGGTAAAAACACTCAAGGGTTTGGGACAGAAGACAGTTGGAGCTAGTGAGAATTGCTTCATTACCTACATTGATGCAGTTGGATTATCAGAAAGAATTGTTGATTGGACACAATAGCTTAGTTTTGAAATTAAGTAACTGGGGTGAGATTAGTTTAACCGAGGAGGAGTTAAGCCTGCAATGTAATTATTGCAGTTTCTCGGAAACTGCAATAATTACCACTGTAGGGTTAAGGGACATGGGACACTGCACCCAGACCATTGCATTAAGCTGAAGTGGTCTGGGTGCCTACAGTGTCCCTTTAAATCTGAAATTCACTTTGAATAGTCACTTTACGTAGTAGTACTTTTAATGTTAAATGGAGATCTCTTAATGCCATGCACCTGAGGTTTTTTTTTTTCTAAAAGGCAGTCTTTATTTAAACCAAGGAAGTGGAGACAACGTTTCGGCTTCTCTCTGAGCCTTTATCAAGGCTAGACAAATCTAAAAGGCACCAGGAATAAAAGCTAGAATGCTGTCAGTTAAAATTACATTCAGACATATTTTAAAATATAACTTTCATTAAAGGGACTCTCCAGTGCCAGGAAAACATATTGGTTTTCCTGGCACTGCAGAACCCTACAGTGCCCCTCTCCCTCCCACCCCCCATCCCAAGTTGCAGAATGGGTTAAAACCCCTTCAGTGACTTACCGGAGTCCAGTGCTGATGTCCCTTGGCGCTGGGTCAGGCTCTGCCTACTCTCCTCCCCCGCCGGCAATGTCCGCAAACGCGCATTAGACCTCCCTATAGGAAAGTATTATTCAATGCTTTCCTATGGGGATTCCGGCGACGCTGGAGGTCCTCACATGGCGTGATAAAAAACTGCAATAATTACACTTGTATGGTTAAGGGTAGTGGGAGTTGGCACCCAGACCACTCCAATGGGCAGAAGTGGTCTGCGTGACCTCAAGTGTCCCTTTAACCCCTTAAGGACCAAACTTCTGGAATAAAAGGGAATCATGACATGTCACACATGTCATGTGTCCTTAAGGGGTTAAAGTATTCCTAAATGCTCATAATTGGAAACAAATTAATTCTAGGCTTATTTTCTCTTCGTAATGTCTGCGTTAGTCTAGAGATAGTTTAGATCTTATTTTGATACAACCTGTTCTAAAATACCAGTAACATTTCTATTAACTATGTTGTGTCATTTTGTGTCTTTAGAAGGATACGACCTTAGACGCTGCAGAGAAGATACTGCTGAACTGGAGCAAAGAATCTGATGCGCAAAATCATTAACGTGGAGGACTGTCCTTATTGCGCACACGTTTAAATGGACAATATCCCAAATAGCACTCTTCGTTGTGGCGTAATCTTCAATTTGTTAGGACTGTGCTGCTAGGCAACTGTATGTGGTTGTTCAATTTTACACTTAACACTTGATTTTTTTGAACTTTCTTGCCTACAGTGTGTTAGTGTATACTGCACCATCGGACATCAAGGACCAGTAGTGTACACACCCCTTTAACTGCAAGGACTTCAATATATTCCATCTGTTTACATCAATGATGTCTGTCTGCTGTCCCTTCAAGCTGCAGTATATTGCAGCCTTGCACTCTAGGAACTAGGAAACTATGCCACATTTTAGAAGGATTAGCATGTCCCTGAAAGGATTATCAGCATACTGAAGTCTTTAATTTGCAATAAAAAAAAAAAAATCTGCCATCTTTATACTCTCTATCTAAAGCAATTTTTATACAAGAATTGACAGTATGCTGCACGCTCTGTGTGGGTCTTATATAATCACGTACATGCAATGACCAGCAGTACACTGTTATCTCTTAGAACTGACAAAGTATAATGCACCACTTAAATCTCAAGGATGGACGGTGTTTTCATTGTCAATATAAGAACTAAGTAGGTTCTTCCACTTGTGAGTTTTGTTTTGTTTGTCTTTTAAATTTCATGATTTAGACCAGGAGTTCCCAACCCAGTCCTCAAGTACCCCCTACTAGTCCAGGATTTAGGAATCACCCTGTAGTGTCTAAAGTGTTTTTGTTTTTCCCCCCAAACCACCTTAGACACAATTGAGTAATCCTTAAATCCTGGACTGTTATGGGGTACTTGAGGACTGGGTTGGGAACCACTGATTTAGACCAATGATGTGTATCTCAGTCAAAAACTGATAGAGGGCCAAAGGTCAGGCGGTTTGCTCTTTTTGGCAGATAAATGGAAAAAAAGAGTTCTTGAAAGCCTGGCATAGGAGCACACATATTAGAACAATAATTGCCATTTTTTTTACCAACAGATTATTTGGAACCTCACACATCTGGAATCAAATAAATGCCATTAGTGTGTGTACTTTGGGATTCACTTGTAAATGACGATTTTAAAATGTTCGACATCATATCGATTTAAACCTGCTCTCCAATCAATATTGCATGAAATTGTATGTTGTAATGGCTTTAATCATTGCATCACTTCCTTAGAGCATGTAGAATAGTTGTGTACTCCTAACATGTTCAGGTGCGCTCTAAGTCCATTGATGAGATTTCCAATGGTACTGCACTCTTAAATGAATCCAGCGCCACTCAAAACGTTGCACAGCATTTGTTGTTTTTGAGACATTTTCAGTGCCTCTTTTATCATGGACAATATAACACAAACTTGTTCAGGGAATAAAGAGGTAAACCAATCCCACGGGCTAACCATTGCGTTAAAATATTATTTAATCCTTTGTTTAAATCAGGATCAGATTTTTTTTTTTTTTTTTTTTTAAACAGTGTCTGCAATTAATAAGATCACACGTACCTCCAGATCAGTCTTCAAATTAACTGAGAGCTCTAGATAAATAATCCGGCAATAAAAGACCAGAACCCCTAATCAGTGTGAATACTTGTATGTCACATAACCAGATCCTCAATTAAAATCATTTCACATCATTAAGTAGGCTGCAGATAACAACCAGCCCCTTCATAAGCCAAACTATCCATGGACGCATGTAATGGACCTGCGAAGTAGGCAGTGGGAGAGTGTCACGATTTAACTAATACCCAACACGTAGAACTTATGCTAACAAAAAAATATATAACAAGAATTCAAAAGCGTATTGGATTTAATCAACGCTAATAATATATTATAGTACATAACAGGCCAGGGTTGGGAAAACAGGGAGTACGTAAACCGTAAGACAAGTCAGACATGAAGCAATACTGAAGGTAGAATAATCTAGGTACAATCAGGGTCAAAATACATAGAATCAATCAATGTTATGCGCACTTGGATAACCACAGGGCAATTCACTAATTTTACACTGAGCTATATATAGATTCCTAAGAGAGCATTCATTAGCTATGCAGAGTTGTATGACGGCAGAACGTACGTGTGTAACGTCTGTGTGATGATGCGCACACGTTGACATCACTAATAGGTTCCAGAAAGGCTGGGCTATATATTGGTCCAGTTTTGCAGCATCTGGTGTCTGCTAAAAGGATGGATGGGAGTCCAGAATTAGAGGACGGTGATGAGAGCAGCCCCACCATTATTATTATTTATAAAGCGCAAACAAATTCTGCAGCGCTGTACAATGGGTGGGCTAACAGACAACTATTTGTAACTAAACAAGTTGGACACACAGATACAGAGGGATTGAGGACCCTGCTCAATGAGCTTACATGCTAGAGGGAGCAGGGTGTAGTAAAAAAACGTAAGGGAACGTATAGAAAGGTAGGTTGCTAGGAAAGTGTTCATTGAGGGCTTAGTGTTTTGTTTTGATGACAGTTGCGGGAGGGAAAGCTGTTCACAGTTTAATTGAAATGCTTTCCTAAAGAAGTAAGTTTTCAAAGATTTTTTGAAGGAGTGTAGATTGGGTGAAAGTCTAACAGAGAGGGGAAGGGCGTTCCATAGGAACAGTGAAGCCCCAGAGAAGTCCTTAAGGTGAGCATCAGTGTAGGGGCCTAGATGGGACATACAGGTGATACTCGAAAAATTTGCATATCGTGCAAAAGTTCATTTATTTCAGTAATGCAACGTAAAAGGGGAAACTAATATATGAGATAGACGCATTACATGCAAAGCAAGATAGTTCAAGCCGTGATTTGTCATAAGTGCGATGATTATGGCGTACAGCTCATGAAAACTCCAAATCCACAATCTCAGTAAATTAGAATATTACATGCAATCAATAAAACAAGGAGTGTACATAAAACTATGGGGCGTGGTCTGACCGTCGATGAGACTAGACGTGTCTCACTAGGGCTCCCGACGAACGCGCCCAAATAGCTTACAAAAGCGACCTTTTTCGAAAATTCTACCCTAACATTGCTCCGCAATGGAGAAGAGAAGTACCAAAAAGCTGTCCAAGAAGGGACCTGATTCTGGGGGCACCGTTCTGGACCTCATGTCGGCACAGAAACAGAGCCGCCCGGGGACCCAAGATGGCGCTGGTACTACCCCGCAAACCTCTCCTCGTGCAGACAGGGAGGCATCCCCTGAGAACCGGGACTCGATCCTGGCAAAGTTGGCGGAGGTTAGGGCCTTCCTAGCCGGCGAAATTGCGAATAGTACAGCGATCCTGCAGGCAGAGATCGGTGCCCTGGGAGAACGGACGTTGAAACTAGAGGACCGCGCAGAGGCCTTAACGCAGGCCCATAATGCCGTAGTGGAGCGAGTGAACGGCGTGTCTGCTCATATGGTGGACATGGACCTCGCCCTTGAAGATATGGCTAACAGGTCCAGGAGAAACAATGTCCGTATGAGGGGCCTGCCGGAAAGCTCCGATGAAGACCTACAGGGGCTTATACTTACCATCCTGAAGCCACTGCTCCCGCAATTACCGGAGGAACGCTGGCACATGGAAAGGGCCCACCGGGCGCTCAGGAGTCAACGGCGCGACAACAACTCCCCACGTGATGTTATAATCCGCTTCTTTTACTATAGCACTAAAGAAGCGCTCATGAAAAAGAGCCGTGAAGGGCCCATACTGTACGCTGGTGAGATGGTTTCCCTCTACCATGACTTGGCCCCCTCCACGCTGCAACGGAGAAGGGACTGGCGACCCATTACAGAAGCCCTGAGAGGAGCAGGCGTCAAATATGCGTGGGGATTCCCCTTCAAGTTGATGGTGTTCCGGGGAGACCGGGCGCACGTCCTTACTCCGGGAGGAGATCCCCACCGGCTACTGAGCGGCCTCGGCATTCAACCGCCTTCGGATCTCCCTGACGTGGCGATGTATCCTGCGGACCTTCCCCTGATGCCTCAGGAGTGGCGAGCAGCGGGACGGAGAGGTCACCGATAAATGCAGAGGGTATCGTACTATCTAGCCCCCTTTTTTGTGATTTTCTTTGTGGTTTTTTCTCCCCTTCGTTGGAATGAGGGCACTGGGCCTGGAGGAGGATGCGGTGTCTACCTCCCCCCTCTTTTTGGGGTGGGGAACGGGTTGGGCCCCCTGTCTCGGGTTTGGGATTTGGTTTTTTCCCGTATTCCCCTCACGGACTCCCTGCTAGGCTTTTCGTTTTTCGGATCCGGGGTCCTGTATTTACAACGGGGGCGGATGGGTGCCACTGTCCCGCTCATTGCCTTGGGACCTAACGGAGACATGAGGGCTGGGATCGGGCCTTTTTTCTTTTGTTTTTTCTTCCGCTAGCTTGGGTGGGGACCGGGTTTTTACTCTTCGCTACACTCCGGATGCCATGCACCTGGGCCTACCACCCCGCATGATGCCCTTGGTGACGAACTTTCCACCCGGGAGGATCCGGGCTTACCCCTATGGGACTGGTTACCTGTTTGTTGTTGTACTGGTTCTGTATGGTCTACGCCGCTGCTGCCCCTTGGGGGGATACGTCTCCCCCATGCCGCTGCAGCGGAGGTTTTCAATGGTGCCTTCCGCCCCTCCTCTGATACGGTGGTAGTGGTTTTTGTATTGCAGTGGGTTGTGGTGGAGAGTTGCCCCCCCGGGGGGAACGGGGACGGAAGTACCCACGATAAAGAATTGGCAAATTACTATAAAAAAAAAAAAAAAAAAAAAAAAAAAAAATAATAAATAAATAAATAAATAAAAATTATCATAATAATAGAAACCCATACAAGAATAAATTCAATGTATATGTGTTTATGTACGAATAAGGGGACAAACAGGGAATTTAAGTAAATTGTAATCCATGTATAGTAAAGCTGACGGAATTTCCATCTTCCCAAAACGTAAAGAAACCTGATAGGAAAATAATAATGCGATGATGATGTTTACTACCACTAATAGAAGTTACACTTCCCCACAATGTAAAGACCCCTAAAAGGAAAGTTAAAACAGCGACTTCAGCTATAATATTACTAAACTGTATATATACCCTGTTGGCCCTCCATACTGATTAGGGGGGGGGTGGGGGGGGGGGGAACTTGTTTTGTGTTTCAGTTCAGGGGCGAGTGGGGATGAAGTATCGGTAGTAGGGTAGAGCGACTTGCCGGGCCGCCCTTCGCACGTGTTGCGGTTGGTGCCTTGGGGTCCCCTGTGATTTTGCTAAGTAACACCTCCGCAACTACCCTACCGGCCTACCCCGCAGAGCCATCTTTATATGGGGGGTGGGATGGGGAGATGTAGGTGAGCGGGCCGTTAAGGGAAGATAATAACAATAATAAAAATAATACTTAAACGTTGAATAAATAAAAATAACTGCCATCTGTAAAACTGAAAAACCCGTAAACAAACAACGGAAAATTTATGTGAGAAGAAAACCACAACATATAGCAAGGGGACCAGGTCCCGAATAATACTATGCGGAGGCGAATAACCTGTATGTTCGCACCGCAGCACCAATAGGTTTGCAGACCACTTTACTTGCTTGAGAGGTCCTCACTCGCTACTTGTTTCTTTAATTAGGACGCAACAGGTTAGGGTATCCCGGAACTAATCACCCCAGGATCTATACCCATTTGGCTAAGGTCCTAGGGGCGTTTTTATTCCTGGTGCCCTTTGAGAGATATAGGATCGCCTTCGCAAGAGGGATCTAGCGAATAATAATTGGAAAATATACTATGTTACCCTGGTTCTCGACGTATTCTGTATGGTATGTTTTGCCTTGTGTTGTTTTATTTAATGTATTAATGTATTATGTATATGCGTGTACAACTTGAATGTGATGTACTGACACAGCCTAAGAAGGGTGGGTAGCGACGGGGCACGTTAGGTAGCTTTGCCTAAATGGGGACCTTAAATTTTGCTGCTGTGGCTCCTGCCAGTATCGATTAGGGGTGAGCGGTGAGGTCCCAAGGTTTAAGGGAGGGGGGGTTTTATAAAGGGCCTTAGGGGAGGTCATATTGGGGCTTTTTGCTTAACACCTTTGAGCATGGCCCCACCTGTCACCACGACACTTGGATGGGATCCCCTCATTTCTTATGCACTTGGGCCCACCTCCCTTTCGGAATTGAAGCAGGGATGTGCA
Source organism: Pelobates fuscus (assembly GCF_036172605.1). NCBI lineage: Eukaryota > Metazoa > Chordata > Amphibia > Anura > Pelobatidae > Pelobates > Pelobates fuscus. The sequence goes on along the minus strand of NC_086325.1, from coordinate 142,181,536 downwards.
CCGTTTGACGCAGAGGCGCACCCCCTCCTTTTGGGCGCGGATCAGGAGGGAGGCGGGAGAGTTTTTTTTTTTTTTTTTTTTTTTGAGGAGACCCCTTGGTTTAGAGCTAGGTGGATGTCTCATCTGAGGCCCTTGAGGGATGGGTGGGGCCTACACGGGGAACAGGATATGTATCTTCAATGTTGAACGGGGTGGGAGACGGGAGGTGACCCTACGTATGCATCCCTCGACCACTGCAGGAAGGATAATGGGGGGTTGGCACTGGGAGGAGGACTAAGGTTCGGTATAGGGAAGTATTGCGATAGAACAGAAGGTCACTATAGGATTTCCTGGGCGCGTGGGAGGCGGGACTCTAGGGATCCTCAGTTCCCTTCACACGTTGATCGTGAAGGGGAAGTGGGCACACGCCACCCATATTTTTCTGGCATTTTGTAAGACCAGATTTTTTCGTTTGTTTTTTCTCGTCATGTCGGACGGGGTCCGGATGATATCTCTGTTTTTCTTTTCTCTTCTTTTTCTCTCTCTCTCTTTACCTTCTGTATCCTCCTTCTATAGGGCTCAGGGGGGGGCGGGCGAGCTACTAGCCCTGGACGGGGGTTCGGACGCTCGACTAGCGACTATTTGTACGGACAAGGGCGCAGCAGTATTAGCAGAGTTCGTCGTGCTTCGGAATGGAGATTAAGCTTACCACTCTGAATGTTAAGGGCCTTAACGCCCCTAAAAAGAGACGTCTCCTGTTTCGGGCCTTGAAAAGGATGGACTCGGACATAGCGTACTTACAAGAGACCCACCTCCCCAAACAGGCTACTTTCAGCTTAAGAGATCATATATATACGGGTTCATTTGAAGCTAGATCCTACCGTAAACGGAATGGGGTGGCCATAGTTATTCGACGTACTTGCCCCTTCCAGGTGCTTGCCCAGGATGTAGACCTAGAGGGACGATACATTATTGTCTCGGGGACCCTACACTCTCACAACATCCATTTGATTAATATATATGCCCCGAATCAGCCAGATGCAGGGTTTTGGGATAAACTGCGAGGTAAGATTGCCGCATTGCCTCATGGTATGATCCTTATGGGGGGAGACTTTAATGCCGCCCCGTGTCCGGCGATAGATAGGAGCTCACGGGATGGAGGCCCGAGATCGCAGGGGAGGGGGGGGCAGGACCGCCTGCTGAAGGCATTCATGGCGAGCACGGGATTGATCGATGTATGGAGGGCGCAACATCCGCTGGACCGGGAGTATACGTTTTACTCGGCCCCCCATAGAACTTACTCCAGGATTGACTTCTTCTTGATTAACGCGACGGGCATGCCCAGGATAGTGGGATCGGAGGTTGGGAACATATCCTGGTCTGACCATGCGGATGCCTCTATCATACTTGGTAATTTATGCGTCGCGAGCCCTTGGAGCTGGAGGCTAAATGCGTCGTTGCTGCGAGATACGATGATAATAGAAGACGTTCGAACGGCTATAACAAATTACTTTAATGAGAACACCACCCCGGACGTGAGCATTAGCACTGTATGGGCAGCGCATAAGGTGGTCATAAGGGGGAACTTGATCAAATTGGCCACGAGGAAGAAGAAACTGAAGCACCAACAACTGGAGACTTTGTTAAAACAGCTGCGGAACCTTGAACAAAAACACCAATCTGCCCCGGACGATGAGACTCTCGGCCGCCTAGAGGCGGTTCGTAGGAACATACGTACCCTTCTGCTTGATGACGCGGCTCGAGCCATGACGTGGTCCAGGCGTACATACTTTGATAAGGCAAATAAAATGGACACGCTCCTGGCTAGGACGTTGCGGCCCAGGCACAGCAGATCCCACATTATGGCCATCAGGCATCCGGATGGCACTACAAAAACAAAACCGGCTGATATTGCAAAGGTGTTTGAGGACTTCTACGGGCAACTGTACAATCACACACCGGACGGGTCAGCTCAGGAGAGACGAGGGGACGATGACATCTCGCGATACCTTGAAGGTCTGGGAATGACCAGACTGACGGGGGAGGCGGCCGAAAGCCTGGCTGCAGAAATTAGCGTAGAAGAAGTTGACAAAGCAATAACAAGTCTAAAAGGCAATAAGGCACCAGGCCCAGACGGATTCGATGGGACGTATTATAAAACTTTTAGGGAAGAGCTTACGCCCCGACTGGTGACGTTATTCAACTACTTACGGCAAGGGGGAAGGTTAGACCCGGGGATGGCATTGGCTACGATAATACTGTTGCCCAAACCGGATAAGGACGTACTCCAACCTGAAAATTATAGGCCTATCTCATTGATTAACCAGGACCTAAAGATATTGGCCAAAATACAGGCGGATAGACTGAATCCGCTCCTGACTTCACTTATCCATGCCGATCAAGTCGGGTTCATCCAGGGTCGGCAACTGTTCGAAAACACTAGAAGGACTACCGATCTCATCTGGAAGCAAGTGGCGACAGGTACACCTTCTCTAGTGGTCTCAATTGATGCGGAGAAGGCCTTCGATAGGGTTCGGTGGAACTTTTTGTTTTCGGTATTGACACATCTGGGGATTCCGGAAGAATTTATGCAAATAACGAAGGCAATGTATCATGATGTCAGGGCACAGATACAAATAACAGGTGCCCCCCTGACTCCCTTCAGGTTACATAATGGAACCAGACAAGGGTGCCCACTGTCCCCCATCCTCTTTGTCCTGGCTCTGGAACCCCTACTTCAGGCGATACGCAGACACCCAAACATAGGCGGAGTCAGGGTAGGGGGAGAAGAATTCACGGTCGCTGCTTATGCGGACGACGTCCTCCTTACCCTGACGAACCCAATCGAGTCACTAGCGGCATTACAGGGAGTCATAAGTGAATACGGGGGCCTATCTGGCTACAAGGCAAATATACAAAAATCAAGTGCGATGCCCATAGGACTGACTGCGGCTGAGGTGGCTTGGATACAGGCAACACACCGTCTAAGGCTAGAACCGAACTCCTTCAAATACCTGGGAGTCCACCTGACGGCGGATCCAGGTCAACTATACTCTAGCAACTACGACCCCATGTTCAGGACCCTGATAGGAGACCTGGAAAACTGGTCGGACAAGCCAATCTCGTGGCTGGGACGTATTCATTCGGTGAAAATGAATATTCTTCCGCGCCTGTTATTCTTATTCCAGGCTCTCCCTGTACGGGTCACGAAATCTCAATTAGTTCCGTTACAGCGGGCGATCTGCGACTTTGTGTGGCACAATAAAAGGCATAGAATAGCCAGACAAATCCTTTATAGGCGGAAGGATAGAGGAGGTTTGGGACTACCAAACCTCTATTATTATTATTTGGCGGCCCAACTGTCTCAGGTGGTCATGTGGCATTCCCCTGTTGGGGAACGGAGGTGGGTAGAGATTGAATCACTGCTAGTGGGTATGGACGTCCCCCAATTTACGGTGTGGGTCCCAAAAGAACATAGGCCCATGATAAGGGCGACATGCCCGTCTATACTTAATTCAATTCGGTTGTGGGATGCGAACTGCGATAAATTTAGACTCGCCTCCTCTCCATCCCCTATGGTTCCGATACTCAGAAATAGAGAGTTTCCGCCTGGAATGGCCCCTAGAAACTTCCGAAGTATTGAAAGGGCAGGGCTACAACGCTTGTACCAGCTGTATAAAGACAAGGAAATTGTACCATTTGAAGATCTCCAACGCGATAACCACCTGACCCCAGCTGACTTTTTTAGATATGTACAGATCAGGGACTTCGCTAGAAAACCCAGGATTAGAACAGCAGCCCAGAGTCCGCTCACTTTCTATGAGAAGCTTTGTAGAGATAGTGCTACCCCTAAAGGATTGATTACGCTTCTTTATGCTCATCTTAGCACGGAGACTAAGGAATGGGGTAGATTGAAGTACATAGATAGGTGGGAGTCGGACCTGGGGGAGGAACTGGAGGGAATTGAGTGGCAGGAGATTTGGGAAGCAACCAAAAGTGCGTCCATCTGCGTCACGCAACAGGAGCAGGCATGGAAAACCATGCTTAGGTGGTATACCACTCCGGTAACACTGCACAAAATGGGTAAAATAGTTACGGATGATTGCTGGAGGGGATGCGGACTCCGAGGCACATATCTCCACATGTGGTGGGGATGCCCGAAAATACATGGATTTTGGAAGTCTGTTGAAGACCTAATCCAGCAGACGTTTAGCAAGCTCCTAGTCAGGGACCCGTGGATATATTTGTTAAACAGATCTATAGAGGGATGGACGAGACGGGAACAGAAATTGGTACGGGTAATGACTTTGAGTGCACGCAGAGTCATCGCTGCGGCATGGCTTTCGCCTGGAGGCCCAGAGATCCAGGGGGCGATTTCTAGGATAAGGGACAGCAGAATTATGGACGACCTGACTGCTAGGTTGAGGGGGACTACCGCTAGTTTCCATAAGATTTGGGAACCATGGGACTCTAGCATAATAGGCTCCAGTGGCGACTGAGGAGAAGGACGTATAGTGAGGACCAGGATATAGTACCGAGTGGTCTAGCATTAAGGGAGACCTCAATGGCTTCGCTCGCCTCCCTCACCCCTAGCCCTTTCACCTTTTTGCTCCTCTCTCCTTCTTTTCTCCCCTATCCTTTGCTAACTCTTTTCTTTTTTCTCTTCTTCTACCTTTTCACTTTCCACATCTAGTTGTTTTCCTTTTCGACGTTTATTGTTGTCTCAATTCCTGTGTTTGTTTTTATTTTTTTCTCTCTCCCACAGGCATAAGTATGCTGATGGAGAATTGAGGATGCCTAAAGTTCACTAAAGCATTGATATGATTAGGGCTCCTACTACAGATATAGTGCCTGAATAAAATTACAAAATCCACGATAGGGGGCGGGACATGTAGAAAGTATACCGAGGCATAGTAAGTGGGCTGATGTCAGTATTGGTATTTCCAAATTTGAGCCCGGGTATTCTGATCTTATACGAAAGCCTCACGGGTATATTGCTCTGGCTATGCCTATCGAGGGCTCAGCGTGGAATTTTAAGAAACCATACAATCCTCGAACGGGAAAAGTCTTTTCCAGAATTTATACAGTGGTTTGCGCTGTCGTCTACTGTTAATGATTGTGTGTACGAGGTTGAAGTATTGGCTATTGGCTTCTGCGCAAGCCTTCAAGTTGTTTTAATCTTGCCTTACCTATCGTGTGCAAAAATAAAGAATTTAAAAAAAAAAAAAAAAACTATATCTGACCTCTGAAAAGTATAAGCATGCATATGAACTCAGTACTTGGTTTCAGCCCCTTTTGAAGCAATTACTGCCTCAATGCAGCGTGGCATGGAAGCTATCAGCCTGTGGCACCTCTGAAGTGTTATGGAAGACCAGGATGCTTCAATAGCGGCTTTCAGCTCTTCTGCTTTTTTCGGTCTCATGTCTCTCATCTTTCTCTTGGCAATGCCCCATAGATTCTCTATGGGGTTCAGTTCAGGCGAGTTTGCTGGCCAATCAAGCACAGTAATCCCACGGTCATTGAACCAGGCTTTGGTGCTTTTGGCAGTGTGGGCAGGTGGCCTGCTGGAAAATGAAGTCCGCATCCCCATTAAGCTTGTCTGCGGAAGGAAGCATGAAGTGCTCCAAAATCTCCTAGTAGACGGCTGCATTGACCCTGGACTTAATGAAGCACAGTGGACCAACACCAGCAGATGACATGGCTCCCCAAATCAACACAGACTGTGAAAACTTCACACTGGACTTCAAGCATCTTGCAGTGTGTGCCTCTCCATTCTTCCTCCAGACTCTGGGTCCTTGGTTTCCAAATGAGATGCAAAAGTTGCTCTCATCAGAAAAGAGGACTTTGGACCACTGAGTAACAGACCAGGTCTGTTTTTCTTTAGCCCAGGTAAGACGCTTCTGACGTTGTTTGTTGTTCAGGAGCGGCTTGACAAGAGGAATACGACATCTGAAGCCCATGTCCAGGATCCGTCTGTGTGTAGTGGCTCTTGATGCACTGACTCCAGCCTCAGTCCACTCCTTGTGAAGGTCCCCAAAACTTTTTTGAATGGCCTTTTCCTGACAATCCTTTCCAGGCTGTGGTCATCCCTGTTGCTTGTGCACCTTTTTCTTCCACATTTTTCCCTTCCACATAACTTTCTATTAATGTGCTTTGATACAGCACTTTGGGAACATCCAACTTCCTTCGCAATTACCTTTTGAGGCTTTCCCTCCTTATGGAGGGTGTCAATGATGGTTTTCTGCACAACTGTCAGGTCAGCAGTCTTCCCCATGATTGTGATTCCTACTGAACCAGACTGAGAGACCATTAACCCCTTAAGACCGGAGGGCGTACTATTACGTCCTTTTAAAAGCGGCTCTAAACGCCGCCGGACGTAATAGTACGCCCTCCGGTTTTTAGTAACTTACCCGGTCGCTGGCGGTCCCACGCCGGCGATCGCGGTTCGGGGGACTCCCAGGGAGCCCCCCGCGGCACGTCCGCCCTCCAGGAGCCCTCCCGGCCATGTGAGAGTGAGGTCCTTGCGAGGACCTCACAATCACATGGCCGGTATAGCTGCCTGCTGCATTGCCAGCAGGGGGACCAACTGTAATGACAGTTGGTCCCCCTGCTGGCTGAAAATCAAATAATAAAATGTTAAAACAGTGTAAAAAAAAAAAAATTATATACTTAGATCATATATATATATTATATATATATGATCTAAGTATATATATACACATATACACACATACACATACACCGTCTAGGTGTATTTTAATATTAATATATATATAATTATATATATATATTAATATCAAATTACACGTAGACTGATACTGATTAAATATATATATAATTATTGTTATATATATATTTATAAATAATATAAAAAAAATTAATATGTAAATACGTAAAAAAATTAAATAAAAAAAATAATTAAAAATAAAATATTAAAAAATATATAGATGTGTTTTATTTCGTTCTAACTGTATTCTGATATTAATATATATATATTTATATCAAAATACACTTATAACGAAATAATATATATATCTATATACATAAATATATACGTATATATCACTATATATATACCTATATATAAATAAAAATTTAAAAAAAAAAAATATATATATATACGTATATATACACATATGTATATATATACATATATTAATTCTACACATATATTTATGTAATAATTTTACATAATTAGGTATCCTAATTAATTACAATTAGCGGGACCTGCCTGACCACCCATGCCGAAAGTATAGGGAATTTAATTTGCTAGCACTATATTTAACCCTATAACTTTCCAAGACACCATAAAACCTGTACATGGGGGGTACTGTTTTACTCGGGAGACTTCGCTGAACACAAATATTAGTGTTTCAAAACAGTAAAATGTATTACAACCATGATATCGCCAGTAAAAGTGACGTTTTTTGCATTTTTCACGCACAAACAGCACTTACAGGGACGATATTATTGCTGCAATACTTTTTACTGTTTTGAAACACAAATATTTGTGTTCAGCGAAGTCTCCTGAGTACAACAGTACCCCTCATGTACAGGTTTTATGGTGTTTTCAAAAATTACAGCGTCAAATATAAGGCTTGTGTTTAATTTTTTTCACATTAAAATTCGCCAGATTGCTTACGTTGCCTTTATGACCCTATGGTAGCCCAAGAATGAAAATTACCCCTATGATGGCATACCATTTGCAATAGTAGACAACCAAAGGTATTGCAAATGGGGTATGTCCAGTCTTTTTTAGTAGCCACTTAGTCACAAACACTGGCCAAAATTGGCGTTTTTTGCATTTTTCACACACAAACAAATACAAACGCTAACTTTGGCCAGTGTTTGTGACCAAATGGCTACTAAAAAAGACTGGACATCGCTTATTTGCAATACCTTGGGTCGTCTACTATTGCAAATGGTATGCCATTATGGGTGTAAATTTATTTCCTGGGCTACTATACAGTCTCAAAGGCAACGTAACCAATCTGGCGAATTTCAATTTCAAATGTAACACGCTATATTTGACCCTGTAACTTCCCAAAACACCATAAAACCTGTACATAGGGGGTACTGTTTTACACGTGAGACTTTGCTGAATACAAATATGTGTATTTTATTGCAGTAAAAGCAAACAGTATTATGACATTGACAGTTAAAATGTCATGAAGAACAAAAAAAATAAAAAAAAATCTTATTTTCTCCCATTTTTTTCATATTAAATTATGTTTCATAGCTAAATATTTGATATTAAATGAAAGCCCTGTTTCCCCTGAATAAAATGATATATAATAAGGGGGGGTGCATTTAATATGAAAGAGGTGAATTACGGTTGGACAGACATATAGCGCAAATGCCAGGTTTTGTTTACGTTTTGTTTCGTTCACAACTTGTACATTTGGCTGCGGTGTTAAGGGGTTAAAGGCTGAGAACCCCTTTGCAGGTGTTATGGCTTATTTAGCTGATTAGAGTGGGACACTGTGAGCCTAGAATATTGCACCTTTTCACAATATTCTAATTTACTGAGATTATGGATTTGGGGTTTTCATGAGCTGTAAACCATAATCATTGCACTTATGACAAATCACGGCTTGAACTATCTTGCTTTGTATGTAATGCGTCTATCTCGTATATTAGTTTCCCCTTTTACGTTGCATTACTGAAATAAATGAACTTTTGCACAAGATTCTAATTTTTCGAGTATCACCTGTATTTGTGTATTAGTGAGGATAAGTAGGTCGGCGCAGCATTGTGTAGAGATTTGTAAGCAAGTGTCAGGATCTTAAAATGAGTCCTATATCTTACGGGAAGCCAATGTAGGGACTGACAGAGTTGGCAGGTGTGGGCGTAATTCCAGACTGAGTATTGCACCTAATAATGCAGAGGTGTAATTCAACATTATGAGTGCTGATTTAGAGTATGGTGGGCTGTGGATGCTGAAGAGGGATTGTTTGACAGAAAATTGCAGGGGTTGGTGCCCCATAGGCATATAATATATAACTACTATAATGAGCTCTATTCTTTATGGTGCTTAAAGTGACCCTTTTTGGGAGACTTGAGGTTAGGGGTACCTTACTTTAATGTGGTATGGACACTGCATTCCATGATTTAGTTTTTTTGTAATATGATGACATGTGGGATTCTATACCCAAGCAGAGCAAGACATAATCCACATTATGTGGGCAACCATCACTAAGAACAGTGACTAAACGAAAACAACTGTCTGTAGAACTTTCTTGCCAAAAGCAAATTCGTTGTATGTAATAACATCAAAATGACAAAACTTTGAAAGAGTATGCAGAGACAACCAGGTGGGTTTTTGGCATATTGGTACTAATAAGTCATCACTGTAAAGCGCTACAGAATCTGTTGGCGCTATATCAATGGCGATAATAATAATGTCGAAAGGAGACTTAAAGGAGAAATGTCACTTGCGAGAATTTTTATTATTATGTTTACTCGTTCCCCATAATTTGCAAATATGTTTTCGTGAGATCTTAAAAAAAATTATAAGTAGAAATATACACCGCTGTATTTACTTCTTTTCTGCAACTGGGTGCTTCCATCTTGGCTACCTGTCAATCATCAATAAAAAATATATATTCATTTTTACATTTAGGCATAGTGAAAAACGAGTGATTGAAGCAATGTTTGTTAGCCTTGTTTGTATTGTGTCCCCTGACTTTGCCCGAGTTTAACTTGATTGTGATACCACTTGCTAAATCCTTATATCAAAGAAAATAGACAATCTCATAAAAAGGTTAAAGGGACACTATAGTCACCTAAACAACGTTAGCTTAATGAAGCAGTTTTGGTGTATAGATAATGCCTCTAAGGTTTCACTGTTCAATTCACTGCCATTTAGGAGTTAACTCACTTTTCTCTTTATGCAGCCCATGTCACACCTACCCTCGCTCTGATTGACACAGTCTGCATGAAAAAACTGGTTTCACTTTCAATCAGCTGTAATTTACCTTAAACAATTGTATCTCTTTCTCTGTAAGTTGAACTTTAATCACATATTGGAGGCTCTTGTAGGATCTAGCAAGCTATTAACATAGCAGGGGATAAGAAAATCTAAATTAAACAGAACTTGCAATAAAGGAAGGATAAACATTAGATGACTCTTTACAGGAGGTGTTTATGGAAGGCTGTGCAAGTCACATGCAGGAAGGTGTGACTAGGGTTCATAAACAAAGTGATTTAACTCCTAAATGGCAGATAATTGAGCAGTGAGACTGCAGGGGCATGATCTATACACCAAAACTGCTTCATTAAGCTAAAGTTGTTTTGGTGACTATAGTGTCCCTTTAATGTGAGCTATAAGTGATTGTCATTTCTTTTCAGTGGTGTGACTTCCAGAGAAGTAATATTTCTGATTTAAAAGGACACTCTACCAGAGCAACTACAGCAGATTGGAATGACTATAGACAGGGCCGGTGCAAGGATTTTTGCCGCCCTAGGCAAAATAAAAATTTGCCGGAACACCCCCCCCCCCCCCCATGTAACATCACAATGCCCCACCCATATGATATGACATTTGAACCAACGCCAGTGCTGCACACAGTGTGTGTTTACATTAAAAAGCCTGCAGGGGGGGCGGAGCCTAGCGGTGAACCTGGACGGTCGCATGCTCGCTGTGCTCCGCTCAAACTTTTCGAAAACGGGCAAAATTACCCGCAAAGAGACCCAAAAAATCCCCAGACTATACCTCTCGGACCACACAACCGAGTATGGGCCGCAAGAACAAAAAATCCAAGCCAGACAGGAGCCCACAGAGCCGGGATATTGGGGACCTGATCCGGAGCTCGCAGAGAGCCGCATGGGGCAAAATGGCGCTGGAGGACGACGGAACCTCATACTCCTCAGACGACATGGCTATAGCCCCGACGGACAGGCCAACTCAGGCGGCGAAACAGGGCAGCACTTCTCTGGAGGCTGCTGCTGGCAGAGAACCGGTCACAGCAATGCAACTAAAGGAGATGTTAGCGGAACTCCGCGCAAATCTAGCGGGAGACCTGGCCCACTCAGAAGGGCCGTGGAACGTACGACCGCACAAATGACCCAAGTAGAGGCTGTTCAGAACAAGCATGAGAGCTGGATTGCAGCTATGGAAAGGAGCTTTGCTGCCCTGGACAAGCACCGACTGCAGATTGACTGCAAGCTGGACATCCTCGAGGACCAGAGGCGCAGGTACAACCTGAAGCTCAGGGGGGTGCCAGAGACGGTGGATCTGCCGGACTTACCACACTTTATTAGGCGCTTCCTTGCGGCCCACCTACCCCCGAAGCAGGCAAAAAACCTGAGGATGGATGGCGTGTTCCGCCTCCCTAAGCCAACCAGTGCACCAGCGACCGCTACCCCGGACCTCATCCTCCGGTTCGGCTCCCTGCAGGACAAACCGGTGCTACTGGCAGCGGTGAGGGGGAGGACGCCAATTACCTTTGAGGGGGCCTCGCTGCTCCTCTTCCCAGACCTCTCGCGGAATACACTCATGTGGCGCCAATCCTTACGACCACTACTCCAACACCTCTGGGCAAGCGAGGTGTCCTACAGATGGGGCCCTTCCCACACTGTCATAATCACGACCCAAGATACCACCCTTCGGGCAGAAACATACCAAGAATTAGAGAACCACCTACAAACGCTGAAAATCCCGCTGAGCAACGCATTGGAGAACAGTTCCCTGGCACAGGTGGACCCGGTCGCGATAAGGGACTTTATTCCAAGGGCGACGAGACCCTCCTCATCCACTGGAATGGGGACTTAAGAGTGGGGATATTGAGCCCTAACCAGAGATCCTCCACTGCACCAGTAACTTGCCAAATGGGTTAATCACACCAGCCCTGCTGACCCTAGGACTTTAAGCTGGACTGCCACTCCAACAAGATTGGTGAACCTTCGTTGTTAGGTTTTATTGTTCTACTTCTATCTTATTTTCTGTCTAATACCACTGTATGCCACTCTTGTCCCCACCCACAGTACACACTCCTAGCCTGAAGGGACACGGAGCGGGACAGCTGCCCTACAAACCCGCTTAAACTGAGATACCCACATGGGGCCAAACCATCCCGCATGTACACACATGGCAGACCTCACATTTCAGACCGTCCAGTCACCCACTCGTAGATTACTTAAGTGACAAACCCCCCCCCCCCCACCCCGTTCCCTAAATCGGACGGACGCGCAGACCACACACACCACCCACATAGGGAAGGGACATGCACCCAAGCCACGGGTTCACCTACCACCGGTCACACGATATGCAACCCGGTGGCAACCCATCTCATATGTCACTCCGTCAGGTCTACAGTACAAAATAAAAATACCTCTACTCACTGACACTCTAGCAGACAATACAAATACAGACGCAACTCTCTTATGATGTATACTCTAATGCCTCAAAGTTCTGTTTAAATGATACCTTTTCAAAATGTACGCTTCATGAACAAACATTGTTATCCCATGTGAGTCGAGAAAAATAAAGAATTTAAATCCCGCGGCACACTGCACCCTCACACACACACAGCACCCTTACACACACGCACACTAACAGCACCCTCACACAACGCGCCTTCACACACACAGCACAAGGCATAAGGTAGGAAGGGAGGGGGGATATTTACTAAACGGCCCCCACACAATACACACAATCACCCAAACATACAGCACACAAACAGCACCCCCCCACACACAGCATCTACACACATACCGCACACACATCCTCACACACACACACACACACACACTAACAGCACCCTCACACACACACAGCACCCTCACACACAAACACTAACAGCACCCTTACACACAGAGCACCCTTACACACACACACTAACAGCACCCTCACACACAGCACCCACATACAGCACAAAAACAGCACCCCTCACACACACAGCACCCTTACACACACAGCACCCTCACACATACACACTAACAGCACCCTCACACACAGAGCACCCTTACACACACACACTAACCGCACCCTCACACACACAGCACCCTTACACACACAGCACCCTCACACATACACACTAACAGCACCCTCACACACACAGCACCCTAACACACACAGCACCCTTACACACACAGCACTCTTACACACACAGCACCCTCACACATACACACTAACAGCACCCTCACACACACAGCACCCTTACACACATACACTAACAGCACCCTCACACACACACACACTAACAGCACCCTCACACACACAGCACCTTTACACACCCAGCACCCTCACACATACACACTAACAGCACCCTCACACTAACAGCACCCTCACACACACTAACAGCACCCTCACACACACAGCACCCTTACACACACAGCACCCTCACACATACACACACACAGCACCCTCACACACACAGCACCCTTACACACACACACTCTAACAGCACCCTCACACACACAGCACCCTAACACATACACACTAACAGCACCCTCACACACACAGCACCCTAACACACACAGCACCCTTACACACACAGCACCCTTACACACACACACTAACAGCAGCCTCACACACACAGCACACTTACACACACAGCACCCTCGCACATACACACTAACAGCACCCTCACACACACAGCACCCTCACACATACACACTAACAGCACCCTCACACACACACACACACACACACACTAACAGCACCCTCACACACACAGCACCCTTACACACACAGCACCCTCACACATACACACACACAGCACCCTTACACACACACACTAACAGCACCCTCACACACACAGCACCCTTACACACACAGCACCCTAACACATACACACTAACAGCACCCTCACACACACAGCACCCTAACACACACAGCACCCTTACACACACAGCACCCTCACACACACAGCACCCTTACACACACACACTAACAGCACCCTCACACACACACACTAACAGCACCCTCACACACAGCACCCTTACACACACAGCACCCTCGCACATACACACTAACAGCACCCTCACACACACAGCACCCTTACACACACAGCACCCTCACACATACACACTAACAGCACCCTCACACAAACAGCACCCTTACACACACACACACACAGCACCCTTACACACACACACACTAACAGCACCCTCACACACACAGCACACTTACACACACAGCACCCTCACACATACACACTAACAGCACCCTCACACACACAGCACCCTTACACACACACACACACACACAGCACCCTTACACACACACACACACACACTAACAGCACCCTCACACACACAGTACCCTTACATACACAGCACCCTCACACATACACACTAACAGCACCCTCACACACACAGCACCCTCACACACACAGCACCCTTACACACACAGCACCCTCACACATACACACTAACAGCACCCTCACACACACAGCACCCTTACACACACACACTAACAGCACCCTCACACACAGAGCCTTCACACACACAGCACCGTTACACAAACATACAGCGCCCTTACACACAGGGCCCTTACACACACAGCGCCCTTACACACACACACACACACACACAGCGCCTTTTCACACACACAGCGCCCTTACACACACAGCACCTACACACACACACAGTGCCCACACACACACAGCAGTATATGTGTGTGTAGGTGTGTGTGTGTATATATATATATATATATAGCCAAAGAAAATCAGCACTCCCAGGATTTGTATCAAAAAATAAAAATAAATCTTTATTCCAACGGTCAACGTTTCAGTTCCGCTAGGGAACTTTCATCAGGACAGAATACACACATTTAAAAAATGGACATTGTTTAAATAAGGAAGGTAATCAGTGAAACTCACAGTTCAGGAGTGCAGGGGGCTAATCATCCTTCCAAACGAGCGTCTGGGCGAGTGCAGGAGGCAAATGTCTCTCTATACGCGCGCTCAGGTTACTTCCTGGTTGCTCGCGTCCTCCATCACCATGGAGACGTCGGGCACATGCGCAATAGGTATATCTGCTCTCTCTGCAGTCACCCCTCGATCGGAAGTTAGGATTTATACATTGTAACAACTGAATTTGTGCATTGTATCATTGAAACTCACAGTTCTGATGTGCAGAGGGCTAATCATCCTTCCAAACGAGCGTCAGGGCGAGTGTAGGAGGCAAATATCTCTCAGATCATGCACTCAGGTTACTTCCTGGTTGCTCGCGTCCTCCATCACCATGGAGACGTCGGGCACATGCGCAATAGGTATATCTGCTCTCGCTGCAGTCCCCCCTCGCTCGGAAGTTAGGATTTGTGCATTATATCAACTGAAACATTGTTTCAAAACCCTCAAACTGCCGGACAAAGTTATATACTCATTTAGTTAATCGCATACAAAGAAACACCACTATTACATATAGATAAATGTGCTTACAGAAAAAAATTTTTAAAGCATGCTAATGTATATGGATGCCATGTTCCATGGCCCATTATTCAATATATCCAGTATATATATATAAATGAAGAATTATAATTGCGTGAACCTGTCTAGGTGTAACTAAATGTATATTAGTTTTAAATGTTTAGTCAAACTGGCACATTATAGAGAACGATAAGAGTTTGCCGGAGAGTCTCCATCGCAAACCGATGTTTTCGTACAGGAACAACAGAAATTTGAGGGATCTTCTGGTTCACACTGATCCGGTTCAAAGTTATATGCCGGCTAGCAAGAACGTAGTAAATCATGGCTGCGTAAGATGTCTAGGCTGTGTGACCTGTGGACACCTCATCTCTTGCAAGAGCTTCAACCATCCACACACGGGCCAAGTTTTCAAAATCCAACACAGGATAAGCTGCCGCACAGATTATGTAATTTATAAATTGTCATGCCCTTGTGGCTTAAATTACATAGGCAAGACAGAAACGGCCTTGTGTGAAAGGATAAGAGGGCACAGGTCAAGCATTAGGTTGGCCTATAGGGACAACAAGTCAGATAAACCTGTGGCACGTCACTTTCTGGAGAAAGGCCATCCGTTGGCTTCTTTAAAATGTGTGGCGATAGATCATCTCCCAATATCCAGACGAGGTGGTAACAGACGGGAACAGCTACTACAGAAGGAGGCTTGGTGGATTCAAAAACTGGGAACAGTAGCTCCAGACGGACTCAATGAAAAATTGACCTATACCTCCTTTCTATAAAGGGACAGGTGCAAGAGAAGTCTCCAGCCGCATAGGATCAGTATGGACTCCAACCCAGTTTTGTCATATGGTGAAATCCGCTAACTCTCTACTCTAGAACGATGTATAGAATGGAGTGGTCTCTAGTCATAATATAATACATTATAACTATAAGTGTATAGAGAGTTGTTCAAAACGTATTGATGGCCCCCTTTGATTTTCCGATTTTTTAATTTATGTTTTTTGGTTTTTAAATTACATTTATGAGGTTGTATTGATTAATAATCAGTATATAACATCAAGGTAATTGGTTTTGACCATGGTTCTGGACATGGTGCAGGAGGAGTTAAGGATTTTTCTGCCTGTAGTGTTTTATACCGTTGAGTCTCTTAGAGGTAAAGAATTTTCCCCAGAGTCCAGGACAGTGGCATACAGGAACTTATGCACAGATTCGGCACAGATTATGTCACATTATTCAAATTTTTATTAAATTTTTATTAATTTTTTCTTAAAAAATTTTTTTCTTAAACACCCTGATATTTATGTATCAGGGAATCTTTGGAGTATCTTTGTAATAATAGCACTTGTTAGGCACTAACATTTTTTTTCCATTTGCACCGTACTAGTTTGTTTGATAGTTAACTCCTTTTTTACATAATAATAATGACTAAACATTTAAAACTAATATACATTTAGTTACACCTAGACAGGTTCACGCAATTATAATTCTTCATTTATATATATATACTGGATATATTGAATAATGGGCCATGGAACATGGCATCCATATACATTAGCATGCTTTAAAAAAATGTTTCTGTAAGCACATTTATCTATATGTAATAGTGGTGTTTCTTTGTATGCGATTAACTAAATGAGTATATAACTTTGTCCGGCAGTTTGAGGGTTTTGAAACAATGTTTCAGTTGATATAATGCACAAATCCTAACTTCCGAGCGAGGGGGGACTGCAGCGAGAGCAGATATACCTATTGCGCATGTGCCCGACGTCTCCATGGTGATGGAGGACGCGAGCAACCAGGAAGTAACCTGAGTGCATGATCTGAGAGATATTTGCCTCCTACACTCGCCCTGACGCTCGTTTGGAAGGATGATTAGCCCCCTGCACATCAGAACTGTGAGTTTCAATGATACAATGCACAAATTCAGTTGTTACAATGTATAAATCCTAACTTCCGATCGAGGGGTGACTGCAGAGAGAGCAGATATACCTATTGCGCATGTGCCCGACGTCTCCATGGTGATGGAGGACGCGAGCAACCAGGAAGTAACCTGAGCGCGCGTATAGAGAGACATTTGCCTCCTGCACTCGCCCAGACGCTCGTTTGGAAGGATGATTAGCCCCCTGCACTCCTGAACTGTGAGTTTCACTGATTACCTTCCTTATTTAAACAATGTCCATTTTTTAAATGTGTGTATTCTGTCCTGATGAAAGTTCCCTAGCGGAACTGAAACGTTGACCGTTGGAATAAAGATTTATTTTTATTTTTTTATACAAATCCTGGGAGTGCTGATTTTCTTTGGCTATATCTATTTAGTGCAATCTAGCACCGGGTCTACAATCAAGTAAGTTGGAGTGCAAGGTCTCTTTTTCTTTTTTTATATATATATATATATATACACGCAGCGTGTGTTTGTGCTTTAGGGTGCACACCCTTATACTGATACCGGAGAAACTGACGGAAGCCAAGCACAGAGAGATGGACACAGGTTTCTTCAGGAAGGAAGAGATTCTTTATTCGGTTCACCGATCGGGACTCAGAGGGACTAATGTCACCAAAATACAACAAGTTCTGAGCCCCGGACAATAGTGCAGGCTCCTTATATAGGCACATAACTCCTCCCATATTAAGCTCCACCCGCACATTCTCTTAACCAATCAATACAAATAAGAATTAACTTCCTGCTTGACCACATGGCTTGTGCAGCACAATGGAGGAGGGGAATACTACATCCGGTATTCTTGCACATGCTCCGTACACTACTGATCGTATCTTGCCTCGTGCAACCAACCGACCGATACGTCAGCATATGCACGTACACATGCCACGTGGTAATCTCGGCCTACTAAATTTATTTTTTTACCGAGATTCCACCACATTCCCCCCTTTGATGCCTCTGATATTTTACAATTACTTGAGGCATCACTTAACCTTGGTTTGCATACACCTCAGGTTACCATGAATCAGACCAGACTTTTCTATGATGTGAATCCCTCAACACTCCTCTTCCTGCATTGGTTCTCCCTGATCTAGAGCCTCATATTTATATATGGCCATTATCTGCGCTGCAGCCTTTCTCTCTGCTATATTTTCTATCAGGCTCTGCATAGACTTAACTACTAAAGGAATAAGACATGGCAGGAGTAGACACAACATTAAAATCAGTATGACTCCGCCTACCAATGCCTTAAGCCCTCCAAACTGCTCATACCAGTTACCAAACCAACTACTTGGATTATACCCTTTCCATACCTGAGTAGGCACATGCGCTAGTTTAACCATATGGCTAGTAAGCTCAGCTATTGCTTGCCCTTCGTCATCTATTTGAAGACAGCAATTGCTCAGGTTAAACTTCCCACATACACCCAGGGCCGGTGCTAGGATTTTTAGTTACACAGGCGAAGATGCATTTTGGCGCCCCCAACCCTCATTTAAAAAAAAAAAAAATGCATCTTCACCTGTGTGTCTTTCCTCCCAAGCCACAGGCACACAGGCATCATTTTTCAGTCACACAGTCAAAGTCATACAGGTACACTGTCATACAAAGACAGAAATAATCATACAGAGACATACAGACACATACAGTCAGAGACATACAAGCAGAGATATACATGCATACAGAGACATGCAGGCATATAAAGACATACATGCATACAGAGACATGCAGGCATATAAAGACATACATGCATACAGAGGCATACCGTCATACAGACACATACATACAGAAACATACATACAAAGACATTCAGGCACATACATACAGACATACAGGCATAAAGAAACATACATACAGAGACATACAGGCATGCAGACACATACATACATACAGAGGCATACCGTCATACAGACACATACATACATACAGAAACATGCATACAAAGACATACAGGCATACAGAGACACACACATACGTACATACAGAGACATAAAGGCATACAGTTACATACATGCATACAGAGACATATATACAGACATTCAGAGACAAACATACATCCAGTTACATACATACATGCATACAGAGACATACAGAAACATACGTACAAGACATACAGACACATACATACATACAGAGGCATACCGTCATACAGATACATACATACAGACAGGCTTACAGAAAAATACATACTCACACACACACACAAACTCACAGACACATACTCGAACACACACACGCTGACAGACACACATACACACACACACACTCACTGACAGACAGACAGACACACACACACACTGACAGACACACACACACACACACACACACTGACAGACACACACACACTCACTGACAGACACACACACACACACACACACTCACTGACAGACACACACATTCACTCACACACACACACTGACAGACACACTCACATGCACACACACATACACACACAGTAATTAATTATCTAAATTAAAATAAAAATTTCCCACCCAGCCTCCCTACCTGGAGTGCTGGCGTGGGTCTTTCATTGGTGGTCCAGTGGGGCTGCTGGGAGGCGTGCGGCTGCAGTTGATTAGGAGGAGGCGGCGAGGGAGCTCTCTGATCTCTCTGACCGGCTCCCTCGCGCGCCTTTTGCTGATGCCGCGGGAGCTGGAATATGACGTCATATTCCGGCTCCCGCGGCATCAGAAAACAGCCTGCGAGGGAGCCGGTCAGAGAGATCAGAGAGCTCCCTCACCGCCTCCTCCTAATCAACTGCAGCCGCACGCCTCCCAGCAGCTCCGGGGATCCAGGAGGTGACCAGGCAGGAGGGAGCACTTCCCTCCTGCCGGTCACTGGAATTTTGCGCCCCCAGAGCCGGTGCGCCCTAAGGCGGCCGCCTGTGCCGCCTAATGGACGCGCCGGCCCTGCATACACCTCCCTCTACTGCCAATAGGTAATCCAAGGCTAGTCTATTTTGGTAAACTGCTGTTCTCATCCTGGTATTATGCTTCGCTAGAAGATTGAGCGCTTGTGAGGTCTCATTAGTAATTATCTCAACCACCGCCTGTAACCTTATAATGCGGTTGAGCATATAAATTGGGGTTCTATACCCGAAAGTACCATCCTCTGCCCAAGTGGCTGGTCCATAATAATCTATAATACGCTGGGGAGGCCATTCATCATCTTCCCAGGCGCCTATCTCTATGGGTCCTCTTTTCTTCCTATGATTCACATCATAGACTTTAACTCCCAAAGTCTCACCTGTTTCAATAGGTAACAAGAAGAAGGATGGTTTGAGCATACCCAACACACATGCCCTTTCCCAGTCCTGTGGCAACTCCGAATAGGCCTTCTTACCACAGATCCAGTACAAATTTGCTGGGGCTTTCCAACTAGATGTGATGGATAAGTCAAACCATACGTCCTTTAAATTGGCATATCTTGCAAACGGGTTAGATGGTTCTGAGACATTTGAAGCCGACCACCAAGTTGTATTCTTTGTATCTTCATCATACGCTTTTTGCCCTAGACAAGTTAATTCTCCTACAGAAGTATTAAACATCATTCCTTTCCTTGCTATGCAAACATAACCTATGATGGAGGTTTTCAATCTCCACTCAGATTTACCTCTAACACTCATCTGATAATCGGCTTGTGAAGATATTAGTTGTTCAACTGCCTCAGAACCGGACATTACCTCCTTTGCTTGCCAAGGCCATTGGTCTCCCATGTTAGTACCTCCACACACATAGCAGTTGGTTACATTAAGACTACCAGCAATACTCTCAGCTAAATCTATGAACAGATTTTTAGCGTTATGGGGGATCTTATTATCTACACTCATTTCTTCATAAAAGGAATGGAATACCTGATGAGTTTGGGAGGTTACAGTATCGGTCTCTATCTCTATAAACAATATTGTCCCAGGGTCTAAACCCGTCCCATATATTTGAAACCCAAATAAGTTACCATATCTATCTAAGAATTGGTCAGGATTATTTATAAGAATATGGACTGGATTGCATTCCATAGACTTACAGTATGGATTGGTAGGCAACTTAGTAACAATCATATCCTTGTCTGCTGTCTGTCCCCAAGTTGCCCACCCCACACAAGACCAATATGGGCAAAAATTATATTCCCTATTTGGGCATCTTGGACTCACATACTTAATTTTACTACTGGGACAAATATATTTATCATTAGACCCATACGTTCTCTCCCATCTAAGATCCCCACATACATTCCACGGCTTTCTACCACTTGATATCGCTTTACATGCATCAAATAGCAGAACACCCGAAGAATGTACGGATTCTAACACTGTTTTATTTATTAGGGTCCCCTGAGGATCTCCATTCCTGAGGGTCAACCAAATTGTACGGGGTTGATACTCCGGATTGAAGCACCTAGGTTCTCCTACTCCTAAATGGCATACACTATACTCTATATTTAAGTATCTACACCTAGACACATCACCTTTACACTCATATTGCGAATGCCAAATTAGGGTCTGGGAAATATGATTACCTGTTCTTGTAGTCTTAATGTAAACCTCACAGCTAGGAGTGTCGGTACCTCTACCTTCCTGAATATAAAAAGACATATAAATAAACATTATCATTAGCACATCTTTCGTCGGCTGCATCCTCAGTCTTCGTCCGTGCGATGGCACCTCAGCTTCCAGGATGTAAGGGCTGCAGGGAATGGAGTTCTGCTCGTCTTCACAGGGGTCCCTTCGAGACTTTCCTGACTTTTAATAGAACGTTGGTGAGCGGACAGGCGTTATTATGGCCGTCTAAACACTCACTTACCAATCTCTGAAAAAATAAAATTTGTAATCCACAAGGTTTCCTCGTCACTCCGACTGAGTCGTGCGCTTTAACCGGATCTTTCAGGGATTCTCTGGATCTGTTGTAGCTTGCCAAGAATCTACTGCTGCTGGTTTAACCCTGGAGTGATGAATCCACGGAGTCACTTCGGCCACTTTTATTGCTGTAGGGGTAGACAAAAGAACAACATAAGGACCCCTCCACTTAGGCCCTAACGGTATATTATTCCATTCTTTAATCCACACTTGGTCTCCTGGATGATAACTATGAACAGGGGGATAAATATTCACAGGTAATCTATCTTGTACCCATTTCTGTACCTCCTCCATAGTTTTACCCAACTCTACAACCTGCTGCCGGGTAATTCCTTCTCCCAACTGACTCAAATCCCCCCTTAAGTTACCAAGTACGGGAGGTGGACGCCCATACATGATTTCAAAAGGGGAAAGGCCCATCCTTCTGGTAGGTGTACTTCGAATACGCAACAGAGCTATAGGCAAAAGAACGTTCCACTTTAGTTGGGTTTCCTGACACATCTTTGCCAACTGATTCTTAATAGTTCTATTCATTCTTTCTACTTTACCAGAACTCTGAGATCTATATGCCGTATGAAGTCTCCACTTAATACCAAGCATATGAGTCAGTTGTTGTAGGCACTGATGAACAAAGGCTGGACCATTATCCGATCCTATAGAGCAGGGTAGTCCATATCGGGGTATTATTTCTCGTAGCAGGAATCGCACAACTTCTCCTGCTTTCTCTGTACGAGTAGGACATGCTTCTACCCAGCCTGAATAGGTGCACACAACTACTAGTAAGTAGCGATGTCCACCAGATTTAGGCATAACTGTATAGTCAATTTGTAGATCGGACATAGGGAGTCCCCCCATATACTGAACTCCTGGTGGTTTTACTGGTCCTTGCCTTGCATTATTTTTAGCACATGTTACACATCTTCGTACAATGGCTTGAGTTAAGTTGGACAATCTTGGTATGTAGAAATGTTTTCTTAGAGATTCTTCTGTACTATCTCTTCCAGAATGTGTCCCGTTGTGATAGTTTTGGACGATTTCTACCGCTAGTGATGTGGGATTATTTAAAAAACCTTATTGTACTTGTATTCAATTATTGCACTAACTCCATTTTAACTTTATACTGTGACAATCCTCCATTTTGTCCTCCTAACCTGACTTCTACAATCCTCCATTTTGTCCTCATAACCTAACTTGTTCATTTTAAAACTACCTTACATGACAGAATTTCACAGCACATCTAATACAATAGAACAAAGACTGTATTTTCTATAAAGACATGATTAACACAGGAATTGCTGACTTTTCCTTAGATTTGCAACATAGTATAATTCGAAGGCCATGAGAACACAGTAGTAATGAAATGTTCTATTCATAAGAGACCTTGCACCTGGCCACGAGGCCTGAGATCACCGACCGTGTAAAATGACGCTCAAGACCCCTTGTCCCCCACCCGTGTCCAGAACAATCCCACCTCTTGGTGGGTGGACACGGGACTAACCACTTAGTTGTTTGAACCAATTAATTATATTGATAGGAGGACACTAATTCCGACACTTAACAATTAACCCAATTAATGATGTTTATTTGCTGATATTCTAATAATCAATAATGACGTAAAATGTCTCTTAAAAGGACCTGCGCGTCCGCTTTTTAATCACTTGCCAATAAATTTTCTCGAAGTTATTTTAACCTGAACCTTGTGTGTCAGACTTAATTACTTCAGCGTATATACGCAATTTATTTTATTAATTCGGACAGGAACAGATAGACATTTAAACATTTTGGTTTACTGCTAAAAAGTACCATAACAACTTGGCGCCCAACGTGGGGCACCGGGCTATGTCTGGCCGGTGAGCCGTCCTAAGGAAGACGCTGTTGGACGGAGGAATCCAGGGGGAAGGAAAGGAGATTGATCACCTCCAGGTACACGGTAGAGACTTCTGCAGAGCCACCGGTATGTTCCGGCCCCTTTGATTGACCCGTCCACGTGTCTGTGACTGCTTCCCGGGAGGACATCAAAGACAGGTAATATCTTGCCCGGTGTCTCGTTACTCATTTGTTTACCTGCATTTTAGTCTATCTGTTGCCTGGGTGTGTTTGAATTGTGTTTGAATTGTTTGCCTGTTTCCCCATTTTGAGATAAAGGGGGGGTGGACCTGCAGGGGATTTGCCTGGGGTTCTGTCTTGCTTGTTTTCCCCTTTTTGGGATAAAGGGGGGTGGACCTAAGGGGATTTGCCTGGGTCTTCAGTATATCTGTCTATCTGTTTGTATTTTGCCCCTTCTGGGATAAAGGGGGGTGGACCTGAGGGGACTTGCCTGGGTCTTCTGTTGCCTGTTTTACTCCTTTTAGGAACCACGGTGCTGTGGTTGTAGGGAAAAAGGGGGGTTGACCTGTGGATGCGTTCCTGGGGGTCTTCTTTGCCTGTTTACCTCTTTTAGGAGCCTCGTGGCTGTGGCTGTAGGGAAAAAGGGGATTGTTGGAACTGTGGATTTTGTGTAGACTCATAATTTCCTGTGATCCTTCTGGTGACACTCTGAGAGCTTAGCTAGCCTCATTGTGCACGTGGTAACCCACAGTTTCGAGTACTGGGGGCTAGTGGAATTCCAAGTTTGGTAACCACTGTCCCGAGTACCGAGGCTGGGGGGATTCCAGGTTTGGTAAACCTCAGCTTCGGCGGGGGGGATTCCAGTTTTTCTCTTGGTAACCACCGCCCTGAGCGCTGGGGCTGGTGGAATTCCAGTTTTTCTGTTTATTTGTGGTAGTGAGACTTATAAGTGGGTTTTATAGGGGCACTACGGGGTTGAGGGAGATGACTTTGGAGTAAGCACATGAGCAAAGGAAAGGAATTACTGTTGATTTCATTTGAACTGTGATGCATACACTGTATTTCAACTGTATTGTTGTCTTGTTTGCTTAATGAGGAGTCTCATGTACTCCTGTGTCTGTCTCTAAGGATTTTTTTCCTTGCCTTTCATCTTTTCTACACTCTCTATATTATTATACTATCCACTCCCATTCCTCTTAAAAGAGAAGTGATTGGTCACACACTTCTCACCTCGCTCCAATCCGTGTCTACCACCCCGGGTAGGCGGATTCAGTGACTAGTCTACGTTTTGGGAAGACGCACCTGAGAAAGTCTTACGATTCTCGGGTGGCAGTCGAGCATTGTAGACGTTCCTGTTCAATTTTCCTTCTCTCTCTCTATATCTAGGACGCTGGTATAGGGGTAAAGGGACTATGGGACAGGATTTAGATAAGCCCAGCAAGGGCTGGTTAGCATGTGATTTGGTAGAGAACAGAGAGGGTGAAGAGATGGTTAAAGGTGTTGAAAAGATTGCAAAAGTATGTAAAATTGCTGTACCGACATGTGGGAGATTGCAACCAGAAAGTTGGCGCAAGTTACTAGCAGAAATGAAAGGCAAGCTTACAGATAATGGTTTATTAAAGACTGCTGAAGCATGGTACAGAGTAGCGAAGGCTATTCAGTTAGAAGGTTGGGTTGAGGAAGAAGTAAATCACAAAGGTGTGAAATTGTTTGTGTATCATAAAAATTGTGTTGCTGGGGTTTACCCTCAGCCAGCGCCCCAAAATGGCGCCCAGGGGATGTCCGTCCCCAAGGTTCAGTCAGCCATAGATGATAGCCAGCTGACTATGTTCCCCACTCCCGATCCTCCCGAATCCCATCCCATCACCTCCCCTGTCTGCCCGGTCCTGAATTCTGATGGATCTTTCTTTACCCCTTCTCTCTCTCTAACGGTCCCATCATCCTCAGCCATCCCCACGCTCCCTTCCATGCCTAATCCTAACATCTCATCTGCCGCCTCCTCCCTGCAATCCCTCTCTATGGTTAATCCCCTTCCATCAGCACCCGCCCAGCTAACTACCCCTCCCTCCCATGCTACGACTCCTCTTTCTGCATCCATCCCTACTAATCCTGTCCTGTCTCCTCCGATAACCAGCTCCGCCCCAGTCCAATATCCTACCTCCTTAACCGTACCTGCCCACCCTACTCTTTTGCCCTCCCCTGCCTGGCCCTACCCCTTCCCATATCCCATGGCCCTGCCCTACCCCGGTTACCCTCCCTTTCCCCAAGCCACTCCCCAGGTTCCGGTCATGCCCAGTCCGGCCCAATCTGCCCCGGAAGTGCCCATATCAAATATGGCCGCCGCTTCTTCTCTTAATCCTGAAGCAACTCCTTTCCCCGCCTCCAATATGGCGGCTCCCAGTTCAGCCCTGATGCCAGTAATTCCCGGCGACTACCTGTCCCCAGGTTACGACTCGCTAGCCACCCCTGCATCTGGGGCTCATTCCCAACCACCGATCCTTTCACCTCACGCGGGACCTGCACCGCGTAGAAGAGTCAATATCATAGAATTCGATGATGACGAGATGGACAGGGTGTCCCATGTCTCATCGGAACTTGCTGCGGGAGCCCCAACTCATCGTTCTATCGATGATCCCTTCGGCCACAAGGGTCGGGGAGAGCAAGCCCCTCCTAAATATGTAGCTTTTAACCCCACTCAAGCTAGTGCTCTGATGAAATCACTCCCGGACCCAGAAAAGCAGCCTATGCCCTTCTACCGAGGGATAGTTCAAATTCAAAAGACTTATTCAGCCGCATGGCGTGATTTATTGAGCATTTGTGCTATTAAAGCAGGGGATGCGTATTGGCCAAGTATGGCCCGACACCTCAGTACAGATCAGCTCAACAGTGATGTTGATTACCCCTCTGGAGTAACTTTTTGCACCCAATTGAAAGAATGGGCTAAGGACAAACTTGCAGATCAGGCTGCTGGCCTCACTGATGTTATTCAAGATAAAGGAGAATCAGTGGAAAGGTTTCATGCAAGACTGTATCAAATGTTTACAGATTTGGGGTTTGATCTTACTGACAAGATTCATTCACAAATGCTGTCAGGTGCGTTTGTCCAAGGTGTTAAGGACTCTATACGCAAGGGAATCATTGCTGCACGCCCTGAATATAAGGTTGTTCCCCTGGACACCCTACTTTTAGTTGCTAGAGGTTTGGAATCCGCTCAGACCCCAAGAAGATCCACTTCAGCGCCTCTCATGGTATCCCGCTCCACCCCAGTCCCAAAAGGTACTAGACCGGAGGAGGGGGGACATTGTTTTAATTGTGGAGCCAAGGGGCACTTTAGAAGTGACTGCCCAGAACCTAAAAAGGAGCCAAGGGAGCCCAGAAAGCCCTCCAAACCTGCCCTAGCTCCCAAAGCCACCAAACAGGTTCCGATAATTGAGGAACCAGATGATTAGGAAATTGGCAAGCCTGTGTCTGCAACCCCTGTCATGGCAGTGTCTACAGGGGATAAGGGGGGGCCACTTGCCACAGTGACTTTGCCCATTGAAGGCCACCCTACCACATTTCTAGTTGACACAGGTGCAGCCCGTAGTGTTCTGCGAGAACAAGACCTGCCAGACCCATCCTTTCTGTCAAATATTGACGTCTCTTGTGTTGGAGTGGATGGCCAGCCAAGACATAGCCCTTTAACAACTCCATTACGAGTTGGTTCTAGCCTGCTTGCTCGCTTTGTGGTATCCTCCACATGCCCAATTAACCTATTAGGCGCTGATGTTCTCTCACGCCTGCAAGCATCCATCACCTTTACCCCGGATGGGCAGGTAGAAATGTCCACACCTCTATCTGAATCAGACACCTCAGCCTTGTGCTCCTTGCCTCTAATGCTGCATTTAGAAAAGCCCCGTGAGAAAACAGCAGAATTAAGGTCCAATTTCCCAGAGGCATTAAAGATACAGGTGCCCGCCAAGTTATGGTCCTCAGGCCCAGAGGACATAGGTCACCTAAATGTTCCCCCTGTGGTGGTAAAGCTCATTCCAGGAGCTAAATTACCAAGAAAACCACAATATCCATTAAAACCAGCACAGGCCGCTGCCATTTCTACCCACATCAAGGCACTCTTGGAGAAGGGTGCCCTGGTGAAATGTAAATCTGAATGCAACACCCCATTATTCCCTGTGAAAAAGAAAA
The DNA here is from genome assembly GCF_036172605.1 of Pelobates fuscus. Taxonomy (NCBI): domain Eukaryota; kingdom Metazoa; phylum Chordata; class Amphibia; order Anura; family Pelobatidae; genus Pelobates; species Pelobates fuscus. The sequence goes on along the minus strand of NC_086325.1, from coordinate 142,153,389 downwards.
CTCCAAAAGGTGAGCCGGAGAAGTACAGGATGGTTCAGGATCTCCGTGCTGTCAATGAAGCTACCGTCCTGGACACCCCTCTTGTACCAAACCCCCATACTCTGCTCTCTGGAGTCCCACCATCTGCAAAATTTTTCACAGTCATTGACCTAGCAAATGCTTTCTTCAGTGTCCCACTGGACCCATCCTGCCAATACCTGTTTGCTTTCACCCATGAGATGCAACAGTATACCTGGACTGTCATGCCCCAAGGGGCACAAAATTCACCAAGTCAATTTGCAAAGGCCATGGCCACCATCCTTGACCCATGGCAAGCTGAGCACCCAGAAGTTGTCCTGCTCCAGTATGTGGATGATTTACTGCTCTGTGGAGATGATATACCCACTACTGAAAAGTGCTCAATTAGTCTGCTTTGTTATTTGGCAGAACAAGGATGCAAAGCTTCGCTCATCAAGCTACAGTTCTGCCAACCCTCAGTAATTTTCCTTGGACATTGCCTTTCTCAAGGTACCAGACATCTTACCCGGGACCGGGTGAGAGCTGTACTGGATATTCCAACTCCAAGGACTTCAAAATCCCTCCATGCCTTCCTAGGCCTCATTTCCTACTGCAGAGCATGGATCCCTGAAGCCTCCCTGCTCATGCAGCCTCTCTATGACGCACTTAAGTCTGACCCTTTCTGTTTGCCTAATGATGCTCTGGACAATTTCAATGCTCTCAAACGTGCCATTGCTTCTGCTCCTGCGTTGGGCCTACCTGACTACTCAAAACCTTTCAAATTATTTGTCTCTGAAAGACAAGGCCACGCAACAGGAGTTCTCACCCAAACTAATGACTTAAGAGGCCGCCAGAGGCCTATTGGATATTTCTCATGTCAACTGGACATTGTGGCCAGAGGGACTCCTTCCTGTCTCAGGGCTGTTTTTGCTGCAAGAGAGCTCATAGAAAGAACCTCAGACCTGGTCCTTGGCCACCCTCTGGTTGTTTTGGCCCCTCATGACATTTCTGCCATCATCAACCAAGTCCAGCTCAAGCACGTGTCTCCAGCCAGACACCTACGCCTTCAGTGCCATCTTCTTCTACCTGACAATATTTCCATCCAAAGATGTCAAGTTCTTAACCCATCCACTCTTCTTCCACTCCCTGAGGGGGGTATCTATTATGGATTTATCACAGATGAAACCTACATTTACCTGCTTTGTGGATGTATCAAGAAAGTCATGCATCCACATTTGACATTTTATGAAGATGAGAAGCCTCTCTGTGAAGGCCCAGATTACGCCTTCTGTACCATGTGGTACAAACCAGACATTACTCCCGAACCTTGCTATGAAGATGAGCTTTACCACTGGACTGATGTGAAGCTCACTGCTCAAGATTTCTATTGTGACTCTGAAGGCAATAGCATGGTCTTAATCCAACTACCTCAACAACTTAACTACCTCTACCGCCATTGGGATACTGCTATCCCACATATTCCTGTTACCAAATTGAAGACAAGGTCATGGAATGACCTTGGGCCCATGGCAAAGCTATGGGCCACCATGGATGAAGAACAGCTACAGGAAAATGGTATTGTCAAATACCCAACAACTGACCTTCTGGAAGCATGGCCACGCCACTTCCTAGAAAAGGAATTTCAAGATCTGGTCATAGTGAATGATTATGACCCCGAAACACCTCATGACTGTTTTGAACAGATGAAAATGGAGACAGTACACCTACCAACTGTGCATGAGAATCCATTACAAGATCCAGATTTTACCCTGTTTGTGGACGGCTCAAGATATGCTGATGAAGAAGGAAGATATCATACAGGATATGCCGTAACCACAACAGACGAAGTTATCAAATCATCATCCTTACCGCCAGCAATGTCTGCGCAAGAAGCTGAATTACAGGCTCTGACTTCAGCATGCAAAATTTCCGAAGGAAAACGTGCCAACATCTATACAGATTCAAGATATGCTCTGGGTGTGGCACATGACTTCGGCCTAATTTGGAAGACAAGAGGATTTCTTACCACCGCCGGTACACCAGTCAAACATAGTACTGCAATTAAGGAGCTAATGGATGCCCTCCTACTCCCTGAAGAAGTGGCCGTTTTGAAGGTAAAGGCCCATGGGAAATTGGATACAGATGAAGCAAAGGGCAACCATTTGGCTGATCAGGCTGCTAAGCTAGCAGCCAGGGATCTGCAGGAAGTGGATGAAGAAGTGTCCGGACAAGAAGAAGAAGAAGAAGAAGAAGTCCCTATTTTTGCTCTGCAAACTCTTCCTACTGATTTGCGAATTTTGCGAGAACAGCAAGCTGCAGTCACTCCTGAAGAAACCCGAAAATGGAAAAATAAAGGAGCTGTCCAAAAGGACGGAGTATATTACAACAACTTCAAATTTTGTCTTCCAAAAAATTTATATCCAGCAGTTGTCCAATGGGCACATGGGCCTGCACACCTGTCAAAGGAATTGATGGCCGCCCTCATACAGAAGTATTATGAAGCACCCGGAATCACAACATTGATCAGCAGCTTCTGTAAGGCCTGTGTTATTTGTGCAAAATGCAATCCAGGAAGACCAATCAAGGTGCCTGCAAAACACCTGGCAAAGCCCATGTACCCCTTCCAGCGAATTCAAATTGACCACATCCAAATGCCCAAGAGTGGGCCCCATGAATATGCACTAGTCATAGTGGACATGTTCTCAGGATGGCCAGAGGCCTACCCAGTGGCCAATATCACTGCGAAAACAACCGCAAGACGCCTACTTACAGAGATAGTATGTAGGTTTGGACTCCCAGAAGTCATTGAAAGTGATCAAGGCCCAGCCTTCACAGCAACAGTGACTAAAGAAATTTGGACTGCTCTAGGGGTGACCCTAGCCTTCCACACCCCTTACCACCCACAAAGTAGTGGTAAAGTAGAGCGCATGAATGGCACTCTAAAAGCCAGAATGTTAAAAATGTCACAAGAAACAAAGATGCCCTGGCCAGAAAGCCTGTCAATAGCTTTATTTAGTGTTAGGCACACACCTAGAGGGAAGCATTCACTGTCCCCATATGAAATTCTATTTGGGACAGCACCCAGACTAGGTTGTTATTATCCACAACAGTTACAGCTCCAATCAGATGTTTTAGTAGATTATGTAACTGAACTTGCAAGTGCCTTGAACAAAATACATGCCCAAGTTTTCTCTTCAATTCCAGATCCCGATTTGGATACAGGTACCCATAACCTGCTTCCCGGAGATTGGGTTCTGGTCAAGAAGTTTGTGCGGAAAAATACCCTGGAACCAAGATTTGACGGTCCATTCCAAGTTCTCCTGATTACCGCAACCTCCGTCAAACTGGCCGGTAGGCCAAATTGGATCCACGCTTCCCACTGCAAGAAATCTCCAGCCCCTGAGGAAGCAGATACCGCACAAGCATGTACCTCTGGTACACCTTCTTCTTAATTAGCCTTATAAAGGCCCAACAAGTAGCCATCACCAAAGATATTAGTGGGTATACCTTCTGGTACAATTCATCATGCACCCATGTGGCTACTTACACCTTTGACTATTGTGACATTGTAGAATGCCCGTTCCCCACATCACAAATCCAGAGTATTTACAGAGATATCCCTCATTCAAAAGACCCATATGTTTGTGTAGTTGACAAACAATGGGGGCACAATTGTAATCATTGGGGGGCGGCGGGATGGAATGCCGGGCCTGCCTGGGGTTACAAACCAAAAAGTGCCTTATCTAAAGTAGATGAACAAGGTAGATCCCTTCTCCAGAGAATGACTTTGAGAAAGCCTGGGGGAGGTACACCAATGAAATTAATCCTTAACATTGAGCATCCAAGCCCAACGGATGCCGACCAGTATGTGATGGGAATGTATTGGAAAAAGGGTTCCTACCGTAAATTAGGGCATTTCTTCCTAAAAGATATGTGCAACTCTTCCGAGTGGCAAGGGGCCACCCATATGGTCCCTAACCCATTAAAACCTCATATCCAGACCTTTCAAGACATGATGGCCATTGCTAACCCCACCTTCGAAGATACCATGGCCGCTGAAACAGGTTTTAATGATGTAAATTTATGGTTAGAATGGATGAAATATAATGCTAATAAGCATAATAAGACTGCATGCTATGTGTGTGGTGGTGCCCGGCCTCACCTGGGTACCGTACCTCTAATCCTGCCAGTAGATATAGAGGAATGTGTTTTAAGCCTTTTTGCCTATCACTATGATTTTAACAGGTCCATATGTAGTGCATGGACAAAGGAGTATCCTCTCCTAACCAAGGATGTCAAACCCCCAGACGGTATTACCGTGTATAAAGGTAATTACACTTGTTATGCTAATTATGATGGAATTGGTAGATTCTTGGGTAACTTCTCTAAGGGGTATTGTGCTACCTACAGGAGTGTCTCTATGGACTTGTTGCAGTTTCACACCAGGTCATTAGGGGATATCTACTGGTTGTGTGGGGATTTACAGCTGAGATCCAGAATGGACAAGGAGTGGTGGGGGGAGTGTACTTTGGCTAAAGCTATTATGCCTATACATATTATCTCTGACACACACCTCGTCACCCATGAGTCCAGGCACAATAAGGTTAAGCGTGACGCCCCAGTGAAAGGAAGTTTTGATCCTCATGTTTATATTGATGCTATTGGGGTGCCTAGGGGGGGTGCCCAATGAATTTAAAGCAAGAGATGAAGTTGCTGCAGGATTTGAATCACTTTTTGCCATAGTTACCACTAACAAGAATTTAAATTGGATCAATTACATTTATTATAATCAACAGCGTTTTGTTAATTATACCAGAGACGCCCTCCAGGGGTTGGCCGAACAGTTGCAGGCCACATCCCAAATGGCTTTCCAGAATAGAATGGCCCTAGATATGATCTTAGCCGAAAAAGGAGGGGTTTGTAAAATTTTACCTGACACCTTGACCTGTTGTACCTATATCCCAGAAAACACAGGCCCTAATGGTAAAGTTACATTAGCCATAGAAAAATTAAATGACCTGTCTATAGAGTTAAAAAGGAATTCTGGGATACAAGATCCCTGGGAAAGATGGTTTGGTTGGATGACAGGATGGCAAAAGGCTTTAATGCATATTGGTATGGCTATACTAATTTTTCTTTTTATCTTTGCTCTTCTCTTTTGTTGTATCCTCCCATGTCTGAGAAAATCCCTCCTGAAGACTGTTGACCAAGCGGCACCCACTTTCACCCATCTCGAAGTTGATGACCAAGAGCTCCAAGACATCAACTCACCCTGTCTGCCGCTGCAAACAATCCCTTTTGTTGATAAAGTGCAGGAATTCTAGGAAGGGACTAACTTAGGGACAGCATCTGTCAGTGAATGGTAAAGACCCCGTGTTGGAGAAGTGGTGGATTAGCTGCCATGGGATACCCATGGGTGTGAAGTGTTCGAGAGCCATACTGACGGATGAGTTAGCCTATCAGGGTCAGAACTAGGGACAGCCTTGCACTTTGCATTAACACCTAGCTAGCGGCCACGGGGTTTCTGTGCCTTTGGGTTAACACGTCTTCCTGGTACTAACTTAATAAAGTTTTATCTCTTAGAATCTAACATTTCATAGGGGGGACTGATGTGGGATTATTTAAAAAACCTTATTGTACTTGTATTCAATTATTGCACTAACTCCATTTTAACTTTATACTGTGACAATCCTCCATTTTGTCCTCCTAACCTGACTTCTACAATCCTCCATTTTGTCCTCATAACCTAACTTGTTCATTTTAAAACTACCTTACATGACAGAATTTCCCAGCACATCTAATACAATAGAACAAAGACTGTATTTTCTATAAAGACATGATTAACACAGGAATTGCTGACTTTTCCTTAGATTTGCAACATAGTATAATTCGAAGGCCATGAGAACACAGTAGTAATGAAATGTTCTATTCATAAGAGACCTTGCACCTGGCCACGAGGCCTGAGATCACCGACCGTGTAAAATGACGCTCAAGACCCCTTGTCCCCCACCCGTGTCCAGAACAATCCCACCTCTTGGTGGGTGGACACGGGACTAACCACTTAGTTGTTTGAACCAATTAATTATATTGATAGGAGGACACTAATTCCGACACTTAACAATTAACCCAATTAATGATGTTTATTTGCTGATATTCTAATAATCAATAATGACGTAAAATGTCTCTTAAAAGGACCTGCGCGTCCGCTTTTTAATCACTTGCCAATAAATTTTCTCGAAGTTATTTTAACCTGAACCTTGTGTGTCAGACTTAATTACTTCAGCGTATATACGCAATTTATTTTATTAATTCGGACAGGAACAGATAGACATTTAAACATTTTGGTTTACTGCTAAAAAGTACCATAACACTAGTGATGCTGGAATAACTATTCTTCCATCTTCTAACTGATACCATTTGTTCTCCAGGTACTTTCCAGGTTCAGTCTTTAACCACTCTTCTTCTTGAGCTGTATAAACTGGAGTCCATTGAGACAGTGGAGTCGGTATAAGAGCAGCTATATGTTCCACATATTCCTGTCTTCCTGATTCAGCGGCACGCTTAGCTGCATTATCTGCCATCTGATTTCCTTTGGTTACATCACCATCGCCTCTCAGATGCGCTCGACAATGTATAATACCAACTTCTTTTGGTTCCCATACTGCTTCCAATAGTTGTAGTATTTCAGCTGCGTACTTGATTTCTTTGCCCTCTGAGTTCAATAGTCCTCTTTCTTTATACAAAGCTCCGTGGGCATGAGTGGTTAAAAACGCATACTTGGAGTCCGTGTAGATGTTCACTCTTAAACCTTCAGCCAATTGTAACGCTCGTGTTAGTGCTATCAATTCTGCCTTTTGTGCTGATGTTCCTTTTGACAGTGGCCGAGCTTCTATCACCTTGTCTATCGTTGTTACTGCATATCCTGCATAGCGAATCCCTTCTTTCACATAACTACTGCCGTCTGTATAATATTGAACATCAGGGTTCTGGATGGGAAAGTCACGAAGATCTGGTCTACTTGAAAATACTTCATCCATCACCTCCAAACTATCGTGTTGACTTTCAGTAGGTTGTGGCAAAAGGGTAGCTGGATTTAAAGTATTGACAGTCTCTAAATGCACTCTTGGGTTTTCACACAACATTGCTTGATACTTGGTCATACGGCTGTTACTGAACCAATGATTGCCCTTGTAATCCAACAACGTCTGTACTGCGTGTGGGACTCGTACATAAAGTTCGTTTTTTTTTTGTTTGTTTTTTTAATTCTTTATTTTTGTTTGTGCATGAAACAACAATAGAGCATGCAGCGCCACGACAGCGTCTGCTAGCGTTTTGTCAGCATTTCAACATGTGGCAGTTTAAACGGCACAATATTTTAGTTTTAAAACATGAAGGTAACAAGACAAGAAAGTAAAGTTTCTTTTCTGTGAGATTCAATACATATAACAAAGTGGTATATAATGTATGGTATGTGTGGCTATGTGACTATTTGGTAGCGTTTTTAGTGCCTGTGTGGTAGGTTACTATAATCTAATGAGAGAAGCACAAAATGATGTATCTAATGTGTGATGTAGAGTATATACATCCGGGGGATATCAGGGTGGCCAATGGTTACTCTGCTAAATAGACCAATTATTGTCAAACGAGCAAAAATAATAAAATTTTATTAGACATAACTTATTAATAACGGAAAGAAAAAACCCAGTCAGTGCTGTTAGATAGACACCTGAAAACTGTGAATTAAAAATCTGGTGCAAGATCAGTATCCATATAGTTAGTGGATGCTGATCAATATAGGACCAGTGGCGCCGAGACGAAGGGAGGTCCACGCAGAAGTTCAGGGGTGCAGCCGTAGAGAACGTGGGAAACGTGGCAAAGATAGACCGTCTCACGCCTCTGCTTCTCAGCTACCGTTGAACGATGAGCTTCCCGGCCAATGCACCAAATGATACCGGAGAAACTGACGGAAGCCAAGCACAGAGAGATGGACACAGGTTTCTTCAGGAAGGAAGAGATTCTTTATTCGGTTCACCGATCGGGACTCAGAGGGACTAATGTCACCAAAATACAACAAGTTCTGAGCCCCGGACAATAGTGCAGGCTCCTTATTGTCAGGGTCTTACCTGAGTTGGGAGTCTGTAGCGCAGATATGTCGCTCACCCTTGCAGATAGCCACAGGCCGAGGTGGTCAGGTAAGAATTCACCTGGCCTGTGGGTCTGTGCACGGGGGCTGTGCAGGATGCAGTACCAAATTCGCAGGACAGGCAAGGGCAGAACCAGCAGGATAGTCGAGGGATAGCCGAGGTCAAAGGATGCCAGAGGTTAGAATAAACGTAGTCACAAGCCGAGGTCAAATATACGAAGCAGAATAAACAGGAACACTGGTACGACACAGGAACAAAGATCAAAGACTTGACAATGAGTGCAGGGCGAGGCTGGGTTTAAATACCCTGCTGATGAAGATCAGAGTCAGGTGAGAAGCAGACAAGTCAAGGTGCAGCCCCCGGTGTAGTAGCCAAGCCAGGGTGAACAAGACCGGAATCAGAAGTCTCTGGTAAAGCTGCTGTGGCTCAGAGGCAGAGAGCAGGACTGGGATAGATAAGTACCCCGGTTCAAGTCCCCTGTTGGGAATTCCAAGAGCGACCACGTCTGGCCGTCTGTCTCACAGGTGAGTACCCTGACAGTACCTCCCCCTTCAAAAACGACCTCTGGGCGTAAGCAGGCTCCTCATTGAAGTAATCCGTCTCTCCAGAGTCACTCTCAGAATCCGTCGAGTCCCCATAGTGAAAGTCCTCAGTATGGGATCCCTGATTAGCTCGGGATTTCCCAGTACCAGCTTCTGGTACAGCTGACGATCGGTCTAGGTTCCGGGTAGGGGTGACAAAAACTTCCACAACTTCGGGAGGGACAGTGCTCGCAGCTAGCAGTGCTTTTTCGAACACTTCCAGGTCTTTTTTACAGACCGTAGTGCCATTAGAAGCAATGACACAATCCTTAGGTAAATCCTTTTCAAGTGGGCAGGAAGTAGTGGTGGTAATACAGGAAGCAACTTTGGTAGTAAAGGCAGACGACTCTGGAGCAGGAGGTCTAGGAGGGCGAACAGGACAAAGCGTGATGAAGTGTCCACCTTCTCCACAGTAAAAACACAGACCATGGCTTCTCCTTCGGTCCCTCTCCCCCGGTGTGACTTTGCAGTGGACACGTCCAATTTGCATAGGTTCCTCAGGGTCAAGTTGAACACAGGATACCTCTGGAGTTCTCCTGGGAACTGGATCATAAGAGGGTATCACCGGGGTGTGGTGACGTAGACTCCGCGATTTTTTAGTAGGTGGAGCTGGCTTGGGCTTAGTGGTCCTGCACTGTGAGTCCAAAGCAATAATAAAGGACTCCCAGCTGACAAGGACAGGACTCTTCCTCTGCAACATTTGGTAAGCCCAAACTTTAATGCGTCCAGACAACAGGTTGATAGCCGCTCTGACCCTGATGAAATCCGTGGCGTAAGTTCGAGGCTTTAAAGAGAACAATACCTCGCAATCCATCCTGAATGACTGGAAGGACGTGTAGTTACCATCAAATCTGTCGGGCATGATGACAAAGGGTTCCGGAGCTGGATGTACTGCGCCTTTCAGAGAAAAAAGTTCCTGCTGCAACTCCGAAACAATCTGGGCCAGGCTGGACACTTGCTGGAGTGAGGGTGAGCACATTTCTGCGGACTCCATATTGGTCAAGTCTTTTGTCAGGGTCTTACCTGAGTTGGGAGTCTGTAGCGCAGATATGTCGCTCACCCTTGCAGATAGCCACAGGCCGAGGTGGTCAGGTAAGAATTCACCTGGCCTGTGGGTCTGTGCACGGGGGCTGTGCAGGATGCAGTACCAAATTCGCAGGACAGGCAAGGGCAGAACCAGCAGGATAGTCGAGGGATAGCCGAGGTCAAAGGATGCCAGAGGTTAGAATAAACGTAGTCACAAGCCGAGGTCAAATATACGAAGCAGAATAAACAGGAACACTGGTACGACACAGGAACAAAGATCAAAGACTTGACAATGAGTGCAGGGCGAGGCTGGGTTTAAATACCCTGCTGATGAAGATCAGAGTCAGGTGAGAAGCAGACAAGTCAAGGTGCAGCCCCCGGTGTAGTAGCCAAGCCAGGGTGAACAAGACCGGAATCAGAAGTCTCTGGTAAAGCTGCTGTGGCTCAGAGGCAGAGAGCAGGACTGGGATAGATAAGTACCCCGGTTCAAGTCCCCTGTTGGGAATTCCAAGAGCGACCACGTCTGGCCGTCTGTCTCACAGGTGAGTACCCTGACACTTATATAGGCACATAACTCCTCCCATATTAAGCTCCACCCGCACATTCTCTTAACCAATCAATACAAATTAGAATTAACTTCCTGCTTGACCGCATGGCTTGTCCAGCACAATGGAGGAGGGGAATACTACATCCGGTATTCTTGCACATGCTCCGTACACTACTGATCGTATCTTGCCTCGTGCAACCAACCGACCGATACGTCAGCATATGCACGTACACATGCCACGTGGTAATCTCGGCCTACTAAATTTATTTTTTTACCGAGATTCCACCACAATACAATAGGCTGTGCACGCCTATGTTATGTCACTAATATACTTATTTTCTTTGGTTTTTACTAGATTGCCTACTTACAACCAGATGAGGATGGTGATGGGCTCTAGCTGCAGTCCGGCTCCACTGGTCTGGTGTAGAACAGGATCTCTGGAGGCTGTTTGTAACTGTGGTCACAAAACTCAATGTTCTGGGAGAACGGGAAGCAGCTCCATTTTTTGGGGCCCCTTACACAGCTCAAGGTCTGGGCCCCAGGGTCTGACAGGGAGTATGCCCATAAGGCCCACCCATAAATCCACCTACATGTTCCACCCATGAATTCGCTCACAGGGAGTGGAGTGTGTAGGGGATGTGTTATGTGTTATTGTAGAGCAAGCATGTCAAACTCAAAGTCTAGCACGGGCCACAAGGTTTATGTTTATGTGGGCCGCAAAAAAATTTTTTTTTATAGAAACGGTTTATTTTGAAAAGTACAGTATATAAAAAAAACATCTCCCTCTACTAAATCCCAGTCTCCTCCCCCCCCCGCCCATATACTAAATCCCAGTCTACTCCCCCCCCCCCATATACTAAATCCCAGTTATCCCCCTCTACTAAATCCCAGCACTCCCCTCTAGCCAACACGCAGACTCCACTCACATTGCCGCTGCCCAAATGTTTTAAATTCGCTTTTGTAACCTACATTTTGCAATTTGGATTTCTGTTTCCCTTACAGAATACAGTGAATAAACCCCATGTGCCTGTAACAATTATTTCTGGTCTGGTTTTAAAACATATCCTTTTTGTTTTGTTTTGTTTTTTATTAATTGTGGCGGTCTGAGGTTCTGTCTGCTACAGCATGCTTTTTTGAAATATGTTCTTCCTTTTTTTTTTTTTTCTGCTTCAGCATGCTATATTTTTTTATTATTCACTAGAGTTTGACAGGAATTATTTCTTATGCATAATATCTACATATATAGTGCCTTGTGTGTTTATGCAGTATGAGTAAAGCTTGTTGAAGAAAAAAAAAAAATTAATCGTGGTTCTACCTGGCCAATCATGTCAGTTGCTAGGGGAAGCGTACCAAGCCGGAAGTACAACCAGCACCACGTGGTTAAAAACATGGCGGAGAAGCGACCCAGACTGGAGCACGTAAGACCTCGTTACCGGTGTCACTCTGTCATTAAAGCAGTATCGAATCGAATCGATTAATTATCGCCAACCAATTAATAATGATCGTGGTATCTGACTATAAGTGCGGGTTGTGACTGATTTACCCTCTGATCGAACTATTAAATAAACGTTAAAACTAAACATTTGGCAAATATTGAAGGTTTCTTCCTAAGTTCTTTGTAAAACGTAAACCTCAACAGACAGAGTCCAAATAAGGACAGCATAAGATTAACGGTGGTCATCATGTGAGACTGAACAGATTTATTGTAATTATATAGAAAGCAATACCATAACACGTTATGGTGTATAGTAAGTGTAGTTTAGTCTACTGATTGATCTGTTTTAGTCTAATAAATTACTGTATTACATTCACAGTGCTGTAGGAATGCATTCTGTGTATCCCAATCTGTCCTGAAGACTAGCATGAGGCTGTGGGAAAATACCCTCAAATGGAGGCTTGTCAACCTCCCTACAGCTGCATTATGGCCATTATATTGAATGTCAATATAATTATATATGGCCATTATATTGTATGTCAAAATGAAGCTGGCATGCATAGTAACAAGCTCAGAATTAAACAAGTTTCAGATTTGATCTATCTTTCATAAATTAGCTTTGGTTGGGTTTGTAGTAAAATACCGTGATCTTATATATGATATAGTTTAGGATACAGTCAGATACAATGAACACATTTGAGAGATTTCCCTGTTGTATAGTTAGGCTTACTAGAGCCAGGCGCAGGAGAAGTGTGTCACAGGAAGTCTCTATGACAGCTGTATCCAGGAATAAGTATCAACTCATTTGGGTATAACCCAAAATGCACATCAATCTTATGGAATCCGTTAAGACTTTAGTAATTTTAGCCTGGCAAAGTTACTTGCATTCATTAGTGGAGTGGTAAAAGCCATGGTAAAATTACATGAACTCCTAGAAATTCCAACATACAGCCATGTCTGAGATGAATGACCGTTTTAGTACACCCTTACAATACATCCATGGCAAAGGCTATGGCATAATACTGCAATATTGATCTTATAAATCTTCCAACTTCTCCTTTTTTTCTTCTTCCCATGTTAAAGCCAGTCATGTCTGGAGGTTGCTTGGCCCTGTGTGATCTGTACTTTTTATATTCCAGGACTCTGAGAAGAAGATTGATTGGAGGAAAGATAAACAGCAAAGTAAGACATGGAAAAATCATATCTATTGAAGGGATATTCTCCCTTTGCATTCCTTTTGAGCACCCTCCTTGTACTGACATCAGAAAATGTAGCACGGGTTTCTTCCAGTCTGAAATAAGTATATGGCCTATGGCTACTGCTGGCGAGTTATTGGAACCTGCACAATTATAGAATAAACTCTGACTGATGTTGCACGCCAAATAGGTTCTCGTTTTTGGGAGTTGATTTATTTATATTAATGTGACCATGTACCAACTCCTACTGTCTGTTTTAAAAGTGTTGCATGGTTACCCAGGTGTAAATAACTCAAAGTGTTCATGGCTGCAGGGGTTCAGCTCCCCCAATGCTCAACACACAGAGCATCAAGCTTTGCTCATACCCGAGTACTGCATTGGCCACCAGCTTTAACGTATTCTTACAAGCAAAGTATCCCCTCTCTGAACATGCCAGTTGTCTCACAGATTCACATGTTCTGTAATCTATATATTTCTAACCCTAACCAGGGCTCAGTTGTTCACACCCAAAGGATGGCCTAACCATAGTTATAAGTTGCATCGATTTTATTTAATTAATCAATGGTGTATTTTCATTTCAGGAAAAGAGCAACGTAAACAATGGAGAGAGGCAAAGTTGGTAAAACAGCTGGAGAAGAGACAACAACAGCAAAAGCTGGAGCAGCTCGAGAAGGAAGGGAAGAAAACAGCGATAGGTAGGAAAAGATAAACATCTGTGTATGAACAGGCCGTAACTGGAATACAATTAAAGGATCACTCCACACACATACTTTAGTTTGCTGCAGTGCTTTATGTCTATGGAGTATCCCATTGTAAGACCAGTTTATAAAACTGCTTTTTTTTTCTATGAGAAATCAGCACGTTTATAAATTGATTAAGAAACTTGTCCCTGGCTGTCAGTCAGTCCTTCCGTTAGCTCAACTGCTGTAGCGTGCCTGACTTCTTCTACAAGTGCCTATGAGCATGCATTAACAGGATTGTATCTGGTCCTCCCTGTTCTTCCACCTGCAGCCTGGCTTCAGAGAGCTTCATGCATCTCCACCCGGCTGCACACCTGGCTCAGAAGCATCTAGTCTTTTAGAACGTTTAGTCTGTGCTGGGGGGGTAGGGGAAGGCTTGGAAAGGCTACAAAAAGAAAATCTGCAGCTAAGTTTTTTCTTTTATTTGACATCTCCCCAATGACTACATGCATAAATAAATGCCTTTATTCATTGGGGAAAATCTACAAAATTCTGATATCTATTGACATTTTCACTGTGGAGTGTTCCTTTCATTAGGTGTCTCATTTTCTGATCAGTTTAAAAAATACCTGAATTGTACTTTTTTCATCTAATTTTAGAAAATACCTGAATTGCACTTTTTTCATCTATGCTATTTTACCCACATTGTACAATCCAGGTGCAAATTTAAAGCTTTGTCAATTACACTTTAAATTGGGATCTGCATCACTGGTATGCAAGGTTAGCAATAGTCTTATGAAGTGGGATTGTGCCGTTACCGGAATACAAACAGTGACTGGAATGCTGACTTGACACAAGACATTACTGTATTTTTAAGTAAAAAAAAGTAATGTGATATTTGCATCTGGTGACTGTATTCCTTTTGCAGGTCGTCAGTACACAATCAGTGTCGCTTTACCAGGCTCCATTTTGGATAATGCCCAGTCCCCAGAGTTACGTACCTACCTGGCTGGACAGATAGCTCGGGCTTGTTGCGTCTTCTGCGTTGATGAAATTGTGATATTCGATGAGGTTGGAGAAGGATCTAAGTACGTCTCTTGTGTTCTTTGTTTAGCTGGGCTGTTTTCTTTACCTGGTGGCCAGTACGGGCAATAATGTGTTTTACTCGTTGTGTTGCAGAAGTGTGGAGGGGAACTTTGAAGGTGTTGGAAAGAAAGGGCAGGCATGCGTACAACTGGCGCGTATCCTGCAGTATCTGGAATGTCCTCAGTGAGTACATGTTTATGGAACTTGTCGTAGAAAAGCATAATTAAAGGCAAATCTAAACACAAAATCACATTTGTACCTGCTGGCCAAACTAAGTAACCGAAGGATAGGTAACCTTTTTTGTATACTTTAATACCCAAATATATGTATGTATTTTGAATTAGAAATTAGGATATAAAATATTTAAGCACATCTACTCTGAGAATGCAGAGAACACCATACCACATTGCCATGTGGGATTTTATGCTAATCTTTATGGTAAAATGATCTTCATAACCGAGACCAGTGCATAAACATCTATAATCTATGAATTGGCTTGTGATTTATCTAGCACAATATGTAGTATATAACTTACCTGCAGTGAAACACACTCATAGCTTTGATAACTTTTCTACTTAGTGAAATACTCCAGGCACCATAACAACTTCATCTTAATTAAATTGTTATGGTAACTGGAGTATACACAATGGGTTGCCAAAGACAGACTGACAGTGTCAGCTGACACTGTCAACCAGTCACACTGATCCCTCACTGCTCACGCTAATGTTTCTGCATTAGTCCGCAGCAGGGTAGGAGAAGGAGAGATCTGTGCGTGGGGACACATCTTAAGGGTTAAAGGTAAAATGGCAGCAGATGACTCCGAAGCATCACCACAATTTCATTGGGAATTTTTTTGATTTTTTTTTTTTTGTTGTTAAGGATTAACTCGATGGACTTCTTTCAACCTAGATTATGATGTCACTATAAAGTTGTTATGGTTCTTGAAGAATTGATTGAAATGGTTCAATCCTATATTGGTGTACTGTTGTTCAGGCACAGTCATTTTTTTTTTTTTTTTATCAACATCACATATGAATATTTTTGTTTTTCTTTTAGATACCTGAGAAAATCATTTTTCCCAAAACACCAGGACTTGCAGTTTGCAGGTAGGTAGTACAGTCAGTAGGTCAGTGAATGCGATTTCAGTTCCAGGTTGCAGACTTAGCTTTGCATGTCATGCACACCTGAATTTGCCGCTTTGTTGTCCTATGCATCACTTTGCATATGGTATACATTTTGGTAAAGTAGGCTGGTTCACAGATAAATCACACTAATAATGAATCATGTTTTGCAGGACTTCTAAATCCTTTAGACAGCCCGCACCATTTGAGGATTGACGAGGATTCTGAATATCGAGAAGGAGTAGTGCTGAACAGACCCACCAAACCAGGCAAAGGGTCCTTCGTTAACTGCGGAATGCGTAAGGTATGATCTGTTTCATTCTGATTTGTGAAATCGATTTCCAGTTAAGTGCACATCTAACGGGGTTATTCACTAACTTGAGCATTGTCAGGAATTCAAAATTGCCAAAGATGCAAATGTAAGGTCACGGTAGTGAAACTGGAAGAATTTTTTTAAATTCACTTTGAATTCCTCGCCACGCTCACTTTATTCAATATTCGTGTCATACGTTTTTGTGACCCTGTTCTTTGGCAAATCAAACACATCACTTATGAATGCATAGTTTTGGGAGAGAGAATGTCTTTAACTTCTGTTTGGTGAAACCAATTAGATTCATATAATATCTAGGAAACTGGCTAATTTTGGTGTTTCTGGAATGAAGTTCACATGAAAAAACTGCAAACTTGATTTATTGCAATAATCTTATACTAAAATGCATCAAACTTAGGGTTGTTATAAAAGTGTTTGTAAAAACAGCCAATAAAGTGCTCTATCCAAATTTTGAAAAAGGGGTTAGAATATTTTTGGAACCCCTGAGAGATGTGAGTTTATCACTTTTAGAGTCAATATCATGTTGTTAATTAGTGTGTGTCTCTTCATAATATATACATCATTTTTTTAGGAGGTGCAAATAGACAAACTGCTGCAAGTAGGTGTCCGGGTTACTGTGCGTTTACACCCTGATAATGCAGGTAAGTTATGCTGCATCTCATTGATAACATCTTAAAGTGCACCAGTTAAGCAAAAAATGACATGCAGGCAGTTTCAGCGAAAAAGATGTAAACAGTGCTTTGTTTAAGGCACATTACTTGCCAGTGTGTAGATTAGGCTTTGTTTCAAATTGTGCGTATTTTATGTCATGCATTGGGGTGTGTCCGCGTACATTCATTGCCTGCATTTTTCATGCTGAGCCACGTTTTAGCTGCTTTACATTGATTGAGCTGCATAACTGGAGAACTTAGACCAGGACCTGAAGGGATTCTTGCGCATCACACATTGTATGCATTAGGGATGCACCAAAATTTTCAGCCGAAAATGGGCCTATACCATTTCAGCCAAAAACGGGTCTAATCTCCCAAAAATTACAACCCCCAACCTCCAAATCCGTCTCCCATAGTCCTCTCTGCCAATACCCCAACCCAAACCTCTCTAAGTCCATGTTCCCTTGTCTATGCCATATTCCTAGTCCCCATGTCTCCTGGGTCCTGCTCTTACTCAAACCTGCTCTTGGATTCCTTGAGACCCAGTAGCCGTAATTATGCCTAAAATACCTGCCTTTCTTTTTCAATACCTGGCTGTCCATGTCTCTCTTCTCTGACCGTCTTTCATTGGCTTGTTACCGATCCTACGATCGGCTTCCTGCTCCACCGCTCTCCCCTGTACGGCGAGACGAAGAAAGTCACAAATCCAGGCAGGCCCCACAGCCCCTTTTGCTGCTTGTAATGGACCGCTCTGCCCGTTGATCCTATAGCCGAAATGTACCACTCCGGATCTAAACATTCGAAGGTAGCAAGGGGGGAGGTGATTCATGACAGGAAGAAACTACGGTACTTACTTTTCTATCCCTGTTATTAGGCTAGTTTGATTGACATTATAATATACTAAGAGGTGGCTTCCTTCCAGTTTCCATGAAAATGGAAGGTTCATTTCCTTCATTCCCTTACTTAAATCATGGCCCTTTGCACTCTTAAAGGGACAGAACTACATAAGGGGTCTATTGTTGTAATCACAGAACTACATATCGGGTCTATTGTTGTAATCAGGGAAAAGATTTGCCATTACTTTGACTTCTGACTTCAGCCTCCTAACCACTGACTATGGGCCTTGGCCTAGATATAGGTTTTGTTTGTGGGGAGGTGGGCATGGGGGACAGCTGGGGACTTCTTCCTCCTCGTATGGGTTTGCCACGTTCCCCAATTACAAGTGTAAACGTTCAATTTCCATATGTGCAGTTATTGAATCAATAAAATTATAGAAAAAAAATATTTTAAAATCATTTGGGGAAAAAATATGTTTTCGACCAAGGGCATCCTTAGTTTTGGGCCAGAATTTTCATTTCGGTGCATCCCTAGTATGCATTTATCAATTGTTCTAGCTTGAAGTAACGAAGTAAATTAACTTACCATTAGAAAATATAAAAGTCCATGTCTTTTGGACTTGTAAAGGGGTACAGTGACATCAGAAAGTACTTTCTAGACTAGAGTATCTCTTAGTTTTATTTTATTTCATTTTTTTCCTCCCCTTTCTAGAAAAGAGAGTGCGGAAAGGAATTGTGGTCTCTCCACAGAGTCCAAGGACCGACGGGGGTCTTTACTGGGGATACAGAGTGAGACTGGCATCCTGCATCAGTGAGTAATATGATATGGTTTTCAAGCATTCTATATACTCAATGTAGAGAGATTTTATTAGTTCAATGTTTATTTTTACAGGTTCTGTCTTCACTGAATGCCCCTTTAAAGATGGCTATGACCTTTCCATTGGAACATCAGAAAAAGGGTCTAACGTGGAAGACGTCACTCTGCCAAAATTCAAGTAAGTATAGTATTGAAATCCAGAAATCTTTGTTTTTTGGATTAATTAAGGATTGATTTTAATAGGAGAGGCATTCACAGGATTATCATTTGCAACTGTACTGTAATCTTTATATGAAAAAAGTGTTGAAATGTATTGCTGTGGGCTCAGGATAAAAAGTTGCTAGCTGTCAGTCACCGGGATAATCAAGGGCTGCAGTGGTGTTGGTCATAATTTCTTAGAGATGCCAGCAGCAGTTTTATAGTGGATTTGAGATAATATTGCTCTTTTTTTCTAAGTTGGGTCCTAATCATTATTGCAAGTTAATTTTCTGATTTTAGCATAGTACCGACCAGTTGCTCTTGGCTGCCTCTCACTGGCGATACTGAGGTTTTGCAGTGACCATGTTGAATTGTGTTTGCAGACATGCGCTGGTAGTCTTCGGAGGTCTTCAAGGGCTGGAGGCCAGTGTTGACAGTGACCAGAATGTGAATATAACAGAACCAAGCCTCCTGTTTAACCATTACCTAAATACTTGTCCTGGGCAAGGCAGCCGTACCATCAGAACAGAGGTGAGTTGACGCTACATTGTTCATAGTTTCTTAAAACTGGCTATTTTACATTTACAGCAATCACATGGGCATCAAAACATTTATTTTAAAAGGATCAACACTTTAAAATTTGTATAGTGAACTTCTCTAGAAAAGATAGTGGCTCTTGGCAAACCACTTAAAGGGGTATTCTCTGCATCATACCCCTACTGTCTGCTGTTGTGGATATGTTGCCAGGATTCCCCTCAAACTGTATATGTCAGTTGATGGGTCTCTTCTAATGAATCCTATCCAAAGTGGGTTACTAATACAGATCAAAACAGGCTAGAGACAACATGGGCACTAGGCAGAGCTAGGTTAGTTTAAAAGTGTTCATAAACAGTTTGCTTACTATGTGGTGGAACCAGAGGACACATGAAACCATATGCAAAAACATACTCTTTGTTTTTCCTTTAATGCATTTGCTTAGGGTTTTCAGACATTAAACCTATGCTTCCTGTGCCTGGGATGAACGTTATCAGCTGCATTTTACCGACAATGCCCAAAAAAGGCCAAACCAATGTGTTTGTGTTCCTGACCCTATAGTGTACCTTTAACATGGCATCACGTGGTTCTGTCTAAACCCAATTATCCTAAAAACTGCAATGGTAGAAAGATATCAGGCAATCACTACACACAGATCATGTGGTTTATGAATAAACTGGGGAGGGTGTTGGGTGCAAAAAAAGGGGCATTTACTATACTGTTGCCAACAGTATTGAAATGCTGATTTTATTTTAATGCTTATTTTGAAACACTTAACTGTTTGTGGATTCTTGCTTTATTTGTAGGAGGCTATTTTAATATCTTTGTCTGCACTGAGGCCCAAGATAGAAGCTGCGGCCCATAGTCCCGAAGGAAGCTGAGACTGTCTATTCTACCCGTCTGTGGACTCTGTGTTAACTTGCTCCGACAATGAGGTCTTGAACTAGATCACACCAGGCACAAGACTCTCTTTTCATCGGACATCTTGCTCCTCCTTCACTGGTTATATTGTGTCATTAACAAAGTGCCAACAAATTTACAAATAAAAACCCTACACTGGTGCATACTTAGAATCAATTGCTATTTTCCCAGACCTGGATATAAAGGAAGACTTTCAGCTCGTCATTGTTTTGAGAACAACAAACCGCTTGCCTGCATAATAAGGGGATAGATTTGTCAGTCGGGCAAGGTCAAAATAAAAAACTTGTGGGAATTCACTTGTATATGGCTTAAAGGGAGTTGATAAACGGTTTCTTCAGTCTCCTACCAGAATGGTACAACAGAGTTCTTGTACTTCAGAAACGGATTGAATTATGAATTAACAAAAAATGTGAAAAGTTTAAGGATATAGCTGCAGAAACCACCACTCATTCAGGCATGTACTCTATCCCATTTTTATGCGATTATAATAATTACAAGGACTTTTGTATGCCCAGGATATACAGTGTACTACACACATAATAAAATAATGATTTTATTACATTCGTATACGTCACTTTTTCATAGGGTGAATCCTACAAAATATATTACTGTCTGTTCATTCAAGTGTTATATTAAGATAGAAATAGCAGCTTCTTCATATAGGGGAATTCTAACAGGAGCCTTCATTTACCACCAGCTGTAATAGCCTGTAACTTGTTAGTACTTTTCATGAGATTGGGGACAAAGAGCAGGCCCGCAGCCCGTTCGATGCGCTCTATAGGCACCAAAAAGCGCTCCAATGGGGCATTTTCATCAACCGGAGAGTTTGGCATTATGTAGGGTCGAAGCTCTAGTTCTCCACTGAACTTCTCCAAAACCACAACTTTAAAGAAATGTGTGGGGACAGCCACATTGTTTTTACCAATGACTTGGTACTTCACATACATCTTCCCATCTGGCTCCATCCTGAGAAGACATCATACATGTTTATACAGCGTTAGAATTACGTAAGAACATTTAGAGTATACTTTAAAAAGGACATATTTAAATCTAAATCTTGTAGTAAAATATATTTACAGGAACGCTATAGTCACCAGAAGCATTACAGTTTAATATCATGGGTCTGGTGTCTATAGCCTGTCCATGCAGGCTTTTCTATGCATTTCTATGTAAACGCTGCATTTTCTGAGAAAAGGCAGTGTTTACATTGCTGCTTAGAAACACCTCTAGTGGCTGTCACTCAGACGGCAACTAGAGGTGCTGCACTCTAGGGATATAGTGTCAGGAATACATGTTTGTACTTTTAATACTATAGTGTTTCTTTAAGGTTTGCTTGCATAATGATGTAGGCTGCTTTGATACAAGCTATTGAAGTGGTGATATTGTGCCATTCCTCCAATTATTTTATTGAAACAAAGAAGCAACACTTCGGCCTGCACATAGACCTTTGTTCCAATAAATCAGCTGTCTGCAATATTCTGAGTGCCTGGAGCTGACTTTCCTCATATCTGCTAAATTGGGATTTGCCAACCTTGGATCGTGATCACCTAGCTTGATTGCGAGAGTGCCGGATCTTTTTGTGTATACTGCAAGGAGTAGAGAGGCAGAAAGAACAAGAGATCTTTCCCCACTCCACCATCAGGCAGAGAGTTTTACAAGCCCTGAGCCGGACAAGAGAGTTAAGTTGGTAAATGTACCAATTGTAGTCCTTGTCAAACAGCTATGGAACACAGCTATGTAACTGTCTAGATCCTAATGTAACCAGGTTTAATTTTGCTGTTGGAATTAAGTACCTGTCTGATCCTAGCACTGCCTGTGGCTATATGTCACTAGACTATCAAACATGTACAATATTTAAACAAATATTAAAGATAAATATTTGCATTACACAGTCTGTTTAAACTGGCTCTGTCATCCCTGTATGAAAAAAAGTATGAAATACTCAGATTGACTGTATTGGACTTTCACTGCAATTCAAACACAGACAAAAGATATACCGAGACATAAACGTTTGTAGGGAAATAATATTGCTGACGTCGCTGGCAGCTGAAGAAAATAGTCAGGAAGATGAAGGCACCTGCGAGGAAAAGCCTCAGTTAAAGGGAGACTATAGTCACCAGAACAACTACAGCTTATGGAATTTGTTCTGGTGAGTAGAATCATTACCTTCAGGCTTTTTGCTGTAAACACAGTCTTTTCAGAGAAAATGCAATGTTTACATTACAGCCTAGTGATAACGTCACTGGCCACTCCTTTGATGGCTGTTAGAGATCCTCCCTGGGTCATGGCTGCCTAAAATGCATCCAAACATTCCGTGTCTCCTCCCTCTGCATGCAGACACTGAACTTTCCTCATAGAAATTCATTGATTCAATTCATCTCTATGAGGAGATACTGATTGGCCAGGGCTGTGTTTGAATCATGCTTGCTCTGCCCCTGATCTGTTTCTTTGTCAGTCTCAGCCAATCCTATGGGGAAGCAATGTGATTGGATCAGGCTACCACTTCTGCTGATGGCAGTGGGCAGATCTAAAGGAAACCGTGACAATGCAAGCAGCTCCAGACTTTAAAACAAGTAAGATTTATATATTTAGGGAGGAGTTAGGGGACCAGGGTGGCTAGATGGTGGTTTTAACCCTATAGCATGGGTTCTCAAACTCCGGCCCCCCAGTTGTTACTGAATTACAACTCCCATGAATCTTTGAATTACATAGCCAGAGAATCATGGGAGTTGTAGTTCAGCAACATCTGGGGGGCTGGAGTTTGAGGACCCCTGCCCTATAGGGTCAGGAATACATGTTTGTGTTCCTGACCCTATAGTGCTTCTTTAACCCCTTAAGGACCAAACTTCTGGAATAAAAGGGAATCATGACATGTCACACATGTCATGTGTCCTTAAGGGGTTAAGTAAATATCACTACCAGACCCCCAGTGAAGTTGTCACTGTGATTTACCTCCTAAATGGCAAAGAATTAAGCAATGAGGTTGCAGGAGCATGAGCTATACACCAAAACCGCTTCATTAAGCTAAAGTTCTTTTGGGCCTTAGTGTCACTGCAACAGTGTGGTACCTACAGAACATGTGTGCCTTTAACAAGCTATGACAGCAAATAAATATTTACCTGGGCAGAAAGAGGGGTCCAGTGCACACATACACATTTTTATTACTCTTGGTTAACCCTCGGCAATATTTTTCCAGTTTATTCCAGACGATTCGGTTCAGATGAGGATTCTGTAAGAATTATGTGTTAATAATAAGAAAGCACAGTATTTAAAAGTCCAAAAATACCAGTGTGCAACAGATGGCAAATAAAAAAAAATTATATATATATATATATATATATATATATATATATATATATATATACACACACACACACACGTTTATACTGTTAAACATAAACAATAAATTATAGCTTATCTACTGAATTTTGCATTGGTATGAAGTTAAAAAAAATCACTAGCTTTCAGCAAAGGAACCTTTTGTTTTGAGGTACATATTTCATCTTAACCCCTTCAGGACGGAGTCAATAGTGCACGTTCTGATCAAAACAAAACGTAAACAAAAACTGGAATTTGCGCTATATGTCTGTTCAACCGTAGTTCCCCTCTTTCAAATTATATGCACCCACACTTATTATATATCATTTTGTTCAGGAGAAACAGGGCTTTAATCTATCATTAACTATTCATATATGGAACATAATTTATTATGAATAAAATAAAAAAAAAGGTGAGAAAATAAGATTTTTTTTTAAATTTGTATTTCCGTCTGCCATTTTAGCTGTGAATGTCATAATACTGTTAGGTTTTACTGCAAAAAAATGCACATATTTGTAATCAGCGATGTCTCACGAGTACAACAGTACCCCCCATTAACAGGTTTTATGGTGTTTTGGAAAGTTACAGGGTCAAATATAGAACGTTCCATTTTCAAATTGAAATTTTCCAGATTAGTAATGTTACCTTTGAGACGGTGTGGTAGCCCAGGAAAGAGAATTACCCCCATAATGGCATACCATTTGAAAAATTAGACAAGCCAAGGTATTGAAAGTGGGGTATGTTTAGTCTTTTTTAGTAGCCACTTAGTCACAAACACTGGCCAAAATTAGCGTTCATATTTGTTTTTGTGTGAAAAAAGCAAAAAACTAATATTTGGCCAGTGTTTGTGACTAAGTGGCTACTAAGAAAGACTGGACATACCCCACTTGCAATACCTCGGGTTGTCTACTTTTGCAAATGGTATGCCATCATGGGGGTAATTCTCATTCCTGGGCTACCATACGCTCTCAAAGGCAACATAACCAATCTGGCAAATTTCAATGTGAAAAAAATGAAATGCAAGCCTTATATGTGACTCTCTAACTTTCCAAAACACCATAAAACCTGTACATGGGGGGTACTGTTATTCTCGGGAGACTTCACTAAACACAAATATTAGTGTTTTAAAACCGTAAAACATATTACAACAATAATATAGACCATAAAAGTGCCGTTCGCTTGTAAAAAATGCGAAAAACGTCACTTTTACTTAAAATATCATTGTTGTAATACAATTTACCAGTTTGAAACACTAATATTTGAGTTCAGTGAAGTCTCCCGAGTAAAACAGTACCCCCTATGTACAGGTTTTATGGTGTCTTGGAGAGTTACAGGGTCAAATATAGTGCTTGCGAATTAAATTCTCTGCACTTTCTCCCTGTGTTGTCAGGCATGTCAATCAAATTTTAATTAATCAAATCACATAATTACGTTAAAAGATTATTTAAATATACACGTAGAATTTTAATATATATGCATTTATAGGTATTTAAATTCTACGTGTATACTAATGTAATCTTTTATGTAATTATATGTATTTATCTATATATATATATTTGCGGTTATTTGTATTTTATACATAGATATATATAGAATGTCATTCTAAGTGTATTTTGTTACCGATATATATATATATATTAATAACAAAATACAGTTAGAATGAAATTACATATGCATATATAATTTATATTAAATTTTGTTTCAATATTTTAATTTATTTTATTATTTTATTTATTTATTATTTTAATTATACGTATTTATATATAATATATATATGTACATCTATTATATATATAATATATATACATATTATATATATGTAACGTCATTCTAAGTGTATTTTAATATTAATTTATATACTTATATTAATATTAAAATACACTTTGCATGACGTTACATATATATAATATGTATATATATTATCTATATAATATATATACATATTATATATATATTAAAATATATTTAATTTATTTTTAAACATGTTTATTTTATTTTTTTTACACCTCCTACCAGCAGGGGGACTGTCTGATATTTCAAACAGTCCCCCTGCTGGCAGATCCACAGCCAGCTATAGAGGGCCATGTGATCGCTCTTTGAGAGCGATCACATGGCCCCCGGGGGCCTCATTTGCCGGAGGGGGGCTGCCTGGGCTCTCAGGCAGCCCCCCAGAAGAGGATCGCGGCGGAGGTGAGTAGTTGCTGGCTCCTGGGGGCTTAAACCGTTACGGCGTTCCATGCCGCCGCAACGGCTTTAAAGCCCATTTAAAGCGCGACGGCATGGAACGCCGTAACGGCGTTAAGGGGTTAAAGGAACACTCCAGGCACCATGTATTATTTTAACATAATTAAGTGATTTTATTAATTATATGTTCATGGATCTGCAGCCAATCTGTCAATCATGTCGATCCAAGTCATGTGATTGCGCTGTCATAATGATCGCATGACTGATTGGCAGGACTGGCTTCAGGGTCACTGTCTCGGTTTTGGGCAGTACCCAAATCGAACCTGGTGAGGAGAGTATTTGGGTTGGAGGGAGGACCCAATTATTAGGGCATGATGTGCCATCCTAGCGGCATTAAAGCCCTCCTTTTGTAGGACGGCATAGCATCCCCTAATGTCAGGAATTGGTTAATTGGGTGGTTTTGGTGTATAGATTATTCCCCTGCAGTCTCACTGCCATTTAGGAGTTAAATCACTTTGTTTATGCTGTTCTATTCATACTGCCCCTGGCTGTGACCCAAACAAACGACCTCGTCCGACAAAAAAAAAACGGTTGTTAACGACCGCGGACGTACCTAGTACGTCCGATCCCAAATCTGGACTTACCTGATCACTGGCGATCCCCCGCCGGTGATCGCGATGTGGGGACTTGCCTGGCATCCATGTGACCGTGGGGTATGTGTGTGTCTACGTCTTAGGTTGATTCCGAATTATAATTTGTTTGTTTCAATAAATGCCGGTGGGATCAATACACCCGATAAAAGATCTATAATTTTAGATTTTCTAACAAAAAACAGGGTACAAATCTGCGCCCTCCAAGAAACTCATTGGACAAAATCCAATAAAAATCCAATAGGATCAACAAGATACCCTACCATTATAAGCGCTGCTTTGGACAATAACATTTAAAAAAAAAAAAAAAAAAAGAGGTGTGCCCTTCCTGTTTGAAATTTTTTTTTTCTTTAGATATTAAATATGAAGAACTAGACCCAGAAGGCCAGTACATCGTCTTAGTATGTAAAATAAACAATAAGCAATTCACAATAGTTAACATATACGCACCGAATAAATCTACAATAAATTTTATTTCACAAGTCTTTAAGAAGATAGAGCAGATTGAGCAAGGACTGGTATAAATAATGGGGGACTTTAACTGAGTAATCGACCCTTTGAAGGATAGGAAGAGTCACAATGACCGAAAGAGTAAGATAGCAATTGGAAATAGAATGCAAAATGTAATAAATAATTATAACTTGAGAGATATATGGAGAACATTTCACCTCTCCGATCTAGACTACACATGCTACTCTAGAACATTTAACTCCTCTTCCAGAATTGACCTCATGTTGGGAAATGTGACCATACTCTGCTAAAAGTTACCCGGCCAGGAGGAGAGGTTCCTGGCGTCAGTGAGGGAGCTCAGCATTTCTGCTCCTCATTGCTTCCGCGCTGTCTGTAGTGATGCCGGGCGCCGGAATATGACGTCATATTCCGGCACCTGGCATCACTAAACTGCGCGCGAGGGAGCAGTGAAGAGCAGGAAGGCTGAGTTCTAGATAGAAGAGGACCCACACCAGCTCCTAAAGGTAGGGAGCAATAAATAAAATGATGCGAGTGCAAGAATGTGTAAATGTGTGTGTCTGTGTCAGTTATTGTGTGTATGTGTTGGTCAGTGTTGCATTGGCTGTGACTGGACAGTGGAGTACCTGGAGGTGCATGGAGGCACGCAACGCTACGTCACATTCCAACATGACATCGACGTGCTCAACCTTCACAGGGTTTCAAGAAGCAGCGGGAGGTTAAGATTTTGCACAGGGTGCAGACGGCGCCATTTGGGGTATACCAGAGGCTGGAGTTGCATACTGTCAGCAGCAATGTGAGTGGAGTCTGCTTGTTGGCTAGAGGGGGGTACTGGGATTTAGTATATGGGGGGACTGGGATTTAGTAGAGGGGGGTGCTGTTTTTTTTATACTGTACTAAAACCTACGTTTCTATAAAAATGAATTTTTTTTTTTGGGCGGCCCACATAAACTTAAAAGGGACACTATAGTCACCTGAACAACTACAGCTTAATGTAGTTGTTCAGGTATGATCTATAGCTCCCTGCAGGCAATCTAATGTAAACACTGTATTTTCAGAGAAAATACAGTGTTTACATTAATTGATAGGAATACCTCCAGTGGCCGTCACTCAGACGGCCACCAGAGGGACTTCCTATCATGCAGGGCCCTAAAAAGGCCCTGTACACGTCAGACATATTAAGATACGTCTGACGTGTGCAGGAGAGAGAAGGCACTGTGTGCGAGCCTTCTCTCTCCAGCCTGTCAGCAGAGGAGGGGGGCGGGCAAAGACCGCGACCTGAGCTGTCAGTCAGCTCAGCTCACGGCCGCGCACACCGCGCGCATGCGCGGTAGTGCGCTCAGGTGCGCATGTGTGGCGAAGCGTCTGATTGCTCCCTGCTCGCGCCGCCTATTTAGTCATTTTGACGAAATGGGGGGCGCGGCTTCACGAGGCTCCCGGCGCTGGAACCAGGTGAGGAAAAACTGCTGCCTGGAGAGTCCCTTTAAACCTTGTTTATGTGGCCCATGCTAGAGAGTTTGACATGCTTGCCCTAGGGAGTCTACTTTTCAAAAATATATGGTTTGATGGGGGTAAATTACATTGGCCGGCTTCAAAAATGTCCCAAATAGGACATGGGTGCATGATGACCAGCTGTGAAAATGCCATGTTGGAAAACTGGAATGCGCACTCTCCAAATAAGGTATTTTGCATGATAAGAGTTAAAACACCCCAAGTTTAATACCTTAGGTTGTCTGCTTTTAAAATATATATACATGTGAAGGGTTATTCAGGGATTCCTGACAGATATCAGTGTTACAATGTAACTTGCATTAATTTTGAGGGAAAAAAATGGTTTGGAAATAGCAAAGTGCTACTTGTACTTAAAGCCCTATAACTTTCCAAAAAAGCTAAGAACATGTTAACATTGGGTATTTCTAAACTCAGGACAAAATTTAGAAATTATTTAACAAGGGTGTTTTTTGGCGGTTGTAGATGCGGAACAGATTTTGGGGGTCAAAGTTAGAAAAAGTGTGTTTTTGTAACTTTGTCATATTTTAGAATTTCTGTTATAGTAAATTATACGATATGATGAACATAATGGTATCTTTAGAAAGACCATTTAATGGTGAGAAAAACGGTATATAATATATGTGGGTACAGTACATGAGTAAGAGGAAAATTACAGCTAAACACAAACACTGCAGAAATGTAAAAAGAGCCCTGGTCCTTAACCCCTTCAGGACGGGTGACGGACGAGGTCCTTCATCCTGGGGATACCCTTAACGACGGGTGACGGACCTTGTCCGTCACGCGGTAAAATTAACCCCAGATTGCGGCGATCGCGGAGTTAATGGTGCTCCAGTGTGCCTCTGTATTAGAGGCAGACCGGGAGCACCGGATCGGGCTGTCCCAGCACATGTGCTCGCTCTGACAGCATGTCAGAGCGAGCACATGTGCTTAGTATACTCACCTTCCGCCTCCCTGTACTTCTGGGTTCACTGTGAAGTGCAGGGAGACGGATCAGTGCTGATCCTGCCCCCTGTGTAAAAAAAATAATAAAGTTAGTTTAAAATCCCCTTTAATCCTTTTAATAAAAAATTAACCCCTTCCCTGCCAATTGATCACGGACTACCGGAAGACAGCCACTAGAGGCTGGATTAACCCCAAATGTAAACATAGCAGTTTCTATGAGCTGAAGTGGTCTGGGTGACTATAGTGTCCCTTTAAGTCTGCAATGGAATTTCACTGTAACTCCAACCCAATCTAAAGATGATATAATACAAAGTCAGGTAAAACCTTAGGAATGGAGGAGCTCCTCTGTCAACTTTTGTCCAATCCCAGCAGCTGTCACGAATGATGGCTGTGGATTTCAAGCTATGTCTACGGGGTATCCTGCGGTCTTGCGGAATCCTCCATAGACCTCAGTGCTATCACGTCACGCATGCGCGACTGCACAGCATCGACGTGGCTCCTGGTAGCTCAAGAGTCAGGAGCCGACGAGACCTGCAGTGTTAACATGGGGGTGGGTGGCAGTGAGGGACAGCTTGTAGGTAATTAAAACACCTCCCCTGTACCCCCGACCCATTGAAAATCTTTCAAAATTGGCAGATCCTCTTTAAGCTAAAGTTGTTTTGATGTTTAGATTATCCCTTTAAGACTTTGGCGTCACACCATTTGGCAATGATTTAAAGGAGCACTATAGTGCCAGGAAAACAAACTCATTTTCCTGGCACTATAGGGTTATTAGGTGTGTCCCCCCCCTCCCTCAGGGCCCCCCCTTCAGCCACTTACCTTAATCCAGCGCCGGTCTCCCTCGGCGCTGAAGACCTCTCCTCCCCCTGCTGACGTCAGCTCCGAATGCACATGCACGGCACGAACCGCGCGCACATTCAAACCGTTCATAGGTAAGCATTACTCAATGCTGATGTCCAGAGTCATCGCAGGGTGATTTTCACAGTGAGAATCGCGGGAGCGCCTCTAGCGGCTGTCAGGGAGACAGCAGCTAGAGGCTGGATTAACCCATTTATCAACATAGCAGTTTCTCTGTAACTGCTATGATTACAGCTGCAGGGTTAAAACTAGAGGGACCTGGCACCCAGACCACTACATTGAGCTGAAGTGGTCTGGGTGCCTATAGTGGTCCTTTAAGGCCTTAAAGAAAGCCAGTGCCCTAGACCTCCTTGCACCATAACAACTTTATTCCAATGTCCATCTACTACCAAACAATGACTGCATTTCCCA
This sequence comes from Pelobates fuscus, assembly GCF_036172605.1. Lineage (NCBI taxonomy): Eukaryota > Metazoa > Chordata > Amphibia > Anura > Pelobatidae > Pelobates > Pelobates fuscus. Next base: position 142,122,946 of record NC_086325.1, on the reverse strand, counting down.
TAATGTATAGCATATAACAGAATGCAGGAGTAAGCCTCATAGCCCACCCAACTGTCCCCCAAGGTGCCCCCTTGCAGCAGCTCTCCCCCTGACCTGCGGGCACACGTTGCTGAGCAGGAAGGTGTCGTCCATGGCTTTCTGGCTCCAGCGGTGGTTGGCTGCCGCCGCCAGGTGTCCCCGGTCGAAGCCGCTGCCCAGGTAGTCGTTGTTGTCGGCCCGGTGATAGTGATGGACCGACTCGTCCTCCCGGAAGTCACAGCTCTGCCGGGTGGCGGTGCCATGTATCCGCTCCGCATTGAGCTGCTCCAGCACCCAGGCCGGGCCCCGCAGCCGGGGGTCATAGCTCAGCACGTGGGACTCCCGGCTCTTCAGCTGAGCGAACCCCGGCAGGCCGAACCGTGTCACCCCGGCGGCGGGCGGTACGGACAGCTCGGCCGCGGCCTGCACCCACACGGAGCCGGGATCTCCCCTCAGCCGCCAGCCGGCCAGAGCAGCTCCCAGGGCGGCGCCAACCGCCAGGGAAACACCGGAGAGCAGGGACTTACCCCGGAGCCCCATCACCAGCCTGCAGGGTCACCTTCAACGGAGGCCCCACCCAGCCAGCCTGGCATTACACAGGGCCTGCATATCATTAATTATTATTATTATTATTATTAATAATAAATACCTTCAACGGAGGCCCCACCCAGCCAGTCATTACACAGGGCCTGCATATCATTAATTATTATTATTATTAATAAATAAATACCTTCAACGGAGGCCCCACCCAGCCAGTCATTACACAGGGCCTGCATATCATTAATTATTATTATTATTATTAATAAATAAATACCTTCAACGGAGGCCCCACCCAGCCAGTCATTACACAGGGCCTGCATATTATTATTATTATTAATAAATACCTTCAACGGAGGCCCCACCCAGCCAGTCATTACACAGGGCCTGCATATCATTTATTATTATTATTATTATTATTATTATTTATAAATAAATACCTTCAACGGAGGCCCCACCCAGCCAGTCATTACACAGGGCCTGCATATCATTATTATTATTATTATTAATAAATACCTTCAACGGAGGCCCCACCCAGCCAGTTATTACACAGGGCCTGCATATCATTAATTATTATTATTATTATTATTAATAAATACCTTTAACGGAGGCTGCACCCAGCCAGTCATTACACAGGGCCTGCATATCATTAATTATTATTAATAAATACCTTCAATGGAGGCCCCACCATGGCAGTCATTACACAGGGCTTACATCTCTTTAATTATTATTATTATTATTAATATATACCTTTAATGGAGGCCCCACCCAGCCTGGCAGTCATTACACAGGGTTTATATCTCATTAATTATTATTACACAGTTTCTTCAACTCATTAATTATTATTATTACGCAGGGCCTACAGCTCTCATTAATTGTGAATACAAGCAGGGACCTAAGCATCACACAGTGAGGTTAAAATAGCATGTTGTTTCCCCCCCCCCCCCCCCCCCCCCCCCAAAAACTGTTGTATGGAACCATATTTTTCATAATTAATATTACCCAATAACCATAGTTTGCTGTTGAGTGAATTGTGTTTCACATTATTTACTAAACAGTGAATTATGTGAATTGAAAATATATTTGCAAAAATGACGATATTTAAAATATGATTGTAATAGAGTTGATTAATTTCTCTAAATCAGTTATCCTCTTTTCAATTTACTTCCATTCAGTGCCCAGTGAATAATGCCATCAAGTTTGCAATGCCAAAGTGGCTTTCTTTTCACTTGCATAATAAGAAGCAATCTATCCATGGATGCCTATTAACACCTCTAGGCCCTGTGGATAGAAGAGCCAGAATAGTTACTTACCCACTCTCATACACAGGCATACTGTGATGTCACATACACACATGCGCAATGCATAGAGAATAATCTGCACCTATTATCCCCAATGCTTTTCTATGAGGAGCATTGGATCGGATCATCATCCTGAAGGCACACGTCCAGGATAACATCACACGAGGAGTAGCAAGAGGCGACGCTGAGGGAGGCCAGCGCTCATTGATGTGCATAGGGAAGTGAGGCTAGCCTGTCTGGTCTGATCACACAGAATAGCTACTGTAGCTCACATTTTTGGAAGCCATATGGTGGAAATGATAGAAAGGTTGTCTCGGAACACACATTGCATCGCAATTTGCTGCATATTGGGCTGTGTAGCAGCAGACTGGTCAGAGTGCCCACAGTGACCTGTATCCACTGCCCAAAACACCTTCAATCGGAACATGAGTGTCAGAACTAGACCATGTAGCAATGGAAAAAGGTTGCCGGGTCTGATGAATCATGTTGGTTTTTTTTTTAGATCTTTGTGGATAGCCAGTGCACATGCATCGTTTACCCAGGGGAGAGATGGCAGCAGGATGCACTATTATAAGAAGACGGCCTGGCGGAGGTAGTGCTATGCTCTGGGCAATGTTATGCTGGGAAACCTTGGGTCCTGGCATTAATGTGGATGTTACTTTGACATGTACCACCTAACTAGAGATTGGTCCAGACCACATACACGCCCCTTTCAGCAGGATAATACACCCCGCCACACTGCAAACATTGTTCAGGAATGGTTTGAGGAACATGACAAGGAGTTCAAGGTGTTGCATTGGCCTCACAACATGCAGGACTTAAAGGAACACTATAAGATCAGGAACACAAACATGTATTCTTGACCCTATAATGTTAAAACCACCAACTAATTTTAACATCATATAGAATGATACCAGGAAAAAATATGAACTTTTAATTGGGAAAAACATCTCAAGGTATAGTAGTTATAGATTGATGCAATAATTACTGCTTTTATATGCTTCAAAATGCAGATGATTTTTGGCAGAAAATGCTACACATTTCAATTACATGCATCTACCCATTAAATCTCAAAGTAGAGATGCCAAAAAAAGCACCAGCAAGGAGACTTTGATGCTTGGGGGGAAGGGAGGGGGCTCTATCGGGCTGAAATCTACAAATAACAAGAAAACCTCTTTTATAAAGAAATGTATTTCTTTCCAACTCTAGACTGTTCCTTTAATGCAAGGAGTTTACCTGAATTTACAGAGAGTGGGTTATAACAGGGGTACATTTACATTGTGCTGTATGTTTGGGTGCAAGAGTATGTTTGTGCTGTCAATGTGTGAGTGCATGGGTGAATTTGAACAGTGTGTGAATATTTTTGGATCATTGTGTGTGTGTGTGTGTGTGTGTGTGTGTGTGTGTGTACCTGGATCTCTTTCCCAATTCTCCCACGTTATAAGCATTCTTCTAGATTTGACATTTGTTTCAGCTAGTATTCCTTTTAGAATGCCTCAGTATTGCTAAAAGCCTGTACAAACCAGAAACATTCTTGCTAGCTTTCTTTGGTCAACTGGCCACAGGTCAATGGAACATTTTTTTCCCCTGGCTATCCTACATGGTAGGATCACCTTTGGCTTTCCTAACTGTCAGGACAGGAAAACATTATCTATAAAAGCCCTATCCCTCCTGAGCAATCCAGTCTATTAAAAAGCTGTAACTAGATAATCCAAAATGGAGGGAGCGTGATGCTGTCATGTAAAACATCAAGTTATAGAAAATTATGGTTAAGAAGAGATTGCATATTTTTATTTTCCTAGCTAAACATGGGAGTATCACTTATATAGGTAATACCCAAGCTCCCATGAAAGGAGGAAAAAAATAAATAAACCAAAACTGCTTCAAAGTTTATTTGCCCAAAGCTAGAGTCCAAAACAACTTGTCAAAACAGGGAATCTGAAGAAGATGACAAATCAAGTTTGTAATTAGTGATGAAAGGCCTAAGTCAATGACCAAGAAGCTTCCTTACCGATGTTTCATGAAAACATCACTTCCATAGAGGTTCAAGAAGCTGCTAAACCTCTGGTAGAATTAGCTTTTATATTGTTGTGACCTTGACAACCATGAGGTGCATATTATTTAACAGTAGTCACTAAAATCCATCTTCTTAGGGTAGCTGGAGACACGGCTACTTCTCCTTCACTTGATGGTGAAAGAAGGACGATTAGATTTCCTAAATGATTTAGTTCTATCCAAATACACTCTGATACTTTATTTTACATCCACTTTACGCTATATTCTTTCTTCTGATGTTGATTGATTATAAAAGAAAGATGGAAGAATAATTTCTTGTTGCAAATGAAATTGAGAAAACACCTTAGGTTGAAAATCTTGCCTAGGAATCAGAAGAGCCTTATCCTGGTGGGACATCATGAGCAGCTACTCTTAATAGAGCCAGGAACTCCAAAATTATTCTAGCAGAGGTAACTGTGACAAGAAATAAAGTTTTCATGGTCAAAAGGAAATTACCAATTTCTCCTTACAGTTCAAAAGGATCTTCCGCTCATTAAACAAGAGGCAGATACTACTGAAGTGTCAGTTGTTTAACAGGAGCCCTAATGCAAAGAACAGCTTTAAAAAAAACAAAAACAAAAAAAAAAAACTAAAGGATCCAGTGCCCAATTTATTAGTTCAGGCTGAAATTGTAGATACGTGAACCTTCGGCAAGCTAATCGAAGACCTTTGTCTAGGCCTTCGTGAAGAAATTCCAGAACATTGTAAACTCCCTTAAAGTTTTCTTCTTTCTCCTTGGACCACAAACAAAGTCTCCCAGACTCAGTGACAGCAAGATGAAGTGGACATTTTTCTAGCCTTCTATAAAGTTTCTGTTAATGAAGCCAATGAGCCTGACTCCATCAAGTTCTTCTCAAGAGCCACGCTCCCAGATTAGGATAAAGGATCCGGATGAACTGCAGGTGCAGGACCTTAAAAGAGGAGGCCCCATACCTGAGAAAGGGCCATTGGAGGTTCCAGGCTCAATCGAAGGAGATGCCTTAGCCAAATCAGCAGGGTTACAATAACTCTCTATTGACAGGTTTTCCTCAATATCTAATGGTTTAGAGGAATTGGAGAAAACTCATAGGCCAGACTGAACTCCTATCTCTAAGAAAGGACAGCCTTTGCTTCCGTCCAACAGACCTGCCATCTGGGGAAAAAACTAGGTACTTGAGAGTTATTGAATGCTGCCATTAGATCTTTTTGTGGTGTATCTTACCTCAGGATATTATCCAGGAAGACTTCTATGTTCAGGCTCCATTCTCCTGGGTTGATGTTGGATCAACTCTTTTTTGTGCATAATTGTCTTCACGTGCTAGATTACATGTCTGCAGTCAAACTACTATGGGCTGTAATAGAGAAGTCTCCTGATTTTTGTTCTTCCTTGGTAGTTGAGGTAGGTTGCTACTGACCCAGTGTCCATCTTTATAAAGGATCCACTTGTTTTGTAGATGACTGACAAAATAAATTAGCTCCTTGTAGACTGCTCTCAACTCAAAAATGTTTGAATGTAAAAGTTTGTTCTGATAGTTCCATATGCCTTGGAATATCAGGTTCATCCCATCCTTTGAAGCTGGCATCTGTCATTATCATTTCCCTTCCTCCTCACCTGCGAATCAGGAATTGGATACTCTTGATCCAATTCCTGCAATGGAGTATCATGATTTATCTCTGGCAGAAGAGGATGACCCAAGGCAGATATTAGATGTTTATAACACAATATCCACAAGCTTTCAGGCTGATCTTGCGCAGGAGGAAATCAATACTCTGACGGGCCGTGTAAAAACACTGAAGGAAGACTTCACGGATCTGCGACAGGCCCACTGCTTTGATCACCCACCACAACCAACAATCCCACAGAACCTTAGCCGCTAGGTTAAACTATCCTGGACAACAGGCAACAGGCAGCGGAGATATAACTTAAAGATCGATGACATAGTGAATGCAATTACCACTACTGAACGCCCACAATATGTTCGCTGACTTTTTTCCCCACTCTGACCACCCCGGCAGGCTAAAGAAGTGAGAAACTATCCCTGCACAGAGCACCAATAACTCATCATCACAACAATAAATGGCTTCCGACCAATTCCATGGAAGAAACAGGGGCATTTATAGAAGGTTAGGCAAAGCTACTCCACACTGCAACTAAATCAATGTGGTAAAATTGGATACATCAAGAGACTGACTAAATTCCTCTCTTATTACCATGCTAGATAAGAACCAAAGAAAATTGTATTTAAAGGGGAAAAGTTATCCCTGCCTGTCAACTAAAACAGAAAAAAAAGACTCTGGCCAGACAGATATTTTATAGATTATGTTAATTATTCTTGGCCTGACAGCTGGGGAGGAGCTTTACCCGTAAGTGATATAGCCATGTAGAATAGCCAGGGAAGGTTCAAAACTTAGTTTTATTTACTTTCTTAGAGACAATTTTCTACATTATCCATATCTCATCTTTACTTGGAATTTTTATTATGAGACATTTTGTCATCAAAATGCTATACATACATGCATATTCCTACAAAGGATTTGCCTTTGCAACACTCACAAAAAAAAAAAAAAGATAAAAATCTTATATCCTGACAGATATTGTAATCATAAATTTATCAGTTGGGGGTGGAGCTGTCTCCCCCCGTTTGCCTAAAGCTAAATATTAATCTAAATTTTTTTTTTTTTTTTTTTTTTTTTTGTCGGCTGGGGCTATGGAAACGTTTCCATTTGTGTAGGAAAAAGCAAAAAAATAAATAAAAAACCAACACGTTTTGCCTTTTGAATAGTTTCTGGAAAGTGTGATAGTACTTTGCTGTTCGTTCCTCCTCTATCACAGAACGTTATCTTCCTTCGTCAGCTTTAAAACAGACTGGTGGTGCTGCATGATATTTTCTGCGGCTGATATTCTGAAACTTTATTGTACAGTTGTCTACACTTTATGTAAAGCGTTTTTAGAAAAAAAAGAAAGCAGATCTTGGAGTTAATTTATAAAGCAGATCCAAAGTTACCATAATAGTAATTTTGAATACAACAAAAATTAATAAAAGTACAATACTGGTGCCTGGTTTTAGTCTCACAACGAAATTTGACATTTACCATGATTCTTCTGAGAGGGTCAAGAAAGACTTCCGTTTCAGGCTGAGGACTAATTTCATGTAGACATACCATTTAAGAGCACAGGAGGATTTGATTGGGATAATAATTAAATAAAATAAAGGAAAACTATAAAAATTGTGGCTATTAATTATTCAAACTGGTGCTGTGCATTACAGGTTTGTTAAGCTAATTACCAAAACCACAGGCATGAAGAGTGTTTATTGGGATTAATAATTAGAAATCCCCATTAAAAATACAATTGTGACATCACCTCTAGTTTTATAACCACAATAAAAAGTTTTTTTTCTTTAAACAATTTCTCCACGCTGTATTAAAACATTACAAAAAATTAAATCAGAAATATAAAATAAACTGGCCCAGTTGACAATCAAAGGTAATCTATTTTGAATGCACTAAAGGATAATTAAACACAATTAAACACTTATTCAACTAAAGTACTGAGCCCTGAGGAGAGAGGCAGTTTTAGGGTTCCCTTCAGACGTGCAATGCTACAATACATAGGTAACAGTCATGATACAAGAAGTTTAACTCCTGAAATATCCAAGCGAGCACATTTTGCATTGCCTAACAATGCATCTGTGGCCACAAAAAGTATAGGCACGTGTGAACTCACGATGATTCCAGTTCATTAGCCTTAGTACTTGGAGAGAATCCTGAGGTTGATCCTTTAAACAGAACAGCCCATATTAACAAGTAGTGTGGAGTTGCAGGTGTTTTGATTGGAGTGCGTATGGTGGGACAGTGCTGTCACCAGACTACAATATGATAGAACCTCAGGAATGTTGTCAACTTCCATGATAGAGAATAGAACACAACATGCCAATAAATGAAAAGTCCAAAGCAAGTCAGATCTTGCCAGGTAGGCAGTTGTGTGTCAGTTGATTTGTGCAGCAAAAATTCCTGTTCCCAATTAGGGACCCAGAGTAGTTAGTGTTCGGATCACCAACACAGAGCACAGCCTATACATAGGTGCATTGTGAATAGGCTAGCTGGAAGGCAGAGTACAGTCTTATACACGTGTCCCTCTGGAGTGTTCAGAGATTGTCCTCTTCATACGTTTGGTTTTGAATCCCGTAGTTCCTTGGCTTTCTTCAGAATGGGTAGAACATCCCCATCTGAGAGAGGGTAATCCTGCAGTGATTGAAAAAAAATAGATAAACGTGCTATTCATACGGAAAACATGAAGATAAGAAATTATGAAAGAACTACATGCATATCAATTAACATGTATACTTAAAGGCACGCATACTTCAACTTATGTAATCACAGTGCCTGGAGCTCCCTAGGGCCGTCCTTCTGCTCAATGCTAAATGGTTTTTGAAGGTTTGAAAGCTAAACGGAAATAGCCAGTAGCAGTCCATTTCTTTGCTGCTCAGGTGAATGAGAGAGTCTGATGGAAGCTGACCACTCGAGTCTCAGCCAATGACAGCCACCTATTGCTGGTTTGAATCAGTATAACTAAGGCAGACTGTAATCTCTGGCTTAGCCATACCTTCATTTCAGACCTGGTAATGGGCAGGCAATGACCATCATTCAGTGTTTAACTGTCCCCAGGCACTAACACCACTTTAACAAAAACAATTGTTATGGTGCCAAGTGTCCCTGTAATTACATGAAGTTTACTTTGTACCTATGTCCATGAGCAATACCACGGCTAAATTGATCAAGACAGGTTTATTTAAAACTTTAATACATAATTATTGTCAATCAGTTTTTCAATTTCATTGACTTAACTGCTAGCGTAGGATAGTGTTACACATAAACAAGTCACAAGCAATTATGCATAAACACAGAAAGGAGGGGAAGCTCCCGTAACCACAGTGTCTTTGGCACTTTTCGTATATATGAGACTGATTTGTGAAATCAGACACGGACAGCAATTCCAGAATGTGAGAAGCACAGCACAACTGGACGCTAACAGACAATCATGATGTCACAGTCTGGAAACCGCTACCATACTGAATATATTAAACTTCACCAATCCCCCCCACCCATGAGAACTAGTTATGGTCTCATAGACCACAGGCATGACACCAAGGCATCTTTTCCATCATGCACTGTACCTAATTTAAGTGTTCTAGAGATATACGTTATTAACCTTTTCAGTATCAGCACGGTGTATAATATTTAGCTCTGAGAGGACTTTTTGTAATTCACCTATAAGCTGGGGGAAAAATAAACAAACAAATAAATAGAATACATATTAGAATGCAATTACCTGTAACAGCCTCATGTTCACGGTAAAGTCTCCTGCTAATAACTGATCACGAATTAATCTGTCGGGAAAACAGAGCAGATCAGACATGCCGAACGTCACCCATATCTCACCAACTATTATCAAGAAGTCTTAATGAGGGACCCAGTATTAAAACATTGACAGTTTGTTTTTTTGCTGCTATGCATTAAATACGTTTTAAAATACACCGGCGTGTTAACACGTGCTACAGCTGGTTATCATTAACTGTTCTCTTCTGATATCTTTTAGTTGAAGATTAACTACGTGAACTAATTTAACCTTTGGATTCTTGCATGCAGAGATATACATTTGATTTAGTTTCTCGTATCATGCGGATGTTGACGCGAGCACCAGAAAAGTCTGTACCAACTCTACTCCACATGAAAAAAAAGAAAAGGTTTACATCATCTCCATTTTTTTTTTATATAGCCGCCAAAGAACACTCCAAACAACCTAGGATCCTTGTGTAGCTTACAATGCAAGCACCTGCCTGTTCCTGTTGATTAAAATAACAGCATTTTACAAAAATCACTGCAAACCTATCGCACACTTACCTCTCGTTTCGCACGTGTAAGAGGTTTAATAATTTTCACTAATGTAGCAATTTGTTCACTTTGTGTTGAAATACTCAGATTAACATGAAACAATTAGCTTTAGTTTATCGTTAGTGGGTTACAATTTTCAAATAGTTCCCCCTTTTTTTTCCTATATATGAATGTCAGGAGTTAGTAACAAGTTGGACAATTACAATATTAATACAGTTTTCAACGTTATTTTAGTTTTGCATTTTAGTTCATTTGTTAGATTCAAGGGTTGCAACTCTTCGCAACTCCTCATTTTCTCTCTTTCCCATCATGACAGTCTTACTAAATAAAATACAACTGAAAGTAGAGCAGCGAAATTAAATTCCACTGATCATTCCCATACTTGATGTTCATTTATTTCAATTTTTTTTTATAAACAAACGATTTATCAAACAATAGTCTACCGTTCTTTAAAGTGACACTATAGTCACCACAACAACTTTAGCTTAATGAAGCAGTTTTGGTGTATAGATCATGCCCCTGCAGCCTCACTGCTCAATCCTCTGCCATTTAGGAGTTAAATCCCTTTGTTTATGAACCCTAGTCACACCTCCCTGCATGTGACTCGCACAGCCTTCCATAAACACTTCCTGTAAAGAGAGCCCTATTAGGGCTTTCTTTATTGCAAGTTCTGTTTAATTAAGATGTTCTTATCCCCTGCTATGTTAATAGCTTGCTAGACCCTGCAAGAGCCTCCTGTATGTGATTAAAGTTCAATTTACAGAGAAAGAGATAACATTATTTAAGGTAAATTACATCTGATTGAAAGTTTTGTTTTTCATGCAGACTGTGTCAATCAGAGCCAGGGGAGGTGTGACAAAGGCTGCATAAACAGAAACAAAGTGATTTAACTCCTAAATGGCAGTGAATTGAGCAGTAATACCTGAGGGGCATGATCTATACACTAAAACTGCTTCATTGAGCTAGCTAAAGTTGTTTAGGTGACTATAATGTTCCTTTAATACAAATACTTACATCAGCATTGCACAAGAAACATTAAGGAGGAAGTCAAATCTTTTCTCATCAGCAAACAGAGAATCCCAAATTCGGATGACGTCAGGAAGCACAAACTCTTGGGAGAACAGTAGGGTCAGCCACCGGAAAGCAAAGAACTGGGGCTTTATGTTTTGTTCTTGCTGAAAAGACGTGATACATTCTAATTAGATTTCACAAAGGGATGCTCTTGGAATACGTCAACATTACAACTCCACTAATAATTGAATAAAAGTGTAGTCACACTTTGTATTGTGTAATAAAATCTCCCTTTTTCTTGACCTCTATGCTTTGTTTATTTTTCCCATTTTGAAGTTGTTATGTAAATGTAGGAATTATTTTACTCTATGTGATTCGCTTCCTGGAAATAATCCAAATAACACTTCAATACCTACCTGAAGCCGACTTTGTAAATTCATTGTTTGAAGTTAGGTAACAGCAAAGACCGTTTGGCAAAACAGCAGCTTGGAAACTCTTACCAGTTTTAGGTACAACTCCTCATCATCCTCCTTCAGAGTTGCATAGACCTTCTCCATCTTTGAAGTTATTCCACACTGTGAGTCGTCTAAGCTCTTGATAAAATTGTCACGAATTTCTGCCATCAGATTAGTGAAGCAGAAAAAAGTATCTGCTTCCGCGTGCTCTGTGAAAGGAAGATGAGACAATGTTAACATTATCAACATACACATCATACCGATCTGTATGTTGGAGTTTTGTCTGATGCCATTTTAGAAGCTGGTAAAAAAAAAATCATGCATGTTAAAGCTCCACAGGAGTGGTAGAATACCTTTAAGTTCTCCCTGTTATATACAAAGGGTTTCCAAGAAATACGGAATTGAAATGTTTCCTCTCCCATTCTAACGGTTATATCTCACCTTTCCATGCACTGTTGGGATTTGTAGCAAACGTGTAGTAAACGGGCCCTACAATTTCATTCATGCCTTGTACATAGGCAATGCCGGGGTTCAACTTGGCGTAAATGAATAAGATCCTCTCCACCACCTCCCAATGTGCCTCGCAGCCACTGGGCAGAGGCTCATACTCGTTCAGTGGATATGATGTTGAGGTCTTCAGTGGGGAGCTTACCTAGATGAAAGATCCAGCACAGACATAAGATGCAAAACATTGAAACTTTATTTATATCAACACCAACACATTCTGTAGCACTTTGTGACCAGAAGAACATGTGTTACATATTTTTCTATATATAATATACGGTTCTTATCTATCTTAATTGAACTCGGTCAGAATTTTTTTTGTAAATATATTTTTATTATCATTTTATGTTCACTGTGAGACTCGCAGGTCTCTCCAAGCGTATCGTAACTGAAACATATTTGACATTCACAGTGAGACTCGCAGGTCTCTTCGAGAACATTGTAAGTGAAGCACAACGCGTGCTAGAACATGTACGTAAAAACAAGTAGGTATTCGGGCACGCAGGCCCACATCAGTGATGGACTTGCATGTCCCTGTTCAGTAATACAGTGGTTAGGCTTCCATTGTTGTTTTCGCGTGTCCCCCCTGGTTTGACTGTACACGGCCTCCCATCTAGTTCCCGTCAGGGCGTCTAGGTCTAGTGTGTGCGCGGCCTTGTTTTGTTGAGTGAGGGGGGTGACCGATCAGTATTGCGTCAGTGACTCCCAGGTCACTGCAGGCTTCGTGTGATGTATGCCTATTGGACTCATGATTCCACTGTCAAGTGGGCAGATGTGTCCCAGTGTCTTCGGAGTATGGGTCTGCGGCCCAAATGAGGTAAGCAGGAGAAAATAGGGGGGGGGGGGAGGGAAAGGGGGGGGATACAGGCTGTGTGGGAAAATAAGTTGGTAGGGTGGCGGGGTCAGTCGTGGGCGTCAGTTCTGTCAGGTGGGTCCTCTGCGTCTAGGTGGGCGGTGAAGTCTGCCTGTGTTGAGGATACGATCCAGTGTGTCCAGATCTCCATGTATTTTGCGGTGGTGTTAGTCGCCCCCGAGTGTAGTTCGCCCCCGAGTGTAGTTCTTCTATCGCCCTGAGTTCTTCCATTTGGTTGAACCATGTCCTAAGAGGAGGGGACCTATCTTGTCTCCAGTATTGTGGTATTACCTGTTTGGTCACATTAAGGATCCTAATAGTCATGGACTTCTTGTATCGGGATCTGGGTATGGTCGTGTGGTGTAGTAGCATCGCCGCTGGCTCCAGTGGCGTCTGAGAATTTCTCCAGGATGGCGTGTATGCCCCTCCAGAATGGTTTAATTCTGTGGCATTCCCACCATAGGTGCAGTGTAGTGCCCTTTGCCTCTCCACACCGCCAACATAGGTCGGAGTGTGAGGGGTCTATTGCATGGAGTTTATATGGGGTACGGTACCAGTAGCTCAGCAGTTTAAATGCAGTCTCTTGTGTCTTGGTGAAAGTAGAACAGTGGTGTGTGAGATAGAATATTTTTTCCCACTCTGTCTCGGTAAATGTCTTCCCCCAGTGTAGTTTCCCATTTTACCTTGAATGCAGGAATCTCTGTCGGAGTCTCCCTTTGTAGTAGCGAGTATATGAATGATATGCCGTGGGGTAGAGGGTCTGGGTGTATACAGTACTCTTCGAAGGTAGTCGGGTTTCTAGCATGGGCTCGTCCCCCGGGTAGGGAGTCTATGTAGTTCGACAGCTGTTTGTATTTGAAGGTTTGTAGGAATGTAGGGGGTGTGTTCTCTGTCAGGTTAGCAAGTGTCTTCCGGCCAGTGTTTGTGTATATGTGGTGTAGCCTGGGGATGGGCGTGCGGATGATATCTCTGAAGGCGTTCGGATCGAGGCCGGGGGGGCAAGTCATGGTTATGGATTAAGGGCAGCAGGGGCGAAGGGTGTTGGGTTAGCCTATGTACTCAGGACGCCCTGTGCCATACTCGTAGGGTATGTTGTGCTAAGGAGGAGCATCCCCGGCCAAGTCCACCCCCGGAGCACCACGATAGGACCGACACTGGTCCCGCCGTCTCCGTCTCTTCTACCACCTTCCACAGTTTGTGGACGTTGGTCTTGGTCCATTCCTCTCCTTGGGTAGTGTAAGGACCTGGAACTTAATCCTTGGTCTTTTCCCGTTCCATATGTAGCTACCTGTCATCGAGCGTAAAGCTGTAAAAATCCTTTGGGGATTGTTATGTGGAGTGTCTGGAACAGGTAGAGTAGGCGTGGGAGGAGGTTCATTTTAATAACTTGGATCCTTCCCAGCCACGAAATATGTGGGTAGGACCATTCAGTTAGTTCTCTCTTGAATAAGCTTAGCATAGGGGTAAAGTTTTCTCTGTATAGGTCCTCCTTCTGTTTGGTCAGCCACGTACCCAGGTAGCGTATTTTATGCTCTGCCCACTGGAATGGGAAGCTAGCGCGGAGAGGGGAGGCTCGGCCATTGGGCAGGTCAGCATTCAAGATGTAGGATTTGGAGTAATTTATTTTTAGATTGGAGATGACTCCAAATGTCTTGAAGGCTTGAAGTATGTTGGGGAGGGAGATCTCTAGTAACAAAAAAAAGGAGGTTGTCTGCGTAGGCAGCCACTTTGTGGTGTGTGTCCCCCGTTTGTATGCCTGTGATGTCGTGGTGCTGTCTGATAGCTGTCAGGAGGGGTTCAAGGGCAAGGACGAAGAGCAACGGGGATAGTGGGCATCCCTGATGGGTGCCATTATGTATAGGGAACTCATCTGTTAGTGCCCCATTCACCATTACGTGGGCCGTGGGTGTGTCATACATGGCCTCGACCCAACTGCACATGTGGGGTCCAAGTCCCACATGGGTTAGGATCTGGAACAAGTATTCCCATCCCACCCTGTCGAAGGCCTTCTCTGCGTCAGTGGACAGCAGAAGGAGGCCCCCGGCGTCTCTGTTCTTCTTGTGCATGAGGGCGAGGGCCCTAATGGTGTTGTCTCTCGCCTCACGGTTTGCTACGAACCCGACCTGGTCAGGGTGGACCAGTGTGGGGATATGCAGCTGCAAGCGCATGGCCAAGATCTTTGCCATCAATTTGATATCGCAGTTGATAAGGGAGATGGGTCTGTAGTTCCCACAGTGCTCTGGGTCCTTGCCCTCTTTTGGGATGATGGTTATGTGCGCTGTCAACGCTTGCTTAACTCGGTCAGAATTTAATGAAAACTCAGTTTGTGTTTTTATCACGGTTTTTGAAAAGTTTATATTACTTACTTCTGTGTATGTTGGGGTTCAGTAATATTACCTATAGGAATTAAGGGGAAGCTACCCTTGCCACCATCTTCCCTTCACCCAATGAGAACGCCTTTTTTAACAGATCTCGGGCCGTTATCTGACCCACTCATTTGGCTGTCTACTGAGCATTCACGCAACCAGGTAGCTTTCAGTTACATGGATTACAAAGCGATCTGGTTCTTCCATTTTCTCCTAGACGCAGTAGAATATAAAACAAATATCATTTGAGATCCTTGTAACTGAAAGCTGATTGGCTGTATGCTGTGAGCGTGTCAGAAAAAGAATGACATACACACAAACATCCCTTTTCAAAAACTTACAAAAAAATAAAAGGCTCCATCAGTTGATAATTAGATTTTCTACAATTCAGTTACACTCATTTTATTGAATATGGAAGAATGAATGGTCCACATGCTTGGGTAGCTCAAATACAGCTTGTGACCCTGATGTGAACTGGTTCTACACTTGGTGCATTACGCTACTGCGCAATCTCTCAAGAACACATACGTTTGTGAAAAAGTAAATAAATGAAAAACGTGCAGAACTGTGGTATATATTTTACTTACAGTTTAGTCTATGCATTGCACACAATTCTCTAATAACATGGAGTAAAGAATTTCTGTACATTAATGAAAATTGTTTAATCCATTGCATTTCCTGTATTTCTAAATCTGCACTTACTTAAAAACAGACTGACACAGCAAATAAGAACTTGCCCGTCTAGACTGCCTTTTATGAATTTTCAAACCGGTTTAAAGTTCTATACTACTTTATTGATCTAACCAATCAGTGTCCTATCCCTAGGAATGCTGGAAAATTGCCTTAGGGATGCGTAACAGATCTAGATCTGTGCCGATCTCTCTTCACCTTGCAACATTATGACAACGTGAGAAGAGAGGGAGACTGATCAATGTGATCATGCAGAGCAGGCTCCGGCATTATGTTTTTCTCTCCTGCTCAATAATGCCCTGCTTCTGTAATTATTGTACCAGTCTGAAAGTGAGATGGGTAGGTATAGGGAGGGACCTAAAAGCCAAGAGGCATGTTTTTAACTTAAAGTTTGCACACCTTTTTTCGTATGAGAAGGAAAAAAATAACTTATTAGTGAGTTGTCCCCCCAATTCATTCAGATCGTCGGGGACATAAACAAGTTGTTTGTTGCATCATCTGAAATACTCCCTGAACACTGACAGAGTTTAGTGTGAGTTAGGCTGACATGTACAGGGAGTGCAGAATTATTAGGCAAGTTGTATTTTTGAGGATTAATTTTATTATTGAACAACAACCATGTTCTCAATAAACCCAAAAAACTCATTAATATCAAAGCTGAATATTTTTGGAAGTAGTTTTTAGTTTTAGCTATTTTAGGGGGATATCTGTGTGTGCAGGTGACTATTACTGTGCATAATTATTAGGCAACTTAACAAAAAACAAATATATACCCATTTCAATTATTTACCGTATATACTCGAGTATAAGCCAACCCGAATATAAGCCGAGGCCCCTAATTTTACCCAAAAAAACTGGGAAAACTTATTGACTCGAGTATAAGACTAGGGTGAGAAATGCAGCAGCTACTGGTAAATTTCTAAATAAAATTAGATCTTAAAAAAAATATATTATTAATATATTAATTTAATATTTATTTACAGTGTGTGTATAATGAATGCAGTGTGTGTGTATGAATGCAGTGTGTGTGTATGAGTGCAGTGTGAGTGTATGAGTGCAGTGTGAGTGTATGAGTGCAGCGTGTGTATGAATGCAGTGTGAGTGTATGAGTGCAGTGTGAGTGTATGAGTGCAGTGTGAGTGTATGAGTGCAGTGTGAGTGTGTGAGAGTTGCAGAGCCTTGGTGGGGGGTGGGTGTTTTTTTTTATTATTTAAATTTTTATTATTTAAATTTTTTTATTATTATTATTAATTATTATTTTTATTTATTTAATTATTATTATTATTGTATTATTATTTAATTTTTTTATTATTATTATTCATTATTTTTTTTTCGTCCCCCCTCCCTGCTTGATACATGGCAGGGAGGGGGGCTCCTTCCCTGGTGGTCCAGTGTCATTGGCAGTTCAGTGGGGGGAAGGGGGGGCTGGCAGAGCTGTAACTTACCTGTCCTGCAGCTCCTGTCAGCTCTCTCCTCCTCCGCGCCGTCCGTGCAGCTCCCTCTGTCAGCTCACAGTGTAAGTCTCGCGAGAGCCACGGCTCTCGCGAGACTTGCAGTGGGAGCTGACCGAGGTGCTGAACGGACGGCGCGGAGGAGGAGAGAGCTGACAGGAGCTGCAGGAGAGGTAAGTAACATCTCTGCAGCCCCCAGTCTGTATTATGGCAATGCAAATTGCCATAATACAGACTATTGACTCGAGTATAAGCCGAGTTGGGGTTTTTTAGCACAAAAAAATGTGCTAAAAAACTCGGCTTATACTCGAGTATATACGGTATTTTTACCAGTGAAACCAATATAACATCTCAACATTCACAAATATACATTTCTGACATTCAAAAACAAAACAAAAACAAATCAGTGACCAATATAGCCACCTTTCTTTGCAAGGACACTCAAAAGCCTGCCATCCATGGATTCTGTCAGTGTTTTGATCTGTTCACCATCAACATTGCGTGCAGAAGCAACCACAGCCTCCCAGACACTGTTCAGAGAGGTGTACTGTTTTCCCTCCTTGTAAATCTCACATTTGATGATGGACCACAGGTTCTCAATGGGGTTCAGATCAGGTGAACAAGGAGGCCATGTCATTAGATTTTCTTCTTTTATACCCTTTCTTGCCAGCCACGCTGTGGAGTACTTGGACGCGTGTGATGGAGCATTGTCCTGCATGAAAATCATGTTTTTCTTGAAGGATGCAGACTTCTTCCTGTACCACTGCATGAAGAAGGTGTCTTCCAGAAACTGGCAGTAGGACTGGGAGTTGAGCTTGACTCCATCCTCAACCCGAAAAGGCCCCACAAGCTCATCTTTGATGATACCAGCCCAAACCAGTACTCCACCTCCACCTTGCTGGCGTCTGAGTCGGACTGGAGCTCTCTGCCCTTTACCAATCCAGCCTTGGGCCCATCCATCTGGCCCATCAAGACTCACTCTCATTTCATCAGTCCATAAAACCTTAAAAAAATCAGTCTTGAGATATTTCTTGGCCCAGTCTTGACGTTTCAGCTTGTGTGTCTTGTTCAGTGGTGGTCGTCTTTCAGCCTTTCTTACCTTGGCCATGTCTCTGAGTATTGCACACCTTGTGCTTTTGGGCACTCCAGTGATGTTGCAGCTCTGAAATATGGCCAAACTTGTGGCAAGTGGCATCTTGGCAGCTGCACGCTTGACTTTTCTCAGTTCATGGGCAGTTATTTTGCGCCTTGGTTTCTCCACACGCTTCTTGCGACCCTGTTGACTGTTTTGAATGAAACGCTTGATTGTTCGATGATCACGCTTCAGAAGCTTTGCAATTTTAAGAGTGCTGCATCCCTCTGCAAGATATCTCACTATTTTTGACTTTTCTGAGCCTGTCAAGTCCTTCTTTTGACCCATTTTGCCAAAGGAAAGGAAGTTGCCTAATAACTATGCACACCTGATATAGGGTGTTGATGTCATTAGACCACACCCCTTCTCATTACAGAGATGCACATCACCTAATATGCTTAATTGGTAGTAGGCTTTCGAGCCTATACAGCTTGGAGTAAGACAACATGCATAAAGAGGATGATGTGGTCAAAATACTCATTTGCCTAATAATTCTGCACTCCCTGTATATGTCTATAGAACTTTAAACTGCTTGTGCTCAGTTGTATTATCTATTAATATTAGACATGGTAGCAGCCATTGCTAAAAAGCTATTGCTGTCAGGGATGAATTTCTATTTGCAATTTTGAACCTTGACAGGAGGTGTGTGTATCCTTTTCGGTAAATTCATATTTAATAATATTTCATTATAGTCCACACTCCGACTTTAAAACATGCCAATGAGTTCTAGTATTTCTTTGTTAATTTATATTTAAGCTTTTTTAATGCATTCAAGATTTTGCAGTGCTCTTGTACTCCTTCTCATTTCCATGGTTTATACACACACACACACACACACAGGCACAGACACACACAGGCCTTCCTTACATTAGTGAGGCCACTCCGGTTCCGTGCCACAGTCTGAGACTTCAGCGTGGTCTGTTCCACGCGCTTTCGCAAAGTCTCGTATTCATTCTCGGGATCCATTATCAAAAGACAGGGATAATCCGTAGCCTTGATGAAAAATGAAAAGTCAGGGCAAAGCCTCCTGGTATATCAGAAAAGACAAAGATGGAAGTAACTGCACGTGAAGGCACTCAATACAAACAAACCAGTTATGGGTCAGTCATTTCATAAGATAAATATTCACCATTGCAGGTCAGCATTACAATGAAGATTATTTATACAGCACTAATAGATCCTGCAGCACTGTATTATAAAGATAGTGCCACGATGAACGGGAACATATCTCAGAACGTTGCTATTTGCAAGATCCAAATATAGGAACATGGCCAACTGTAGACCCAAAGGTAGTTAACTTGGAGAATGGTAGACCCTGCATTTGAAGTGATTACTGAAAATATGTCCACCATTCTCCATCATCCCTAATTATCTCTGAACGTATGAGTTTTTTTTCTATACCCTTTGTATGGGAAATGGTGCATCTGTACATTGGGGTGGTAACCAACTAAAATATTACAGCAAAGTATGTTCAAATGATTGCATTATGTGCAGTATTAACAAGGGTTTATCTATTAGAAAAATAACTACAGAAGGTATGCGCCCCACCCCCCCACCCCCTCAAGGCTTGCCTGCAGCTGTTCTATGGTATGTGGATTTAATGACCAAGATATTCAAATCTACATTTTAACTTTTAAAGGAACACTCTAGTGTTAGGAATATAAATATTTATACAAAATGCTTGAGTGTTATATTAACTATTTAGATTCAGGCCCCCCTTTTAAGCAAAATAAAGCTTTTATTAATTTGCCAATCAGCTTATCCTCAAAGAGAAAATGCAGCGCTTACAATGCTGAGCCTGCAGGGACAGTTGTTTTTTTCCCCAGAACCCCTACATTAAGCTGTAGTGGTTCTGGTGCTTAGAGTGTCCCTTTAAAGATCGCAGTAAGCACAAACCATTTGCCAATCCCCTAAAACACTTCTGTAACCTTGGCTGTCTAGGGGACTTCCATACTTCCATTAGTGTACAATTTATAAACCACTTTGAACTAATATTTGCTGAGCTACAAATACTCAAAGCCTGGTTTATAAAAAATTAAAGTCTTGACACAACAATCTTTTTTTTACCAGTCTATTTAATGTAAAATATTTGTCAACGCTGTACAAATTTTTAGATTGATAAAGAAGGTATTGAATTGTTTTTACCTTCTAGCTTCCTTCACATATCTTCTAAAACTGGTTGTATGAACATTGGTGTATGAAAATGGCTGTAAATATTTATATTAAATTAACACTCTATGCCCCCTAACCAGCACTGTGTGATTGTGGTAGTTATGGTTCCAAGACTCACCTGGCATGGACGAATGGTAAACTGTAAAACTGTTCAAGAATGGTTTGTCACTTATCTGTCTCTTTTGGATACCCATGGTCCTGCCTTTCTAAGCTGATATGACAAAGCAGCAGTTCATTCTTAAACATTACCATACCAAGCTGGGGTAATAATCCCAGGCTAAGAATGTCAGCTGACGGGTCTCAAATGAATAATGTCCCAACTTTTTAGGATAATGTGGAAGAAAGAACTCCCATTTTACCAAAGCAGCTCAGAAAAACTGTAGGCACCAGACAGTTAGACACCAGTTAAGTCTCTTAAAGTTCTTAAAGTGACGGTTTAATATCAGGAAGCACCAGGATACTCCTGGCACCATAACAACTTCAGTGCACTGCAGTGGTTGTGGTACTTGCCCTATCTCTTTAAGATAATGCTTACATAGAAGATTCTCAGATTCACTGACCTTTTTGTAAAGATTAAGCAGTAGTTAAGTAGAGATGCCAAGTATAATATTTATCTAAAATCTTAGTGTCTGCCTGCTTTGGACTTCACTATTCTGTTCCCCTGTTTGGCCAATGACCTGTGTCTGAAAAAAACAAAATATTTCTTAAGCATATGAAATAGCTAGATAATTTCTCTCTTACTCAACACTTCTGCCATGGTTATCATTAAAGGGACACTATGGGCACCCAGACCACTTCATCTTAATGAAGTGGTCAGGGTGCCATGTCCACCTGTTTTAACCCTGCAGTTACATAGAATGGCAGTGTTGACACTGCAGGGTTTAAATGCCACCTGGGGCTGCCACGAAAATAGAGCAAAACTGTTTTTTCTCTTTTTTTAACCTCCTTTTTTACATGTCATATACTACTATTTATATACTCTATATTATTATTAACAATCAGCAGTATACTGCACCTTCACTTAGACCTTTTGTGTTCTACATACCTCAGAATGTAAGATGACTTGAGCATGGCCCTCGTATGTCAAACCTGTTTTGTGTTAAATACAGCCTATTTCTATAGCCTATTGTAGAGCAATGACAGATATGCTGGCACTTTATAAATAAACATTTAGGTTGTCATTTACCATCTAAAATCTAAGGCTTTAAAGGGACGTGACAAAGTTGTTTTACATTAAGGTTTGAAATGGTTTTAGAACAGCTTGACACCAAAGGAGGGCCCCAAGGCTGACATACTAATAAGGAATTGTTAAATTGGTTGTTGGTGATAGGCTGGGAGTCCCTTAAGTCATGAAAGACCGTCTATCCCAAGCATTTTCATCTTCTTTCATTAATTTAATCTCTACCATCTCTGCTGAAAGGCTAACCTATGCATCAACAAAAGTAAATAACGAAAAAAAACAAATAATTTTCAGAAGTTTCCCTCTTGCCAACTTTGGTCTGGCTACATTCTTTTTATAGAAAATGCTCACCCTAAAAAAAAAAAAATTACCTGACATCCTTGTCTATCTGTAGCAACACTTCATTATCTTTAAAATATGTGTTCCATCGACTGTCTGGGTTTGGATTCAGCGGCTGACAGAAATTTAGATTTATAAAGGGGAAAAAACAGAAAAGAAATACCGTAGTAAATAGTACAGGCAAACATGCATTTTTTTTATTATAGCATTACATTTTATTATAGCATATTCGATTTTACCAAAAGTTAGGGAGATTGGTACGTGAATAAAACAGTCTCCTTCTCAATCCATCAGCGATATTACATAATCTTATTTAAAAGGACACTATAAATACCAAAACAACTTTAGCTTAATGGGTCAGTTTTGCTGTACAGATCATAACCCCTGCAGTCCCACTGCTCAATTCTCTGCCATGTAGGAGTTTACACAGCCTTAGTCACACCTTCCTGCATGTCACTTGAACAGCCTTCCTAAACCCTCCCTGGAAAGAGAGATCTAACGTTTATACTTTATTGCACATTCTGTTTAATTTAGAATTTCGTATCTTCTGCTCTGTAAATAGTTGTCCAGACCCTGCAGGATCCCCCTGTATGTAATTAAAGGGACACAATAGTCACCAGAACAACTACAGTTTAATGCATGTGTTCTTGTGAGTAGAATCATTCCCTTCAGGCTTTTTGCTGTAAACACTGTCTTTTCAGAGAAAATGCAGTGTTTACATTATAGCCTAGTGATAAGTTCGCAGGCAACTACTCGGATGGCTGCTAGAGATCCTTCCTGGGTCATTGCTGCCTAAAATGCATCTCCACCCTCTGCATGCAGACACTAAACTTTCATCATAGAGGTTCATTGATTCAATTCATATCTATGAGCAGATGCTGATTGGCCAGGACTGTTTGAATTGTGCTGGCTCTGCCCCTGATCTGCCTCCTTCACAGTGTCAGCCAATCTCATGGGGAAGCATTGTGATTGGCTCAGGCCACCACTTGGGATGATGTCAGCAGACAGAGGCAGGTCAGAGCCAGAGCTAGCAGATCCAGACTTGAATACAAGTAAGAATTTACTATATTTAGGGAGGCAAGAGGGGCCACGGGGGGGCTTGATGGTGGTTTTAATACTATAGGGTTAGGAAAACGTTTGTGTTCCTGACCCTATAGTGTTCTTTTAACCCCTTAAGGACAAAACTTCTGGAATAAAAGGGAATCATGACATGTCACACATGTCATGTGTCCTTAAGGGGTTAAAGTTCAATATACAGAGTAAGAGATAAAAGCTTCTAAAGCAAGTAAACATTGAATTGAAAATGAAACCATTCTTTTCATACAGCCTGTATCAGGTGTGGCTAGGCCTACTGTAACAGAGAGAAAAGGGATTTAACTCCTAAATGGCAGCAACTTGAGCAGTGAGACTGCATGGAGCATGATCTATACACCAAAACTGCTCCATAAAGCTGTTTTGGTGCCTATAGTGTTCCTTTAACATGAATCTGTAAGCACTCTAAATAGCACAATTAAATAGATTACAAAGCAAGAAGGCCTACTGTCCACATAAGTTTGTAACTGCAGTAATTTGCAAACATTAGAGCAGCTATACACCTGACGCTTCTCCCTCTGGTGTCCAAGGAAAATGTTACACTTCCTACTTTGAGGTCCATTTTTTATACAGCTTGACGTTCCTACCTCTCATCAACAGTTTTCGCGGTTTTCTTGAGCTGCAGGTTCACATATGTGCTTTTAATTATTTGTGCAAATGTTCTGTTATACCCAATTCACAAAATTAGGAAGAATATGTTTATGATGCCTCTGGTATGGCTTCTCACAAATTATTCAGCCACTCCATTCATACGATTTGATGAATAAAAGAGCTGCCAGGGGCTGAACATCCACAATTAACAGAATCTACAAGAGGATTTCTGAGCAGTGTCAAACTATTTAAGGTATAGACACACTGATGGGTTGATTTTACTAATCAGCAAGTTATGGTAAGTTCATAATTAGGTCTGTAAACTCTTGCAGAAAATTTTAAACTTCAGCAGTTAGTAATGCTACAGAGTTGAAAGGTACATTGATAGGGGCTGGAATATCTGGTGGGATTCCATTTCATTCAGAACTCCTGTCCAGTTACTAAAAGCCTGGACTCAGAGGAGAGTCATTTCCAAAAGGATGTGAAAGATCTTTTTACATAACTCTCTGGACAACCAACTTACAAAATTTATACAAAAATAACCGTGGAGGAAAGAGTGTGGGCACTACAGATCTTTTCATTACTCCACACAGATCTCCACTTACGTGATCTTCTAAAGTTACATCCTCTCTGGATATTCCAAACTTGACTTTGGCGATTCCAGGTTGGATGATCATGTCTTTCAAGAAGTGGGAGTAGGTGTCCCTGAAAGAAGAAGAATCAGGAATCACATTAAACCCATCAACAAAACGGGACAAAGTTCCTTAATACAACATTTGGAGTCACAGTGATTATTTTCCTGGTAAACACATAGGTATTAAAAAAAAATAATAATAATAATTTGGGGGGAGGAGGGGGCAGGGCCTGGCAGCCAACCGAGTAGGTCGCACATGGCTGGGGCTCCTCGGATTTAGCCTGTAATACAGCTGATTTGCCGACAAAGTTACCCTCTCTTTAGCCTGATAGAACTATAACTACTAGAGGAATACCTGCTGAGTACCTGACCCAGGTTCTGAGAGTCAGTGCCCGTGCCGGACTGTCTTGAGGAATACAAGGCAGATTGAAAGCAGAGGACGCGGCGATCCTCAGCCAAGATTTGGTTCCAGTCTCACTTGGGCCCTCTCTCCCCCTCCCTCCCCATCCCGTGGACCAGCTGAGGGGGTTCTATGTTATAGCGTAAATAATTTACTCTTTGACCACCCACATAGAATTGTGTTAATGATAATTAATTATTTTCTTATGACGTGTTATGCTACCTCTGATAACCAACTTCACTGCACATGTTTATGCTCAACTGTTCTTTCAAAGTGCAGCCCCTTTGCTTGCCATGTTATCGTTTCAAAATGTATGAGGGAATAAGGCTTGTTCATGCTGTTGTGGCAATACAATCATTGTAATGATAATTTGCAATAAAATTAAAGCATTATACAAAGATTTTTAAATGTTTTAAGAAAACTTAAATTGTACTGAAAAGAATTAAGGTAAAATGTAGGCTCAAATACACATTAGTTATGCCAGCCTAAATGTTGCCATCTGGATTTCAATTTAATTCAAATTTATTGCATAAACCTCATTTGTATAGTGACTAAAGTGGGAATTTTCTGGGGGCGTAGCCGAACCGTCGATGAACCTAGACGTGTTTCAGTAGAGCTCCGCACTCACCGCGCCTTTAAGCCCACAAAAGCTACCTATTTTTACGATAATTTCCCCACAACGGGTCCCCAAACATGGAGAGGAGGATACCTAAGAAGCAGGGGAAAAAGCAGGGGCCTCCGTCCTCGACCACTTCGCCATGCAACGGCATAGTCGGACGGGGAGCCAAGATGGCGACGGAGGATCTCCGCGCATCCCGACCCGGGCCGACACTGAGGCGTCGACCGCTGAACAGGATACTGTCCTGGCCAAGCTGGCTGAAGTCAGGGCTTTCCTGGCTGGAGAAATAGCCAGGCCGATGGCCGTGCTCCAGGCAGATATAGGGGCCTTGGGTGAACGCACTGCAGCCCTGGAGGACCGCATGGACACCGCACGAGCCCACAACGACGTAGCCGAAAGGGTGAACCGGATGGCGGCCTGCATGGTCAGACTGACCTGGCACTGGAGGACATGGCAAATAGGTCCCGGAGAAACAACCTCCGCCTTAGAGGGCTCCCTGAGGTGCGGGACGAAAACCTGCGGGAGACCCTGCTTTCCCTCCTACGGCCTCTCCTCCCTGGCCTCCCTCAAGAACAGTGGCACATTGAGCGGGTGCACAGAGCCCTGCGAGCCCAGAGGGCTGACATCAACACCCCGCGGGACGTCATTGTGCGCTTCCTCTACTTCGGCACTAAGGAGGCCCTCATGAAAAAAAGCCGTGATGGGCCCATCCGGCACGATGGGGCTGCTATTTCCCTATACCACGATCTGGCGCCATCAACACTGCAACGCCGGAGGGAGTGGCGGCCGATCACTGAGGCCTTACGAGGAACAGGCCTGAAGTATGCCTGGGGCTTCCCTTTTCAGCTGCTGGTGTTCCGGGGAGACCGGGCGCACACTCTGTCACCTGGTGGCGACCCCCAGCGTTTCCTGCAGAACCTTGGAGTGCCACCACCCCCAGAGATCCCAGACGTCTCCCTGTACCTTGACGACCTCCCTCAGCTGCCGAACGACTGGAGTGCCGCTGGAGCCAGGAGCCATCGCTGATGATCGCAGGGTATCGTATATGCCTTTCTCACAACCGTACCCGATGGGCTCCGGCCTTTTGGGTCCGACCTCGGAGGGGTGTCTTTTTGCTTTCCCCCCTGGGGTGGGGTCTGATGAGGGGGGTCTGCACGGGCCAGAGGGGCTGTCACCTACCTTCCGCTTGGGTGGGGGAGCGGGCTGTGGGGCTGGGGTCATTGCAGGGCGTTTAAAGCCCTGGCCGGGTCCAGACCAGAGGTGCTTCTCTTACCCCCCTTTTACCTTTATTTAAGGCTTTCACTGCGGGACTCCTCTGCAGGAACACTTATTACCCCCGGTTAACGGTTTTCCCTTATTTTGTACATGCCACTTCTGTCACAGAACGGAGGGTTTTTGGCCGCCCGGGTACCCCTCACTTGGTTTGGGGGGGTGCGGGGCTGGGTGTCTACCAAAGCACGGGCCTTTTCAACGGGCTTGGTGCGCTGACCCGAGGACACCAGTCTACCGGGCATCCGGTTACTGCCCTGTCTGTCCCTAGGTTATGCTACACCAGGATGGAACTGAACCAGCCACGTTTATTGTAACTAGCCTGTAACTGTGTTGATATGCCGCCTATGTTATGAGATCACTGTACCTTTTCCTTTGCCATCCTTTCCTTTTGTTTTCATTTTTACCTTTTAATTCTCCGCACTGCGGGGTTTTCCCTCTGGGGGGCGTGGCGGCCCACAGGAGGCACTCTGTGGGGCTTGCCCTGCTTTACCCCCCCGCATGGCAGTGGCACTTCATCCATACATGGGCCGTATACTGTGGCTGACCTCGCTGCTTTATTACTGTACTTACACTACATGCTCTGTACCCATGGTTTGACATATATGTTTATCACTGTTTTGCGCTTACTCCTACTGGGGTTCACATTTTCAACTTTATGTATTACTTGCGGTGTGATCCCTATACATGTTGCTCCGCTGTGGACGCTACGGGTTTGCAGACGGGTAGGGGAGCTTGGTGGATCTCCCCCTGGGAGATCATTTCAGACTCTGGCACCGGGGCTCGCCCTCAAGGACTGACCCGCTCTGACTTAGCTCAGGCCCCAGACGGGTGGAGGGTTAACACCGCTCCATGGGCCCCACTGACTGGAAGTAGAATGGTGACTGATATGGGGAACCCAGTGGTAGACTTCCTGTTTCATATGGACCTATAACCGGTGGGGGCCCTACTTAGGTCTATAAAGGTCTTGGCGGGCGCGATGGAGTGGGAGCTCAGGGATCCTTGCTCCCTTATCGCGTTGATCGTGGTGGGAGATGAGGGAACACGCTACCCACAAAACACTGGCTACTGGTGAGACCAGTGCTTCTCTGCATCCAATTGGGTTTGGATGCCTTGGTTCTTCTCTCCCTTTTCTTTTCTCTTTCTTTGTTCTCTCTCTAAGAGGTGCGGAGCTGGGGGGCGGGGGGTGTGGGGGGATCTTGGTGGGGTCGGGGGATTCGGGGGGGGGCGGGGACCCATATGTCCCGGTGTCCAGAAGCAGTGATGACCGTGACACACGATGACACTTAAAATCACTACTTTGAACGTCAAGGGTCTCAACTCCCCCAGGAAGCGTCGCTTATTGTTTAAGGAACTCAAGAGGCTACATACAGATATAGCATTTATACAGGAAACACACCTCCCTAAGCAGGCCAAGTTTGGCCTGAAGGACCATGTCTTCAAAGGTTCCTATGAATCCAGGTCACTTCGCAAACGCAATGGGGTGGCCATCCTTGTCAGAACCAGCTGCCCCTTTAGGAAAATGGCCCAAGAGTCAGACCCGGAGGGGCGGTATATGATAGTCTCGGGTATCTTGCACTCGCATACGATTCATCTCATCAATGTGTATGCCCCAAACCAGCCGGACCCGGCCTACTGGCAGAATCTCCAGGAGAAAATTGCGGCGTTGCCCCATGGTATGGTTTATGTTGGAGGGGATTTCAATGCCACTCCGAACCCGGCACTAGACAGGAGCACGAGGGACGGTACCCCGAGGTCCCAAGGCCGAGGGGGCCAAGACCGGTTGCTCAACCGGTTTTTGACGGACTCTGGTCTAGTGGATGTCTGGCGCGCCCACCACCCGGGGGACAAGGATTACACGTACTACTCGGCGCCGCATGGTACGTATTCACGGATCGATCTCTTCTTAGCCAATGCAGTGGGGATGCCCAGGAAAGTCAACTCGAGAGTCGGTAACATCTCATGGTCGGACCACGCCGATGTGACCATCACTTTGGGCAGCCTCTGCGTGGCCTCTTCATGGAATTGGAGGTTAAACACGTCCTTATTACAGGACCCCGCCTTGAGGGAACAGATCCGACTGGAAATTCTTGAATATTTTGACACGAACGATACCCCGGATGTTCCTGCGAGCACAATCTGGGCAGCCCACAAAGCTGTCATCAGGGGATCCCTCATAAAGCTGGCTACCAGACGAAAGAAACTGAAACATTTTCGATTGGAAAATCTGCTGGAACAGCTGAGGACCCTTGAACTGAAACACCAAATGGCCCCTGATGCGGTGACCTACGAACGATTGGAGGTGGTTAGGAGGGATATCCGGACTTTGCTGTTAGACGATGCGGCGCGCTCCATGGTATGGTCGAGGCGGTCTTTTTACGAAAAATCCAACAAAATGGACTCGCTCCTTGCCAGGACTCTGCGTCCCAGACAGGAACGTTCTCATATAACAGCCATAAGACACCAGGACCAATGGCAGGACCAAAACGAGGCCCGACGAGATCGCTCGGGTGTTTGAAAACTTCTATAAGCAATTATACAAACCATACGCCGGATCAGCAGACATGTGATGAAAGTGAGGAAAGGACCATACTCGAATACCTCAATAAACTTGGGATGACTAAACTCAAGAGGGAGGCAGTGAGTACTCTTGCGGCTGATATCTCCGAGGAGGAAGTATGTAAAGCCATTTCTACCTTGAAAGGCAATAAGGCACCGGGACCTGATGGTTTAGATGGCTCCTATTACAAAATATTTAAGGAAGAATTAGTGCCTCCACTGACCAGGCTCTTTACCGATCTCAGGCAGGGAGGTCGGCTGGATCCGTCCATGGCCCTCGCAACAATCGTACTGATACCCAAACCCGATAAGGACCCACTCGTACTGGAAAACTACAGGCCTATCTCGCTGATCAACCATGATCTTAAGATCTTGGCGAATATACAAGCAGACAGACTGAATCCGTTACTGACCTCTCTGGTCCACGCCGACCAAGTGGGCTTCATTCCGGACAGACAGCTGTTTGAGAACACTCGGAGGAATATCGATCTGATCTGGCAGCAAGTGACCTCAAAAATACCGACGCTGGTGGTCGCTATCGACGCAGAAAAGGCTTTTGATAGGGTGCGGTGGCAATTTCTGTCCACGGTGCTGAAACACCTGGGGTTCCCAGACGAATTCATAACAACCACGAAGACCATGTACCATAACGTACAGGCACAAGTGCGGATCACAGGAGCCCCTATGACGCCATTTCGGCTGTTTAACGGAACAAGACAGGGCTGCCCACTCTCCCCCCTCCTATTTGTGCTGGCTCTGGAACCTCTGCTCAAAGCTATAAGGCACCATCCAAACATGGTAGCATGGGAGCACGGTTGGGAGATAGTGATTTCACCGTATCGGCATACGCCGATGACATCCTCCTTACCATTACCAACCCTCTGGATTCAATGGCTGCTCTACAAGAAGTCATCAGTGAGTATGGCGCGACGTCTGGTTATAAGGCCAACATGGGCAAAACCAGTGCAATGCCGATTCATTTGCCAGATACCGCCGTTCGCCGCATTCAAGAGACCTACGGCCTTAACAGCGATCCTCTCCGAATCCTGTATAGCCTCCCTCGTTACAGCAGTCCACTAAGTGTGGCCACCTCTATCCTCACTCCCGTAGCGCCCCTACGGACCCACCCGTAAGTCTCACTACCACGTGGTGCTGGAGACAAGCAATGCCTGCTTGAATCCGCCCGCCACAAATAAAAATTGGAATTCCACCAGCCTCAGCGCTCGAAGCTTATGTGCACAATGAGGCTAGCTAGGCTATCAAAGTGACACCATGGGGAATCCCCAGGAAGCAATGAGTCTACACCCCTCCACAGATTCCCCCCTCCTCTTTTTCCTTACAGCCACAGCCACGAGGCTCCTAAAAGAGGTAAACAGGCAAAGAAGACCCCCAGGAAAACTTCCACAGGTCCACCCCCCTTTTTCCTTACAACCACAGCCACGTGGTTCCTAAAAGGAGTAAACAGGCAAACAGAGGACCCCCAGGCAAACTACCACAGGTCCACCCCCCTTTATCCCAAAAGGGGTAAACAGACAAACATAGGACCCCCAGGCAAACTACCACAGGTCCACCCCCCTTTATCCCAAAAGGGGTACACAGATAAACACTCTACCCGGGCACTTAAGCTAAAACAGGCCAATACAAACACACCCAGGCAACAGATAGACTAAATGCAGGTAAACAAGTGAGTAACAAGACACCGGGCAAGATATTACCTGTCTTTGATGTCCTCCCGGGAAGCAGTCACAGACACGTGGACGGGTCAATCAAAGGGGCCGGAACATACCGGTGGCTCTGCAGAAGTCTCTACCGTGTAAGCGGAGGTGATCAGTCTCCCTTTCCTTCCCCCCGGATTCCTCCGTCCAACAGCGTCTTCCTTAGGACGGCTTACCGGCCAGAGGCCATAGCCCGATGCCCCACGTTGGGCGCCAAATTGTTATAGTATAATTTAGAAATAAACAAAGATGTTTAAATGTCTATCTGTTCCTGTCCAAATTTGAGATGATTAAATTGCGTATACGCAGAAGTAATTTAGACTGACACACGGAGTTCAGGTTAAAATAACTTCGAGGAAATTTATTGGCATCTGAGGAAAGAGCGGGCTCGCAGGCCCTTTTAAGGGGAATTTTGCATCATCATTGATTATCGAGATATCAGTAAATAAACATCATTAATTGGATTAATTGTTAAGTGTCTGTGTCAGTGTCCACCCATCAATATGATTAATTGGCTCAAAAACTAAGTGGTTAGCTAGGTGTCCTCCCACCGAGAGGTGGTATTGTTCTGGACACGGGTGTGGACGGATGGCTCAAGCGCCATCTTTCAGAGCATGAGGTTTACTCGGTGGAAAGGGGGGCTTGGGCGTGATTTTACGTAGTTAGTGATGTCAGTCTCGTGATCAGGTGCAAGGTTCTTTTATGAATAGAACATTTCATTAGTACAGTGTTCTCATGGCCTTCAGATTATACTATGTTGCAAACTACAGGAGATTCAGCAATTCCGGGGTTAGTCATGTCTTTATAGAAAATACAGTCTCTGTTCATTATACTAAATGTTGCTGGGAAATTCTGTCATGTAATGTAGTTTAGAATGGAGGATCTGTCAGGTAATGTGGACAAAATGGAGGGTCTGTCATAGTGTGAGATTAAAATGGAGTTAGTACAATAATTCAATACAGGTTCAATAAAGATTTTTAATAATTCTACATCACCGCCGTTCGCCGCATTCGAGAGACCTACGGCCTTAAAATAGAAAGAGACGCCCTGAAGTATTTGGGTATACAACTTACGGCTGACCCTGTACGCCTATACCCAGCTAATTATGACCCCATGCTTCGAACATTTACCAGAGACCTGGAGAAGTGGACGGACAAGCCTATTTCATGGATCGGACGGATTAACTTGGTTAAAATGAACATCCTCCCACGTATCCTGTTTTTATTCCAAGCCTTGCCGATCCGAGTTACAAAAACCCAACTGATACCGTTACAAAGATCAATCGGTGCAATTATATGGCAGAATAGGAGACATAGGATATCTAGCCAGGTCCTCTACAGACGTAAGGATAGAGGGGGACTGGGCCTACCAAACATCTATTTCTACTATCTGGCAGCCCAGTTGACACAGGTTGCGATGTGGCACTCGTCGACAGAGGAGAGGCGATGGGTGGAAATAGAATCCAAGATGACGGGGTGGGACGTCCCCCACTTTACCATGTGGGTCCCGAAGGAATACAGGCCTCCGACACGGGCACTTTGCCCGTCCATCCAAAATTCACTCCACATTTGGGACGAGAACAATCGCAAATACGGACTGGCATCTTCCCCCTTCCCCCTTAACCCCGATACTCCGGAATAGGGATTTTCCACCGGGTATGGCTCCTAGAGATTTTCGGAATCTGGAGGGAATAGGGTTAAGGCGGATTCATCAACTTTACCACAATGGGCAGATAGTCCTCTTTGACGACCTTCGACGTGATTCCCACTTAACACCAACAGACAATCTTTCGCTATCTTCAGATTCGGGATTTCGCTAAAATACCCCACATAAAGGGAGCTGCGCAAACAGGGTTGACTTTCTATGAGAAGCTATGCCGAGAGGGATCCGTCCCTAAGGGAATGATAACACTCTTGTACGCCCACCTTAGCACGGAGAACAAAGAATGGGGCCGTCTGGCCTACGCCGACCAGTGGGAGGCGGATCTGGGGGAGGTTCTGGAAGGAGTGGACTGGCAGGACATATGGGAGGCTAACAA
The DNA here is from genome assembly GCF_036172605.1 of Pelobates fuscus. NCBI lineage: Eukaryota > Metazoa > Chordata > Amphibia > Anura > Pelobatidae > Pelobates > Pelobates fuscus. The sequence goes on along the minus strand of NC_086325.1, from coordinate 142,090,091 downwards.
GAACTCCTCCGTCTGCGTCACTCTCCAAGAACAAACATGGAAGACCATGTTCCGCTGGTATACCACCCCTGTCAAACTATATAAGATGCACAAACTGGATACAGATGATTGCTGGATACAGATGATTGTACATATCTCCACATGTGGTGGGATTGTCCGAAACTACGTAGCTTCTGGAAGGCAGTTGAAGACCTGTTGACACAGACCTTTAACAAACCCCTACCACTAGATCCGTGGATATACTTACTGAACAGATCCCTTGATGGATGGGCCAAACGGGAGCAGACTTTGGTACATAAACTAACCCTTGGGGCTAGACGTACTATTGCCACAGCCTGGCTCTCTCCTGAAGGTCCGGAGATCTCAGGCGTGATATCAAGGATCCGAGACTGCCGATTGATGGACGACCTGACAGCACGGGTGAAGGGTATGACAGAGAAGTTCATAAAACTCTGGGAGCCCTGGGATAATAGTGTAGCAGGAACTGCGTAAATGGACCACATCCGCCAGGAATATGGGGTATGGAGGGCCCTTGTGTTTTTTCCGGTCCCGCGATACCCCTGGCTGGTCGTCCCGCTCTCGCCGCGTCCCGGTTCCGATACCTCACCTCTTCCTCACTTCTCTCTCCCTGCACTTTTTACTCTTTTTCTTCTACGACCACCCCTGTTTCTCGGTTTCCGGGTTTCGGGGGTAGGTTTTTCTTTTTCTTTTTATCGAAGGTCTTATTCTCTTTGGTTCCTCATTTTGCCTGTCTAACCAACATCTCCTCAGGTGCGATCAGTGTGATAAGGGAAGGTGGAGACTTGGTATTCTCCGGATACCTTTTTCCTGACAGGTCCCTTATAGGACAAATTGTAGATGCCTGAGACTTATAAACTACCTCCAATTAGAGTCAGTTGACTGAGATGACCTGTACGGGGAAGCTCGGGGTGGTTTTGCTTTTGCTATAAGTTGACATCTTGTATGACCACCGTTGGCTACTGCTAACCGGACACGCTACCTTGTGTTCCTGGTCCTTTAATCGAATTGACATCGGAAGACGAAAGCCAAAACGTATAGCATAATACCAAATCCCCAATGGGGAGCAGGTGCCATGGAACTTAGGGTTAGGCGTGTCTAGGGGACAGATGTCGACTAAGATTGTTTTCTTAAGATTGCTCTCTTACACAAAGGCTTCTGTGCAGGACACACAATCGTACCGTTACTGTTATGACACCCTCGGGCAACAGTGAGGAATTTAAATACTGATGCTGTATAAACAATATAAAACCCTCGATGGGGGTCAAGTTGTATAGAATTTCCAAGGTGGCTTGTACTATGTGCTGTTTTTGCATTATTGCATTTACAAAACTGTTCGTGTGTATTTTGGCTTCTGCGCAAGCCTTCAAGTTGTATGATTCTTGCCTTAACTATCGTGTGCAAAAATAAAGAATTTAAAAAAAAAAAAAATAAAGTGGGAATTTTCTGGAATTCAATGTGAATGTAAAATAACAAAAAATGTTTTAAAAATTGTCAAATTGTAAATATACATGACCTGGAGACTTTTCTAAATGGGATACTTTGGGCGAGAATTCAAAACCCACTATGAATTCACACGTGCAGAAGCCTGGTGGTCTAAAAAAACAAAACAAGGCAAAAAAATATGCAACCTAACCTATGTAACCTAATGAGCTTCTCTATGTTTTGACTGCGATATCAGAATGCTGGTTGTCTTTCCCTGGGTAAAATAAGACAGGTGTCTGAGGTCAACCAGCATTCAAGTTACACTCACATGGCTATTCACTGTAGTGAGAACGGTCACTGACAAAATAGCCAAAATATACATTGCAAGGTTAAAAAGGTTAACCTCTGGTCTAGTGGCTGTCGCAATGCTTTTCTGTGAGGAGCATTCAAATATGCATGCACATCAGTTTTCAACACTCCGCTGTGAGGAGCATTGGATTGGCCACTGGCTTATATACCTAATGATGTCACGGGAGGCGGAGCGGATGGCAGTACCATGGGATCCTCAACGCTAAAATAAAGGCAGGTAAACAAAAAAACTTTTTTTTTTCCAGGTTTTAACTGGAAAAGATAGGTCAGACTTAGGAATACAGTCGTTCCTTAATTTGAACTTCATTTTGAACTACTGACAATTCTTGACTTAAAGGACCACTCTAGTGCCAGGAAAACATACTTGTTTTCCTGGCACTAGAGTGCCCTGAGGGTGCCCCCACCCTCAGGGACCCCCTCCCGCCCGGCTTTGGAAAGGGGAAAGGGGTTAAATCTTACCTTTTTCCAGCGCTGGGCGGAGAGCTCTCCTCCTCCGATCCGCCTCTTCTCCTCCCCGTCGGCTGAATGCGCACGCGTGGCAAGAGCTGCGAGCGCATTCAGCCGGTCACATAGGAAAGCATTCATAATGCTTTCCTATGGACGCTGGCGTGCTCTCACTGTGAAAATCACAGTGAGAAGCACGCAAGCGCCTCTAGCGGCTGTCAATGAGACAGCCACTAGAGGACATAGGGGGAAGGCTTAACCCATTCATAAACATAGCAGTTTCTCTGAAACTGCTATGTTTATGAAAAAATGGGTTAACCCTAGAAGGACCTGGCACCCAGACCACCTCATTAAGCTGAAGTGGTCTGGGTGCCTAGAGTGGTCCTTTAACTGTGAATTGTGAGATGCAGATGGCCTCAAACAAAGGAAACGTAAATTGAATTACAAGAATTGCATGAAAAGATGAAAAGATTAAACAAACAAAACAGCAGATCTGCTTTGAAATAAATGCACTCTACGGATGTAAAAATCTATTATATAGATCTATTATATTTAAAATAAAATAAAATTCAGTTTTCCAGTGAGAAAGAACCTTATAATCTAGTGGAGATAATATCTGCACAGTTCCAATACAGAAAAATTGAAAAAAGTTGTATAAAATGCAACCAGAACTGGTTATCGCAGTGTAACTGGTTATCATTTACACTTTTTTGTTTTATCTTAATCTTGAAAATCCTTCCTCTTTTATTATCTAACATGAACAGCAAGTATTTTCACCCTGTGGGCTTTATATTGGATTGCAATATTTAAAGGGACACTATATGCACCAAAACAGCTTCAGCTTAATGAAGCAGTTTTCGTATATAGATCATGCCCGTGCAGTCTGAATGCTCAATTTTCTGCCATTTAGGAGTTAAAACGCTTTGCTTATGCAGCCCTCGCCATAATTCTCCACTGTGACGCAACAGCCTATATGAAAAAAGGTTACCTTGTCAATCAGATCTTACAGCACAGTGTGTTTAATTTAGACATTATTATCTCTCCTGCTCTGTTAATTGAACTTTAATCACACAAGAGGCTGTTGCAGGTCATCAACATAGCAGGAGATAAGTGATTCTAAACGCTCTTGCAATAAGGGAAACTAAGCAAATAAGCTTGTTTTCTGGAAGTGTGCAGGGAATCTGTATGAGTCTCAACGGTTATGACTAGGACTGCATAAAAGTGAGTTAATTCCTAAATGGCAGAGAATTGAACAGTGACACTGCAGGTGCATGATCTATTCACCAAAACCACTTAATTTAGCTGATGTTACTTTGGTCTTTAGATTGTCCCTTAAAAAAAAAAAAAATAATAATAAAAAAAAAAAAAAAAAAAAACGACTAGCAGCATTGGAGAAAGCTTAGTGACAATTTGGTATTTAATTCACTGCAATTTCTCAGTTATTGAATAAGCCATTAAAGGGACTCTATAGTCAACATATAAAAGCAAGACAGACAGGTCCCCCAGCCTTCCTTCTTGCTTTTATATGAACTTTAATTTATTTAAAATAATTTTCGGAGCGTTTTTATATTAAAAACTTACCTCCGTTCCAGCGCCGAGCTCCCAGCCATGCCGCGCCCTCTTTTTCGTCAAAATGACAAAATCGCGGGGCCCAATAGGACGCTTCTCTGAGAGAAGCGTCATCGCGATGTGGTGCGCATGCGCAGCTTCGCGCTGCACCAATCGCGTTCTTCATAGAGCAGCATTGACAGCCGCCCTATGAAGAAACTCAGCGCTTTACTGCGCATGTGCGCGGAATGCGCGTTCGCGAGCTGAGCTGTCTGACTGACAGCTCAGCTCGCTTTCTACACCCGCCCCCCTCCTACTCCAAACTTTGCATGCAAACACTATATATAGAGATTTCTGAGCCGGTGGGTGGGGGCCCTAAAACTAACAATAAGGGGGGGGGCACCTACTGTCCCCCCCGGCCCCCACCCCTGAGCGGTGGGTGGGGGCCCTAAAATTAACAATAAGGGGGGGACCTACTGTCCCCCCCCCCCCCCCGGCCCCCACCCCTGAGCCGGTGGGTGGGGGCCCTAAACCTAACACTGAGCGGTGGGTGGGGGCCCTAAAACTAAAAATAAGGGGGGGACCTACTGTCCCCCCCCCCCGGCCCCCACCCCTGAGCGGTGGGTGGGGGCCCTAAAATTAACAATAAGGGGGGACCTACTGTCCCCCCCGGCCCCCACCCCTGAGCCGGTGGGTGGGGGCCCTAAAACTAACAATAAGGGGGGGGGACCTACTGTCCCCCCCCGGCCCCCACCCCTGAGCGGTGGGTGGGGGCCCTAAAATTAACAATAAGGGGGGGGGGACCTACTGTCCCCCCCCGGCCCCCACCCCTGAGCGGTGGGTGGGGGCCCTAAAATTAACAATAAGGGGGGGGCCTACTGTCCCCCCCCGGCCCCCCCCCCAAAAAAAAAGTATCTCCCTACCTACCCCCCTCACCCTAAAAATAATGAGGGGGGGACCTTTACTAAAAACCTGTAAACAAAAAAAATGAGATAAAAACAACTTACCATTCGATGTTCTCTTTCTTCTAAAATCTTCTTTCTTCAGCCCCAAAAAAGGGCAAATAAAAAGCCATAATAACCGACGCAATTAAAAAAAAATAAAAAATAATCCATGTTCACCCACTGAGCTCTGCAGGGCGGGGGAAGCCTTGCCACGCCCTGCAATTAGGCTAAGAACACTCTGATTGGATTTAGGGCCCCCACCCACCGCTCAGGGGTGGGGGCCGGGGGGGACAATAGGTCCCCCCCCTTATTGTTAGTTTTAGGGCCCCCACCCACCGCTCAGGGGTGGGGGCCGGGGGGGACAGTAGGTCCCCCCCCTTATTTTTAATTTTAGGGCCCCCACCCGCCGCACAGGGGTGGGGGCCGGGGGGGACAGTAGCCCCCCCCCCCTATTTTTAATTTTAGGGCCCCCACCCACCGCTCAGGGGTGGGGGCCGGGGGGGGGACACAGAAGGTCCCCCCCCAATTTTGTTATTTTTAGGGCCCCCACCCGCCGCACAGGGGTGGGGGCCGGAGAGGGGGAGGACAGTAGGTCCCCCCCTCATTATCTTCATGGCCCCCACCCACCGCCCAGGGGTGGGGGCCAGGGGGGGGGGGAAGGAGAGTAGGTCTCCTCCCCCCCCCTCCCTTTCAACCACTATTGTGGCCAGAAAGAGTCCCTGTGGGTTCGGTCTTCAGCTGTCAGCTGAAGCCACTCCCACAGCAGTGCGGACAGCCTCAGCACACAAAGCGCGTTCACAGTGCTTTGTGTGCTGATAGCCCGTCTGAAGTATTCACCCATGCGTGAATACGTCAGACGTGAATGAGGCCTTTTTAGGGCCTCTGAACTCGGAAGTCCCTCTGGTGGCCGTCTGATTGACTGCAACAAGAGGTGTTCCAAGCTTCCAATGTAAACACTGCATTTTCTCAGAAAATACAGTGCTTACAAGAAAAAGGCTGCAGGGAGCTGTAGCACTCTCCTGAACAACCTCATTAAGCTGAAGTTGTTCAGGTGACTATAGTGTCCCTTTAATTGCGTCACTTTAAAAAAAACTAATATATATATATATATTTTATTTTTTTTTATTGCTCAATTTATATACAGGGGACAGAAAACAGAGGAAAAGGCAGCAGAAACCATCAGAGAGTGTGATTTATGCAACATCAGCATCTAAAAGGTAAATAACTGAATATATTGCCAAAGAGGAAATAGAGACGAGTCAGTTCGGAACCTCGAGATATCATAACTCAAACCGGAAACTGACAGGAAGTAGCACCAGAAAGGGAAAACATGGTTGGGAGAATGGGGCGGAACAATCGGGACTGTGAAAAACAGAGGACAAAAAAATATATATCAGAAGATACACATAAAACTACTTTGTTTTAAGCACAGATTTGATTTGTTATAAAATGTGGAAAAAGGTTCTATTAAAATCACGCTTGCCTGCAATATGGTTTCCTACAACTTGCCACTCATGACATCTTTTGGGGAAAAGATACCTTCTTGCATGATGCACAAACCATGCTTATGGCTTATCACTGTGTATGCGCACGGAGATCTGTTTTGGACTCTCTCATAGGCAATGACAGTGTAGAGTGATTAGCCTGGAATCTTCATCTATCAGCAGCTGAATGTCTAGGTGAAGTCTAGAATGGTGGCACCAATGAGGAAGTGCTTCAAGTAAGTATACCTCCCATCCCTGCAAAAACTCAACATGTGATAGCAACGCTTTAAGCGGATACCTAAACCAGAGTAGGGACAGGTGAAGAATATTTTTGTGGGTGATTAAAGAAAACATTGAAAAAGTGATCGTTGAGATAACGGTCAGCAATGTACATTTATATCGCTTGATTGCAGGCCCTAAGTTATAGGCTAAAGGATCCACAAAAGTGGACCAAAAAAAAAAATAAGTAAAAAAAAAAAGGACAAATCACAATTTAAAACTATTTGCAATATGCTGCAAAAATGAAAAAAATATATATATTTTTTAAAATAAATCATTCATAACCCGAAAGACACAATCAGCAGTTCCAAGACATCTCCAAATCTGATAAAAACCCATCGCTATAGGCAGAGAATATCAAATTCTTAGTGTTTCTACTGAAAATAACTCTTTCCTCTGCTGTAGGTGAAATCTTTCTTCAAGAAGAAGCAGAGATAGACATTTAACCGTACATTTTCATAGAATAGCCTTCATTAGACTATTAGACTTCTCACCTCTGTTTCGCCAGCACCGAGTCCCATAGTGTTCGATCTGTGGGGAGATAGTTTAGTAATATCTAGAAAAAAGAAAGAAAGAAAAGGAGATATATTTTAGAGAAGACTAAAAATTTACATTGTGCACATTTGAAAGAGTTATTGTGACACCCACCTTCCAACATAAGCATCGAATACCTCCTTCAAATGGGATTCCTGTTAAGATATAAAGCTGGAATTGTTACATATACTATAAAAAACATAAATCACTTCCACCAATTACACCCACATAGTCTGACTAATGTTTATAAAAAAAGTCATAAAATAATTTTAAAAAATGGTTAACCATTTGCAATCAGAAAATCATTTAAAATATGCACATATTATAATATTATATTACTTTGAAACAAGCTATGATACGGTAATTGCATCTTAAACAGTCTTAGGAAAGCAAAGTCCAGTATATTAAGGCTACTGACAAATAAGTAAATCTAATATGGTACCAAAACGAATATTAATGGATAGGCGACTTTCAACATTCCAGATGATGTGGACTACCTCTCCCTTAATGTTCTCACATCCATAACGCTGGCAAAGCATTAGGGGAGATGAAGTCCAGAACATCTGTAGTGCCGAAGGTAACATTGACCTGTAGCAAACTAAAAAACAAAATACAAGAAAATAGTATTGACTATAGCAGTTAGAGATTTTTTTTCTACAAATTAGCTATTTATGCATTAATTTAGCAGTTTGGTTTTCAATCCCTTACAATTCAGTGTAGATTTTAAGGAAAATTTTACGTTCGTTTCTTACGGTTTTTTTTATATCTGTAAAAATTCTCCAGTTTTAATAGTGAATTACTTTTCGAGCATCAGCTTTTAAACTGTAAACATCTTGGCAAGGTAATTATTTCTAAGAGTTTTTTTATATATTTATATTTGCATGCAGACCAAAGTTTAGAAGCACGGGCAAAGTGCAGCGTCAAGACAAAGCATGGCTTACCATTAAAACAGAGCTTTCGTAGCACAGATAGATTAATCAGCGGCTCACTGAGAATACTCTGGAACTCTGCAATCCTGGAAAAATTAAATAGACATGTCGCATTAACACTGTTCATACAGGTACTGGTACACGTAGCGGCACCTGGCATCTTAATGAAGTGGTTTTGGTGCATACATGCCGTCTCTTTTCTCGGACATTGAAAAACGTCAATGTCTATATTTGGCCAAAACACCCTTCTAGTTAACCAGGCAGCCACTTGAGGTGCTTTCTCCTCCTTTGAATTTCGAACAACTTTCATCATCGCGCAGAGCATGACATCATCGAACGCAGCTAATGATACTTGTAGAGATTCAATACTTCCTTGTGAGAAGAAGTGAATTAGTGGAACACAGCAAAGGTCACACATGCACTGTGCGTTGTTAGTGTGTGTTATGATGACTTTTAAATGGACAAAAGTCACCAAAATTGAGGACTCCACTGGAAGAGGATTGTCTGCAGTGAGGAGTCTGTTCCAGTATTTAAGTGTTTATAGGGTGTTTAGTTACAAAAAAAAAAACAAACAGAGGGCAGTAGTGCAAATTTAGAAGGAACATATCAAAAGGGTGTTTCTTTAAAGAAAGCAGTACAAGTTAGACTTTGTTATTATCTCAAGTCTACACTATAAATAATCTATTGGGAGAGCCTGATGTGACTCACACTTGCAAACTGAGATAGTATTTATTCCATAGTGTGGTCAGAAGATACCACACAACTCTATTCTAGTAAATGTGACTTACACAAACCCATTATTCATTCATCGCCTACACAATGCACATACATTGACATGCTCGCTGTAATAATGTATGCACTTTGCATATCTAATGGGGAACTTCTAAATCTGGCTGTCTCCCTTCCTTTCCATGCTTCCAATGCTTTTGACTAGATCCATTATCAAAAAAGTAAACTATGGAGTTATTCAGTAGAAGGCATATAAAGGCCTCTAGTATCTAAAGAAGTGGTTTTATTCATATTATAAGATGAAATAAGCAACTGGTGAACAGGGGTTAAAGGGACACTATAGTCACCTGAACAACTTTATCTTAATGAAGCAGTTTTGGTGAATAGAACATGCCCCTGCAGCCTCACTGCTCAGTCCTCTGCCATTTAGGAGTTAAATCCTTTTGTTTATGAACCCTAGTCACACCTCCCTGCATGTGACTTGCACAGCCTTCCATAAACACTTCCTGTAAAGAGAGCCCTATTTAGGCTTTCTTTATTGCAAGTTCTGTTTAATTAAGATTTTCCATGTTAATAGCTTGCTAGACCCTGCAAGAGCCTCCTGTATGTGATTAAAGTTCAATTTAGAGATTGAGATACAATTCTTTAAGGTAAATTACATCTGTTTAAAAGTGAAACCAGTTTTTTTTTTCCATGCAGGCTCTATCAATCATAGCCAGGGGAGGTGTGGCTAGGGCTGCATAAACAGAAACAAAGTGATTTAACTCCTAAATGACAGTGAATTGAGCAGTGAAATTGCAGGGGAATGATCTATACACTAAAACTGCTTTATTTAGCTAAAGTAATCTAGGTGAGTATAGTGTTTCTTTAAAGGAATACTAGAGCATCTGGAATGTAAATGTGTATTCCTAACACTATAGTGTCCTAAAACCTATTTAGGTTCCACAGTGTGAGGGTTTGATGGGCAAGTAATACTGGCCTCCTTCCTGTTGCCCCGCCTCTTAAGCTGAGATCAGCACTGTAGATGATCTCTGGCAATCCAAATTTTCACCTTAGGGAAACATTGGCAAGCCAGTGCGCATGCATGGTAAAACGCGACGCTAAATGGTCTCTTTGAGATCATCTGACTTAACAGCTGAGTTTAACTACCAGCGCGCAAGCAACTATTGGTTCTCAGGAAGACAGCCGCGAGATGCATGTTAACCCTGCAATGGAAACATTGCCCTTCCTACAGAACGGCACATGTGCTCAGTTGCAGGGTTAAACAGACAAGGACATGGCACCCAGACCACTTCATTAAGATTAACTGGTCTTGGTTCCTACAGTGTGACACTTTACACACTGTCACTACCACCCCCACCATCACCATCACTGTCAAAGGATATGTTGAGAGCTCAGATAAAAGTGGAACGGCCACATCCTAGTACATTTAAGATTATGTTTACTTATCCCATTATTGAATAATTACAGAATTGTGAGTATGACCAGTAAACTTCCTCAAAAATGTATTTGAGCTGGTTCATCCGAAATAAATTCCTGGTAAAAGTTGAACAAATCCACTCCGAACCCTTTTACCTGTGGTTTTACCCACACAGGTAAGATTGAAAAGGAGAACTGAATAGCTCCGGTATTGATTAACAGGAAATTTAGTTGGTTAGGTCTAGACTGCACAAATTGCTCCTTTAATTTGCTACAATTCAGAGTCTAGTGAATAACCCTATGTATGTAACAGTGCTAAAGTGGTAAGACTGCCAATCCATAGATTAATTGAGGGTTCTCAATTAATCTTATAATGAGATAGTTTAATATACAATATATGCTCTAAAAATAAATCATCACCTCAATAAATTCTTCAGAGCTGTGGGATTAGTTGGCCTGATTATACATTGCAAATGATCATATCAAAATTATTACAGACTTTTTTTCATTTTATACTCACTGTGTAACCCTTTCATTATCAACTTCTGCAAGGTTCTTAAAGGGTTAAACAGAATCTCTCACAATTCTACAAAATGAACATCTCAACCAACCAGCCTGGTACTGGATACATACTAACTACAAAAATATCTATTTACTTAGCAACCTACTACCATCCACACACATTCCAAATTCTAGATTCTATTTTTAACCCACACCTCCTACAAACAATATATAATGCTGGTAGTAATATACCCCCGATCTGTCACTGCAGAGTACTGTAATGATATATAATTATCCCCCCAGCCCACTAATGACACAATAATAAAATTCATTAACCATTGCTAACAGCACTCCATAACTCAAAAGCTATATTGTGTATTTCTCTAATACTTGCAATATTAGAAAGATGTTAAAGGGATAGCACAAATCTCTAACAGTTAAGCCCCCCTGCCCCCAGTCCCAGACCCCCCAAGAGCTCACTCACTTGGTCTTGTGCAGACTCGACATGTTGAGTTCCGGTGGGGTTTCAGTTGCGGTGGGAGGGTAGAAACATTCCGGCAGGAAACAGGAACTTTGCTTCTATCAGACACTGTCCCTGCCTGCAGAAGGGGGTGGGGGGGGCAGTGAAAATCTTGCTTTTGCTGGGTTCTCTTAGTGTATTGGGAGCTAGTGACATAACTGAAGATGAAACATGCACATATATGTGTGTGTGCATATATATTTATTTATTAAATATTACTATTTAAATTTTATTAGGGCTTAGGCTTGTTTAATCGTAGGGCATCACCAGGACATATATGTCCAGTCTGCCTGGGATTGGTGAGATTTACACTTCTTATGTTTTTGCCACATTCAGGAGAGGGACTGCATTGTGGCAGTTGCTGCCCAGGAGTGTAACTCCCAATTAGGGGTTACTCCAAGCGCATTACCACTTCAGTGATTTGAAGTGGTTATGGTAATTTTACTCGGCTAAACCTGCCCACCCTGGTCCCTTCTAACTAGATAGCATGCACCTCCAGCTATTTGGAACCAAAGTCAATCACCCCTTTCACATGCTATCAGCTGCTGCAGTTATACTTTTAATTTTCTCTGCCATCACATACACATTCCTCTGCTACCTCTTGTCTCATCTCCCCATTTTACCCTTTAGATTGTAAGCTCACGAGCAGGATCCTCTACCTATTGTATCGGTCTGTTTTTATTGTGTTTGTCTTTTTCTCCGTTGTACAGCGCTGCGGAATATGTTGGTGCTTTATACATGCCAGTAATAAATAAATAAAATGGTGTCTGGCGTCTGTATGTGCTGCTTTCGCTGCACATATACGGAGTTCCACATTAACAGCTTTGCTGCTGCGTCATTAGGGAGTCATCAGCTAGCCCAGAACTAGAGTTCCAGGCAGCCTAATGTCAATTCTGTGTATTTTCCAATACACAGAAAATTGCATTTATTGGCTTAGAGTGGTCAGCTAACGCTGATGCAAGATTGACTTCCTGCTCCTGCAATTCTTCAGAAGCTGGATGTGGTCAGTATGCCACTGGCACCTGGCATAATGCGAGGATTTGCAAATGATTTGCCCCATTACCAGGAAACGAGGTCAGGGTACACCTGGCATCATTACAATGGGCTGTAATCAGTGGTGGAATTCAGCCGGTTCTCACCGGTTCATGTGGACCTGTTACTAAAATGTAACAAGTTCACCGAAGCGCTGATTAACCTGGCCGATAGAGGCTTTCGGCCCTCGGTCCAACACCAGGAGGGGGTCCGGGGGCTTGCCCTGTATGCCGCTGGGTGCAGAGCCCTTCCGTGAAGTCTGCCACTGCTGGGTGGCTGGGGCTGATGGGACTGGGAGTCGGCTGGCTCTCCCTCACATGGAATAGAGACCTCGCTATCTCCAGCAAAACACAGCGTTGCCGCGGGTTACCACGGCAATGCTATGACACATCAAGTGCCAGAGATCGCAAGATCTCTACTTCATGGTCAGCAGCTCTGCACCTGGCGGAGCTGCAGACAGGGAGGCTCTGGTGGACTGTCTACCTACCCCTACATATTACAAAAAAAAAAGGTATTTAACTAAGCTACAGCCTCCCCACATGATACCCCCAGCCCCCACTGCCACCATTTCCTCACACTACCACCCCTCCAGCTGTCACCATCCCCACCATTGTCACCACTTTACAGACTGTCACTACCACCCCCACTATCACCATCCCCCCATTGTCACCACCATCACTGTCATCATTCCCCCCACTGTCACCACTTCCCATACCGTCACCACCACCTCTTCTGTCATCATCCCCCCCATTGTCACCACTTCCCACTTCGTCACCAACACCCCCACTGTCATCATCCCCCCATTGTCACCACCACCACTGTCATCATCTCCCCCCACTGTCAGCACTTCCCCCTCACTGTCACGACTTCCCACTGTCACCATCCACCCCCTGTCACCACCACCCTAACTGTCACCTTCCCCCACACTGTCACCACCTCCCACACTGTCACTGTGACCATTACCCCACTGTCACCACTTCCTACACTGTCACCACCTCCCACCCTGTCACCTACCCCCTCCCACTGTCACCACCTCCCAAACTGTCACCTTCCCTCTCCCACTGTCACCACCTCCCACACTGTCAGCACCTCCCACACTGTCACCTTCCCCCCCACTGTCACCACCTCCCACACTGTCAGCACCTCCCACACTGTCACTGTCACCATTCCCCCACTGTCACCACTTCCTACACTGTCACCACCTCCCAAACTGTCACCTTCCCCCTCCCACTGTCACCACCTCCCACACTGTCAGCACCTCCCACACAGTCACCTTCCCCCCCGCACTGTCACCACCTACCACACTGTCAGCACCTCCCACACTGTCACTGTCACCATTTCCCCACTGTCACCACTTCCTACACTGTCACCACCTCCCAAACTGTCACCTTCCCCCTCCCACTGTCACCACTTCCCACACTGTGACCCTCCCACACACACTGTCACCATCCGCCCCACTGTCACCACCCCACATCGTCCCCATCCCCACAATGTCACCATCCCCTACTGTCACCTTTCCCACACACACACTGTCACCACCCCCACACTGGCCCCCTCCCACACTATCACCCCACACATTGTCACCATTTACTCACTGTCACCCTCCCACACACACTGTCACCATCCCCTCACATTATAACTTCCCACACTGTCACCATCCCTTCACACTGCCACCATTCACACACACTATCACCTTCCCACTGTCACATCCCCTCTTTCTACCATCACCCCACTGTCATCCCTCCCACTGTCACCACCTCCCACACTGTCACCATCACCCCACACTCACCACCTTTCATACTGTCACCATTCCCACACATACTGTCACCCTCTGACACATACTGTCACCCTCCCATACATACTGTCACCATCCAACACACTGTCACCATCCCACACACATACTATCACCCTCCACACAAATTATCTGTCCCACACACCGTCTGTCACCCTCCCACACACTGTCACCCAGGGCCGCCATCAGGGGGTGACAACCATAACGGTTGTCACGGGCCCGGCGGCCCTGGGGTGCCCGGCCACCCGGGCCCCACGTGTAGCGGCGGAATTGCCACCGGTGCACTTGCACCGGCGCCTGCACACTGATGGGGCCCGTCGGGTGGCCCACGCACTTATGGCCACCCGATGGTCCCTATATCTTCAGGGGCCCGGTCAGCGCTGTGGTCATGGTATAGCGTGAACGGGCACCTTTAAAAAAAAAAAAAAGCAGCCGCAGCAAGTGGGGAAGGTCACTCACTCCGTGCGGGAGGAGCGCGTGCCTGGCAGTGAGGGAGAGCCAGCCGACTCCCAGTCCCATCAGCCCCAGCCACCCTCCTGCAATGAAAAGGTAAGAGACAGGTGCGTGGCTGGAAAATGAGCTTTGTGTGTGTGTATGTATGTCGTTGCATGTATGTCTGTCAGTATGTGTGTATGTATGTATGCATGTATGTCTGTCAGTATGTGTGTATGTATGTATGCATGTATGTCTGTCTGTCTATGCATGTATGTCTGTCGGTATGTATGCATGTATGTCTGTATGTATGTATACATGTATGTATGTATGTCTTTCGGTATGTATGTCATTATAAATGTATGTATGTGTGTCTGTCTGTCTGTATGTATGTGTGTCTGTCTGTATGTATGTCTGTCTGTATGCACGTATGTCTGTCGCTATGTATGTATGTCGTTATGATTGTATGTATGTATGCATGCATGTATGTCTGTATGTATGCATGTATGTCTGTATGTATGTATGTCATTATGAATGTATGTCTGTATGTCTGTCAGTATGTATGTTATTATGTATGTCATGAATGTATGTCTGTATGTATGCATGTATCAATGTATGTCTGTCAGTATGTCTGTATGTCTGTCAGTATGTATGTATATATGTCTGTCAGTATGTATGTATATATGTCTGTATGTCTGTCTGTCTGTATGTATGTATGCCAGTATCAATGTATGTCTGTCAGTATGTATGTATGTCTGTCAGTATGTATGTATATATGTCTGTCAGTATGTATGTATATATGTCTGTATGTCTGTCTGTCTGTATGTATGTATGCCAGTATCAATGTATGTCTGTCAGTATGTATGTATGTATATATGAATGTATGTCTGTATGTCATTATGTATGTATATATGTATGTCAGTATGAATGTATGTCTGCATATCATTATTAACGTATGTCTGTGTGTATGTGTGTATGGATGTCTGTATGCATGTATGTCAGTATGTATGTATGTCTGTCAGTATGTCTGTATGTATGCATGTATGTCAGTCTGAATATATGTATGTATGTCTGTATGCCATTATGACTGTATGTCTGTGTATGTCTGTCTGTCAGTATGTCTGTATGTATTAATGTATGTATGTATGTCTGTATGTGTGTATGTATGTTGGTGTCTGTATGTACGTCAGTGTGTATGTATGTATGTGTATTTATGTCCTCATGCATGTGTGTCTGTATGTATGTTCGTATGTGTCTGTCTGTCACTATGTATGCCTGTGTGTCTATATATGTGTGTATGTCTCAGTATGTGTGTGTCAGTATTTATGCCTGTATGCGTGTATGTCTGTTTCAGTATGTGTGTCTGTTAGTATGTATCTGTGACCTTTTGTATCAGTGTGTGTGTTTGTGTGTGTATTCCTGTGGGTGGTATTTGGAGGCGGACCCTGTGGGCAGTATTTGGAGGCGGGGCCCAGACCCTGAGCTGAGTTAGGGGCCCAAAATTTCTGGTGGCGGCCCTGCTGTCACCCTCCCAAACACACTCTGTCGCCCTCACTGGAGGCAGAGAAATGGCACAGAGAGGCCAAATGCAGAGAAATGGCACATAGTGGCTGGGGGCAGAGAAGTGACACAGAGATGATGGTGGCAGAAAATTACACAGGGAGGCTAGGGCAGAGAGATGGCAGAAAGAGGCAAAGGGCAGAGAGATTGCACCGAGTGGCTGGGGGCAGAGCAATGGCACAGAGATGCTGGTGGCAGAGAGGTGGCACAGAGATGATGGTGGCAGAAAAATGGCATAGGGAGGCTAAGGGCAGAGAGATGGTGCAAAGGCCAGAGAGATGGCACAGTGAGGCTGGTGGCAGAGAGATGACAGAGTGAGTATAAGGGCAGAGAGATGGCACAGAGGCTGGGAGCAGAGAGATGGCACTGGCAGGTTTGTTTGGGGGCACATGGCACTAGCAGACGTTTTGGAGCCACACGTGGCTCATTGGCATGATATACAAAGTTTAAGAATCTACTGCTCTTTGGCATGATATTCAGGATGTGTGCATTAACTGCTCATTGCCATGATATACCAAGTTTATGTATTTATTGCTTCATTGCCATGAAATACCTAGTTTATGCATTTGCTTCTCATTGGCATGATATATCAAGTTTATATAGAATTACCCTGCCACCCATGTGTTTTTGCCAACCAAGGCATATATGTGTGACTGCGTTGATGTGCATTTGTGTGCGCGCATGACTTGTGGGGGGGTGGAGTCTTGGTCCCAGGCAACACAATGTCTTGGGCCGACCCAGAGGAGTTGGAAACATATGAAAAGTGGGAACTGGTTACTAAAATCTTTGAATCCCACTATTGGTTGATGCCTGGAGTAACCCTTTAATCTGAGACAGGCAAGTGCATGTCCTGGTATGGCCTCACAATGCTCAATGTCAGTCACACTGTGCGGTACAGGTTTTAATGCACGTGTGACATTACCCATCATGCCAGTATGATTTGTCATTTATAATAATGGCCAGGTTACTCTGTAGAGAATGTCAACTTGATAGAATTAACAACTAAGTGCTAGGATGGAGACAAGACAAAAAAAAGCCAATGTTTAAGAGTCTCTTACAGAGTTATTGACTAAATTCCAGATTGGAGAAAATTAAAATCTGAATTGCAAAATTAAGACAAAGATAGATGATCTGAAAAAAATCTCCAATTTAGCTATAGTCACAGATTGGCTATTATAGTTTCAATTTTGCCAATTAGATTTCGATCGCTAAAGTTTGAAGTTTACTTAATAGCCTAGTAGTCATTCTCATTATTTAGACCGAAGAATGAAGGGATACAGAGATACAGAGGGAAAAATATGAATGAAAATGCGATTAATAGGAGGGGGAGCGTCTGCTCGGCTTTTCTCATTCTTCAGTTCATGTTTCGCACTTAAAGCGGATCTGTAGTCCTGATGCTTGGAGATAACCCATTATGTCAAGTTAGGGGATTATGAGCTGTAATGGCTGTAAAGTGGTGATTAGATAGATGTATGTTGGGAATTGCAGCATAGCTTTGTTGTAGCGTTTGTTTAGGGAAGAGTGGGAAGCCCACTTTTCAATCCTGTATGGATCATTGATGCATGGCCTCATGATTACCACAAGGCAAGGAATAGAGACATTGGCAGTTTCCTGGCCATTAACGGAAGATGCCATGGGCAGGGAGTTGGGTGTAAAAGCAGCATCAACTGGTTTTCTGCTAGTCTAATTAGCATAGGCCCAAAATAAGCCAGTCTACCCTGTACTAAGATAGCGATGCAAAGTGTACATAAGGTAGCAGTGTACACTTAACCCACTCATTTAAATAAAATTTTTTTACCCATATTTCTCAGTGACCTGTGGTACCTTTTGTTGTAATACCATGTTTCCCTGAAAATGAGCCCTAGCTTATTTTCGGGGTATGTTCCTCTAATATAAGCCCTACCCAAAAAACATTTTTTGTTCAGTGTAAGACCTGGTCTTATTTTCGGAGAAAGACGGTAGTAGTGGTGCCTTTGTGGAGCTAACAGAAAGACCGTCCGAGTGACGGCCAGGGAGGTCTTTTTTCCCTCAATTATAAAAGTGAAGATTTTTATTGAAATCAGCACTTTTGTAAACGGTCACAAGTATGACTGAATTCAGACACATAAAGCACTTCTGTGTTCTTTCCTCCCAAACCATCCCATAATCAGTCGATCCCTAGTCTGATTCTGAGTCTGTGAGTAAGCAGTTCTATGTCTCTAAAACTGATTGTCATGATGTGCAAAGTTTCTGCCTCTAAAGCTGCCATGATATCCCAGAATTTATGCCTCTAAAGCTGGTTGCCAAGGTGTGCCAATTGTAAGCCTCTAAAACTGATTGCTATGGTGTGCCAATTGTATGCACCTAAAGTTGCCATGATGTGCCAAGTTTATACATCTACAACTGATTGCCATGATGTACCAATTGTATGCATCTAAAGCTGATTGCCATGGTGTGCCAATTGTATGCATCTAAAGCTGATTGCCATGGTGTGCCAATTGTATGCATCTAAAGCTGATTGCTATAGTGTGCCAATTGTATGCATCTAAAGCAGATTGCTATAGTGTGCCAATTGTATGCATCTAAAGCTGATTGCTATAGTGTGCCAATTGTATGCATCTAAAGCAGATTGCTATAGTGTGCCAATTGTATGCACCTAAAGTTGCCATGATGTGCCAAGTTTATACATCTACAACTGATTGCCATGATGTACCAATTGTATGCATCTAAAGCAGATTGCCATGGTATGCCAATTGTATGCATCTAAAGCAGATTGCCATGGTATGCCAATTGTATGCATCTAAAGCAGATTGCTATAGTGTGCCAATTTTATGCATCTAAAGCTGACATAATGTTCCAATTGAATGCCTGTAAAGCTGATTGCTATGGTGTGCCAATTGAATGCCTGTAAAGCTGATTGCCACGGTGTGCCAATTGTGTGCATCTAAAGCGGATAGTGTGCCAATTGTATGCCTCTAAAGCAGTTTGCCATGGTGTGCCAGTTTTATGCCTCTAAAAGTAATTGTCATGGTGTGCCAATTGTGTGCCTCTAAAGCTGATTGCCATGGTGCCATGGTGTTTTTTTTTTTTTTAAATATGCATTAAAAGCAAGTGGGTCTCGAAAAATTACCGTTTTGAAAAGTGTGTCTCGGCCCATAAAAGTTTGGGAAGCCCTGCTCTAGACTGTAAGTCCTTCAGTTAGTCTTGGATTTCAAAAAGACATTAGCTTGCCTGTGCCATTGCAATGAGGAACTATACTACTAGAATATTGTATTTAGTTAGTTAGTAAATATGGCGGATTACTTCAGACTCTAGCTCCATTAAGTCAGTGGACGCAATTGTAGGATATTCTATTGCCGTACTGGGGGATTTGAAGGGGATATCAGCGTCTTTACACAGGTTGAATGGTTGGCAGCAATAAGCCTCTTTTTCTTGCTATTATTCAGGATAGTCAGACTTTGTAATTGATTATTTTCTTTTGGCTGTTGCAAAGTGTGTTGTTTGCAACCCATCCTGTGTAGCTCTTCTTTGTAGCAATTTCTATTAGTTCAGTGTCACACGGTTAACAATCGATCACTACGGTATACCCTCAATAGTGGTTTTGCATTAGAAGGTTTTTTCATTTAGTTTCTTTATTGCCACAAGAGACTCACTGTAAATGATATATATAGTTATGCTAGCGTGACAGTTTTTCAGGAAACAGTCTGGGGTTATTAAATGGTCAATTGGTTATAATTAATTTAACTCAGACTTTCCATAACAGTGGTGTGTGGCGAAAGTGACCTCGCCACTGGTTTTTGGAGGGGCCTGTTTGCCAGCCTCCTGCCCTGCGACTATGGCCCTGGGATGTATTGCCCTTCTAGGAACTGATTTGGGCATATTGTATTTTATTATGCTGCTGCTGGCCCTTTAAGAACCATCTGGGGACAAACTGTGGAGTTACTGGGTGGCCACCATTTCATGTATCAGAGGCACATGGTGAGAACAATGGATGAAGCACATGGTGAGAACAATGGATGAAGCACATGGTGAGAACAATGGATGGCGGACATTTTAACTCACAGACACTGTTTTGACTTTTCTACACAGTGCCATCTCACCGGTATTTGGTGCACAAAGACAACGTTCAGTAGTTTTAAACTACAGAACAGGGGACACATTTAAGAGTACCGTATATACTCGAGTATAAGCCGACCCGAATATAAGCCGAGGCCCCTAATTTTACCCCCAAAAATTGGGAAAACGTATTGACTCGAGTATAAGACTAGGGTGGGAAATGAAGCAGCTACTGGTAAATTTCTAAATAAAATTAGATCCTAAAAAAATTATATTAACTGAATATTTATTTACAGCGTGTGTATATAATGAATGCAGTGTGTATATGAATGCAGTGTGTGTGTATGCAGTGTGTATGAGTGCAGTGTGTATATAATGAATGGAGTGCAGTGTGTGTATATGAATGCAGTGTGTGTGTATGCAGTGTGTATGAGTGCAGTGTGTATATAATGAATGGAGTGCAGTGTGTGTATAATGAATGCAGTGCAGTGTGTGTATGAGTGCAGTGTGTGTATATGAGTGCAGTGTGTGTGTGTGTATGAATGCAGTGTGTATATAATGAATGCAGTGCAGTGTGTGTATGAGTGCAGTGTGTGTATGAGTGTAGTGTGTGTATATGAGTGCAGTGTGTATATGAGTGCAGTGTGTATATGAGTGTGTATAATGAATGCAGTGCAGTGTGTGTATATGAGTGCAGTGTGTATATGAGTGCAGTGTGTATATAATGAATGATGAATGCAGTGTGTATGTGAGTGCAGTGTGTGTGTATGAGTGCAGTGTGTATGCAGTGTGTGTATAATGAATGCAGTGCAGTGTGTGTGTATGAGTGCAGTGTGTATATAATGAATGCAGTGCAGTGTGTGTATGAGTGCAGTGTGTGTATGAGTGTAGTGTGTGTATATGAGTGCAGTGTGTATATGAGTGCAGTGTGTATATGAGTGTGTATAATGAATGCAGTGCAGTGTGTGTATATGAGTGCAGTGTGTATATGAGTGCAGTGTGTATATAATGAATGATGAATGCAGTGTGTATGTGAGTGCAGTGTGTGTGTATGAGTGCAGTGTGTATGCAGTGTGTGTATAATGAATGCAGTGCAGTGTGTGTGTATGAGTGCAGTGTGTATATAATGAATGCAGTGCAGTGTGTGTATGAGTGCAGTGTGTGTATGAGTGTAGTGTGTGTATATGAGTGCAGTGTGTATATGAGTGTGTATAATGAATGCAGTGCAGTGTGTGTATATGAGTGCAGTGTGTATATAATGAATTATGAATGCAGTGTGTATGTGTGAGTGCAGTGTGTGTGTATGAGTGCAGTGTTTATGCAGTGT
The DNA here is from genome assembly GCF_036172605.1 of Pelobates fuscus. NCBI lineage: Eukaryota > Metazoa > Chordata > Amphibia > Anura > Pelobatidae > Pelobates > Pelobates fuscus. Next base: position 142,068,770 of record NC_086325.1, on the reverse strand, counting down.
GTGTATAATGAATGCAGTGCAGTGTGTGTGTATGAGTGCAGTGTGTATGAGTGCAGTGTGTATGAGTGCAGTGTGTATATAATGAATGCAGTGTGTGTATGTGTGAGTGCAGTGTGTGTGTGTGTGTGTGTGCAGAGCATTGGTGGGGGGTTGGGCATTTTATTAATTATTATTTAATTATTATCTTAATATTTTTTTTTTGTTATTTTTTTTAGGTAATTATTTTTTTATTTTATTATTAATTGTATTATTTTTTTTGTTATTATTATTTTAATATTTTTTTTTTCTTATTAGTTGTTTTATTAATATTTTTATTTTTTCGTCCCCCCTCCCTGCCTGTTAGCTGGCCAGGGAGGGGGGCTCTCACTCCCTGGTGGTCCAGTGGATGGGCTGTAGGAGGGGGGCTGTCAGGAAGCTGTAACTTACCTTCACAGCAGCTCCTGTCAGCTCCCTTCTCTCTCCTCCGTCCGTGCAGCTCCCAGGTCAGTTTCCTCTGCAACTCTCGCGGCCGCGCGGAGCGTTGCCACGGTAACCCGTGGCAACGCTCTGACCCCGCGGCTCTCGCGAGAGTTGCAGAGGAAACTGACCTGGGAGCTGCACGGACGGAGGAGAGAGAAGGGAGCTGACAGGAGCTGCTGTGAAGGTAAGTTACAGCTCTGCCAGCCCCCCTCTCCCCCCAGTCTGTATTATGGCAATGAAAATTGCCATAATACAGACACTCACTCGAGTATAAGACGAGTGGGAGTTTTTCAGCACAAAAAATGTGCTGAAAAACTCGTCTTATACTCGAGTATATACGGTAATTATTTTTCATATAGCCTGTATATGTTCTGCGGAATCTGCATTAAACCGTATCTTCCAATCTACTGAACGGATCTGGGTGAATTTTGGATATGTGGTTCACCCAGATCTCCCGGTTCCGAGTTTTTCCCGGTTTTTATGGGGTTATTGCATGTTTTGGGGTCCCTGTGATGTTTTATAATACTGTATTTCTCTGCCTGTGATAATTATATTAACCATTGTGTTCAGTAATCATATCACAGGCAGAGGGGAGGATTTTGTGTGGGAGTGTCTGTGTGTATTGTACGGATTGATTGGTTGTATTTCAAAACCCTGTGGGCAGTACTATGTTTGTAGAATGTGAATAAAAGAGGCTGTATGTGCCAGTACAGTCAGTTCTACTTCACCCTCAATCTGAGTCCTGTCTCTTATTGGGGGAATCTGCTACAAGGGATTGCTATGCTCTGCATATTCCCTTGCTTTAATCACTGAGCTCTTACATAGAAACATAGAAACATAGAATGTGACGGCAGATAAGAACCATTCGGCCCATCTAGTCTGCCCAATTTTCTAAATACTTTCATTAGTCCCTGACCTTATCTTATAGTTAGGATAGCCTTATGCCTATCCCACGCATGCTTAAACTCCTTTACTGTGTTAACCTCTACCACTTCAGCTGGAAGGCTATTCCATGCATCCATTACCCTCTCAGTAAAGAAATACTTCCTGATATTATTTTTAAACCTTTGTCCCTCTAATTTAAGACTATGTCCTCTTGTTGTGGTAGTTTTTCTTCTTTTAAATATAGTCTCCTCCTTTACTGTGTTGATTCCCTTTGTGTATTTAAATGTTTCTATCATATCCCCCCTGTCTCGTCTTTCCTCCAAGCTATACATGTTAAGATCCTTTAACCTTTCCTGGTAAGTTTTATCCTGCAATCCATGAACCAGTTTAGTAGCCCTTCTTTGAACTCTCTCTAAGGTATCAATATCTTGTAAGAGCTTGTTTCTGTCTTGCTCTCTGAAGGAGGCTACGGTGGTTATGGTGTCGGCTGGAGTGCTTGGAGCCCTCAGGAAGCGCTAGGAGCATCCTTCAACGGAGGTACCCAGTCGGGGTGCCAGGTGATCCGTTACATGGTGCTTTTTCTATAGGGCCTTAGAATGCCTTTAACCCCTTAAGGACCAAACTTCTGGAATAAAAGGGAATCATGACATGTCACACACGTCATGTGTCCTTAAGGGGTTAAGGGGTTAAAGGGACCACTATAGGCACCCTGACCACTTCAGCTCAATGAAGTGGTCTGTGTGCCAGGTCCATCTAGGGTTACCCCTGCCTGCTGTAAACATGTTTATATTTGGGTTAATATATGTTTATATTTGGGTTAATCCAGCCTCTAGTGGCTGTCTCATTGACAGCCGCTAGAAGCGCTTCCGCGCTTCTCACTGTGACTTTCACAGAATGAGAATGCTTTCTTATGGACTGACTGAATGCGCATGTTGTGCATTCGGCAGAAGAGGGAGGAGAGTCCCCAGCGCTGAGGGAGCCCGGTGCTGGAGAAAGGTAAGCGTTTAACCCCTTCCTCCCTCTTGTTACGGTAATATACCCCAACACACAAGAATAGTCCAGATAGTCTAGAGGCAAGAAAACAAGATACGTCTTACCGGACCTTAGAATGGCCGGACTTAGACGAGTACAAGAAAAGACAGAGTCCAGAACAAGCCGAGGTCAAGGGAACAGAGAGACAGCGTAAAGTAGAACAAGCCAAGGATTGGTACACAGGAGAGCAAACCGGCGGACTAGACAAGCAAGGATAAAGAGAAAGCGGAGTCAGGAACAAAGCCAAGGTCAAGCACCAAAAAAAACAACTGAACGACACAAGCACTAAAGGGAACTGAACAGAAACCACGATAGGGCAAGGTACTAAGGAACAGGTGAGTATAAATACCCTAGAGTTCACTTTGATTGGCCCCTGTCATATCCACGCTCCCAAAACGTGAGTGTATGGGGAATGTGGCATGACAGAGGCCAATGGGAGACCGTTTCAAATTTCGGCTCCCACTGTCCCTTTAAGAGCGCGTCCGAGACACGCGGCGCGCTCTTAGAGTCAGGCGGGACATGTGACCGCTTCTCGCGTTCACTGCCCGCCTTCCTGATTTTGCCGTCGGATGAGCCGCGCGCGGCTCGTGCAGGAGCAGGACCGCGCGGCGAGAACAGAGGACCCCGGCCGGCCCCTGGAGAGGGTAAGTACTGCTACACCTCTAGAGCCCGGCGGGAGGGGGGCCATGAGGGTGGAGGGGACCTATTAACACTATAGTGCCAGGAAAACGAGTTTGTTTTCCTGGCACTATAGTGGTCCTTTAATTTTAGCCACAAGAGGTCTGAAGTTGATATATATACCGGTACCTTTTTTTCTATTAACTCAGGTTGCTACACAGCTACATTATATAAAGTGTATTCAACACAGCTTATCAGTAGATATACAAACCTTGTTAGGGTAGCCAGCCCCTATCACTATCACCCTCAGTCCACATCCTATCCAGTCCACTTCGGAGTCTGTCCCCGTTTGTTATTATAGAGCCTATACTTTTGTATGGCTCTTTTTTTTTTTTTTTTTTTTTTTTTTTTTTTTTTATTTATTTATTTTTTTTTTAATTCTTTATTTTTGTGTGCACAAGTTTAACAGACAATTTTTGTTCAATGCCCTAACAGCACTGGCAAGACAGTTAATTGGATAACGCATATTAGTTACAAGGCATTTGAGTATACTGCACATTTTTTTTTAAAACGGTATACATTACAGGCTAAGCTGAACATGTCTAGGTTAACTTTTAGACAAGAGAGACTAGGCTATACAAACTCCTAGGCATGTTGATTGGGGTATTGAGAGTAGTTCACTCGGTTATAGGAAATGCTGTGTCTGGATTGCTTCCCAACCCTGTGCCGCAGTAAGTGGAGAGGTGGAGGTATTAAGAGTAAGCCCATAATGTGTAGCTTGTCAGCATGCGAGTTGCCAGCATGTTCACTGAAGGTATAGTATAGTGCTTGTACTTGTGTTTTAATGGGTTAACATAGAGGACACAAATGTTGCCTAGTGTCTGTTATGAAGTATGACGTGTGTTTTACACATTTTAAACAGGCATATAAGAAATCTGGTTGTTATATATATATTACGCTACTCTGACTGGTCAGGCAAGCACACCATGCTAAATAACATTTTATATATTGGGCCTCCCTGGAACCGAGGGGAGACAGCCAGGGAGACAGATCATACCATGAACATTTACATGTTAGGTCACTCTGGCATGCCCAGCATCAGCTGCCTCCAAGTCCTGTAGGTTGCCTCCTGTAATATATCAAGGCAGGCAGGATTTGGTGGTGGCCTGCAGCGTCCAGATTCTGTGCCTTCTTTGTCGGCTATCAGCCTTCTCCCTTCCGGGGCTGAGTTGGTGAGTCCGTCGCTTCAGGGATGACAGCTGGAAAGGTGGCTGTAGTGTACGGGTGCAGGATGCGCTCTCGGTTCTCCGGTTTGCTGGAGCCTTCTGTGAGCTGAGAGGGGCCTCGTCGCTGGTCGGCTGTCAGTATGCCGCGTGGCGTCTTCATTGCTGGTCGGAGTGTGGTTTGCAGCCATCCAGTTGTGGGGCGCGGCATTTTGTATGGGGGATCAGCTCTCCGGTATATCTGAGGTGCTAGTTTCTGCGTAGTTCTTTGTAGTGGGTTATTCTTTGATGCGGGTGTTGGTTTGCCGTGCCCCTGTTTCTGCCGCTTGATACTGGCCTGTTCTTGTGTTGGAGCTTCAGTCCAGTACTGTACCCCTTGAGGTAAGGACTGTGCTAGGGCACTCTGAAGGGTGTCTACAAGTGGCTGTTGTGGGAAGTAGTTTGGCTCGCTCCTGGCAGCTGTGCCATGTGTTATGAGCATCTGCGTGCCGCATTTTCTCTCCCTGGGTTCGGTGCACATGGCATCCGCCATCTTAGGTGGGACACCTAGGCCGCCATTCAAGCTGGTAACACTGCTGGGCTGTGGTTGCTTTGTTGCTCTCCGAGACACAGGGTGGGGGCCGGGATTACCCCCACCGGCCCAGAGGGGGGGGAACAGGGCCAGGTCCTCGCCGGTCCGGGCCTCTGGCCGGGCACTGTCAGGCAGGATAGTGGGGCAGCGGCCGTCCGCCTCACTCACTGCCGGAGAAGGTCCCATCTGGAGCGACAGTTTCTCCCCCAGGGGACTGCAACTCGAGGAGTCAGCCTCTCCCTGGATCCAGTGTTCCCAGTGCCCTGAGGACTGGTGCTGTTGATCTGCCATCCCGGAATAAATCGTGTTTTAGAAGCTTATTGTGTGGGAAAATGCAGGAGCTGAGGTTGCTTGCGACCATCCAGCTCGGCGGTCCGGCCCCGCCCCGTATGGCTCTTTTTTAATGGGTCCATGTTATATATGTCTTTTTCTCTAAATACTTTTCAAAAATTACCTAATTGTTATGTCACTCAAATATTAATTTTATATTTTACAAGGAACCTTTCTTGTGTCCATTGGATTTGTATCCTCTGGACACCTATATATTTCTCTCTGTTGCCATACTACTAGAATATCTGACTAATCCCACCCAAAAAGGCTACACCAAAATGCCAGCAAGTTCTCTAGCACGAGTGATACAACAGCCCCACTGTCATGTCTTAACTGCCGGCATTACCGTTACATTTGACTCTTCCGGGTAGACGGAGCTTGGCCACACCCCCTTCTCTGACGCGGTCTCCCCACGCTACATAATGAGACCGTCCAGATTCAAGACGCTGGATTATTGAAAAGCGTTACCGCGAAATCAAAACCGGCTAGCAAGATTCCTCTAAACCCTTTTGTGCATCGAACCCGGACTGGAAACTGTTGACCCACTTTCTCCTCACCTTCTCTTTCCTGCTTAACCTCTTCCCTCCCTGGAGGAGAACTTAGGAAAACCTGGACTTCCACCATTGAAAAGCTAAGTTAAAATTGCAACCGTAATAGGATATTGCCTGCTTGCAAGTCTGTTTACCTCTATCTTCAAACTAATTCATACCTGCTGCAACTTTCATTTCTTATTGCTTCGTTTCCATGGACTGGCAAACTCCTATCTGCTATACTGCATGCATACTAGAAGCTGCTTACTCCGCTTAACAAACATCCACTTAATTAAAGATACAGTACCTGTGTTATTCTCTAATATCCTAGTCATTAATCTAAATCCTGAGAGATCTGCAGTTGTGTTCCATTTAAATTCATGTAAGCATTACAGAATAATCCAGCCATTGTAATGGATCCAGCAGATTTCAATTCTAAATTTACTGTGTTGAATCAAAGAGTGGATACACTTGCCCAAGGCATGCAAGATCTACAGGTTGCAAATGAACGGATTCTTACTTATATAAGAGACTTACAAACACATACTCCTCATACTGTTATGCACTCGGCTAGCGACCCTGCTGTCTGTAATCCCGAAAAGTTTTCTGGAGATCGATCCAAATACAGGGAGTTTCTTAATTCCTGCAACTTATTGATTGCTTTAAAACCCAGATCTTATCCCACTGAAAGATCCAAGGTTTGTTCAGTTATCTCTTTTCTAAGAGGTGAACCTATGGCCTGGGCCCATTCCTTTTTGGAGAACGATGACCCCATCTTAGACTCATTGGATGAATTTTTTGAAGCCATGTCTCTTCTTTATGAAGATCCCAATAAACAATCTACAGCGGATTTAACCATTAGAACCTTACATCAAAGAAATAGACCTGTCGAAGATTACATTGCTGAATTTAAAAGATGGGCAATAGAAACTCAATGGAATGACATAACCCTACGCAACCAGTTCCGAATTGGGTTATCCAAAGCAGTAAAAGATGAACTTTCTAGAACTGAACTCCCTACTACTTTAAACGCTCTGATTCAACTTTCAATCAGCATTGACAGAAGGCTTAGAGAAAGAAAGGCCGAAAAAGCTCTCTCGAGTTCATTATGGAAAAAACCATTCAGTCCTTCAAAGACGCCTGAAAAACCATCAATACAAACAGAACCTATGGAAATAGGGGTAATAAGAAGTCCTCTCACTCCAGAAGAGAAAACCAGAAGACGACAATTAAACCTCTGCATGTACTGTGCCTCACAAGATCATGTGATCCCAGAATGCCCCTTATTGAAACGTTCAAAAGGCGGTAAGTATGCTTATATCACTTCTATACTAAGTGCACTTCCCTCAAAGTCAACCGCTCAATTCTCCCCTATTTCTCTCATATTGCAGTGGGACAACGAAAGAATTACGACTGAAGCCATTATTGATTCTGGTGCAAACGGGGTGTTCATCGATTCATCCTTTGTAACAAAAAATAAAATTCCTTGTGTTCGCAAAAGCACTTCTGTTTCTGTCAGAGTGATTGATGGCTCCTTAATATCCTCGGGCCCTATACTAAACGAAACCATTCCTTTAAGAATAACCACTAACAACCTTCATACCGAATTCCTTATATTTGATGTTATCTCATTACCTCTTTACCCGGTTATACTGGGAATCAACTGGTTAAGGACTCACAACCCACAAATTACATGGTCTTCCTTCTCTCTCACCTTTAGCTCTGCTTATTGTAAAGAAACATGCTTACAACATATTCCAATCTTTCAGGTTATTGGAGAATCAATTATACCTTCCTGTTATTCTGAGTTCGCAGATGTATTCAGTAAAAAGGAAGCTGAGACACTTCCACCTCATCGTCCCTATGATTGTCCCATAGACCTCATACCTGGTGCCCCCATCCCTTTTGGGCACATCTATCCTCTCTCTGAATCAGATTTAAAAAACCTCAAGGAATACTTGGATGAAAACCTCCGTAAAGGGTTCATTAGACCTTCCTGCTCACCTGCTGCTTCCAGTATGTTTTTGTAAGAAATAAAGACCAGACTATACGTCCCATCATTGATTACAGAGCTTTAAACAAAATAACAGTTAAAAATCGTTATCGGGGGCGGAGCTTGACCACCATCCTGCACGGACGCCATGCTTGTGAGCTCCTCAGCGCAAACACCCAAAAACGCAACTAACCCGAAAGTGGGAACCCATACTGACCGCAAAAGTAGCCAGCCACAACGAGCATCGACTCCTGAGGCGATAGATGCCCTTTTTTCAACCAAAGACCCAGCCAAGACGGAAGAGGAGAACTGGGGCCTACCCCGCGTTATCCCTCTCAGGACTGGAGACGCTGCTCACGCGGCAGGTGAGCGACGACTACCCTCACATCTTACCCGACACCCTGGCCCACATGCCAGCTATGGGCCGCCGCTCACAGAAGAACACGGCGATGGATAACAGGGATATTGGGACTATGTTTCAGCGGCCAGCGCCACCCCAACCCGCTCCTTCAGAGGCTCAGCGGCCTGTCACTACCCCGCGGCCTAACACCTCTACACACTTAGACGAGCAAACTGGGGCTGATAGATCGGTAGCCACTCACCCGATGGCGCCTGCAGAACCCGCCGACTGCACACCGACAACCAGACACGACCTGAAGGTCCTCTTAACGGACTTTCATAAGATACTGGCGAAAGAACTCGCTCCCATAAAAACGGACATGAAAGCAATCACGGACCGGGTACAGACCTCGGAGAGAGATATTGCAGATCTCCAACTACAGGTGACCGAGCTCCAAACTACAGTGCACCAGGTCCGGTCCCAGCACAGGGCCATCACTGCTCAAATCACGGCCATGGAGGACCGTCAACGCCGTACCAACATCAAAGTAAGAGGCATCCCAATGACAGTTACGGTAGACGAACTGCCCCACTATGTCAGACGATTGCTGACTTCCATCCTGTCCCAGACGGTTGCAAAAAAAATAAACATTGCTGGAATTTACCGCCTACCGGGTCCTGCGGAGGCTTCCACCCAGGTGACGAGAGATGTCATTCTTCGATGTGCCACAGCCCATGACAAAATCCTGATAATGACGGCGATTAAGGGGAAAACACCTCTGAGTTTCGAAGAGGCGTCCCTGACATTTTATCAGGACCTCACAAAGGCGACTCTCTTATGGCGTAAAACGCTCACGCCTGTGACCAGCACTCTCCGCTCCGCCAACATGGCCTACAGATGGGGCATGAATGGATCCCTGACAGTGACCCTGAATGGCAGCCCACTTACGCTCACCTCGATTGAAGACGCAACTCCGTTCCTGACAGCCCTGGGCCTGAACCACTCACCGGTAAACACACAAGCAAGAGCACCCCACCCCACTTCCATCTGGGACCCGATACACGCACCAGCCTTCATTCCGAGATCGACAGCTGCGGGAGCTGCAGCACCAGGAATCAGCTCGAGTGACGACCCGACCTGAAGGACTATTTGCCAGATTGGCGACCTGCTTGCATGACCTGCTGGTCCTCAACTTATAGGACTGTCTGATTGGGACTTTATATACGGCTCTCAACCGATGATGTTTTATTCTATGATATTATTATCCTTCTCTTCCCCCATCCCAAACTCACCTTTGCGTTACTGTACCCCATTCACATAAATCTGGAGACACGACAACCCCCAGGCACCACAGCCAAGGCTAGGGTCTCAGCAGTGGCGAATTCCCTCATAACTAGAGAATGTTAATTTACTGCCACGCACAGTCACTGAGGGAACCCTGAACCTCTCCACACACCTCCCCCCCTCGCTACTCCCTAGGTAAGGAGAAACCAAACCCAATACACCGGGTGACTAAACACCTCACGATCATGAGGCCTTAGCTCACCCCCTATGGGATACCCAGCTCTTAGGCTAACACGACATATACAGCATGCAACCGCACCACACGTAGACATTGGTCCACAAGCTGACCATTACAGTCATGGGTCCCATGACCACAACCCCAGCGTATGGTGCATTCACGCACTTAGCAGCAAGGATGCATCCCTTTTGAAACCCCATCGTACCACAGACGACCCACCAGCTGCCGAGACTCACACGAACCAAGCCTAGCATGTGAATTACCCTCTTTAGCATAACAAATGTACACAAAATATGGCCCCTCTTTATTGGCCTATCGTCTTAAAAATGTGCAGCACCATCATATGCCACAATTCTCACGCTTTACTGTTTGTAACTGTTGCGGCATGGCAAATATTATGTGTTTAAACCCTGCGCACAAAAACGGAAAAATTATAAAATGAGGCTAACAAATGTCTAGAGACGATATACATGGTATTGTAACGACCCCGATATGTATGAAACTTTATTGTCTCCACTCTTCTTTTCTGTACCCTCAAACTTTTATGCCTCAATAAAAAAGAGATTTACAAAAAAAAAAAAAAAAAAAAAAAAATCGTTATCCTCTTCCCCTGATAAATGAATTGATTGGACGGTTAAAAACAGCTACCATCTACACTAAGCTTGACCTCCGTGGGGCATATAACCTTATTAGAATCAAGGCTAACGATGAATGGAAAATTGCCTTCCGGACCCGATATGGCCTTTACGAGTATCTTGTGATGCCTTTCGGCCTCTGTAACGCCCCCGCAACCTTTCAACACTTTATAAATTACATCTTCAGGGATCTTCTAGATGTTTGTGTTATCATTTATTTAGATGACATACTTATATACTCTAACAATCACGAAGAACACAGGAAACACGTGAGATGGGTGTTATCCAGACTCAGAACTCACAAGTTATACGCTAAACCAGAAAAATGTATTTTCAATGTTAATGAAATTACCGTTTTAGGGTACGTTATTTCACCTCATTCGATAAGCATGGATAGTTCCAAAATCAACTGTATCCTCAACTGGCCCATTCCTTCTAATGTAAAAGATTTACAACGTTTTCTGGGGTTTGCCAACTTCTATAGAAAATTTATTAAAAATTACTCCGACGTAGCTCATTCACTTAATCTACTTAACAGCAAAAAGCATCCTTTTACTTGGAATGAAAAGGCTCAAACAGCCTTCGATGAATTAAAAAGAAGATTTACAACTGCTCCTATTCTTCAACTTCCAAACCCCACATTTCTCTATGTCTTGGAAACAGATGCTTCAGAGACAGCCATCGGAGCTGTCCTTTCTCAACACAAAACACCTCAAGATCCTCTTCATCCAGTTGCCTTCTTCTCACGATCCATGTCTCCTGCTGAAAAAAACTACCCTATTGGTGAAAAAGAATTACTGAGTATAAAAGCAGCCTTCGAAACCTGGTGACAACCTGGTGACACAAACTCCTATAATGGTATATACTGACCACAAAAACCTTGAATATCTTCACTCCAACAAGACTCTCTCTGCTAGGCAAGTAAGATGGAATCTTTTCTTCTCTCGGTTTAATTTTCAAATTATTTTTAGACCCGGATCCAGAAACAAAAAGGCGGATGCCCTTTCCAGAATTCACCAAGATCTTGACTTGAGAGGTCCTCCTGTAATTGGAACTCCTCCTTATACAGTCATTGGAATCATAACGTCCCTTCTAGATGACATAAAAAGTCTAAACGAAGATGCTCTTGAACTTCCCAAATCAACCAAACTATCAAAGAAAAACGGTCTCTACTATTTCAATAACAGGATTTACATTCCTCCCATATTCAGAAATAAAGTACTCAAATTAATTCATGATTCTCCTTTGGCTGGTCATCCTGGAATAAAAAAGACCCTAGAATTATCCAAGAGATATTATTGGTGGCCTCGCCAGGACAAAACCATCGAATCCTATGTCAAAACTTGCTCAACTTGCCAAAGATCCAAGTCTGAACATCATCAACCATTTGGTCAATTATTGAATCTACCGATCCCGGAAAGACCTTGGCAATCCATTTCTATGGACTTCTTGGTAGAACTCCCTCCTTCTCAACATCATACCACCATTTTAGTAGTAGTGGACCGCTTCACGAAAATGTCCCATTTTGTCCCCTTGAAGAAATTACCCTCATCATCTGAACTTTCTAAAGTATTCATCGATAATATAGTGAAACTTCATGGACTTCCTGATGAAATCATATCAGATCGAGGGACTCAGTTCACCTCCAAATTCTGGAACGCACTGTGTTCTTCTCTCCATATTCAACGCAAACTATCTTCAGCTTATCATCCCCAAACCAATGGGCAAACTGAAAGAGTTAACCAATGCGTAGAGCAATATTTACGATGTTATTGTTCCCACCTACAAGATGATTGGAGCACATGGTTGCCTATGGCCGAATTTGCATACAACAACTCAGTTCATACCAGTAGTAAAATGACTCCCTTCTTCTCAAATTATGGGTTTCATCCCTCTTCGTTTCCTACTCATACCATTCCTTCTTCTAACCCCACCGTTTCAAATCAAAACTCTTTCATGTCTTCCCTGTTTCTTAAATTGCATGAAAATCTTAAACTCGCATCGTTTAATCAAAAGAAGGCAACCTCCTCCAGCTTATAAAATTGGTGATCTTGTCTGGCTCTCCTCAAAAAACATGTCCACCAACCGTCCTTCAAAGAGTTCCCTCTTTCTTGGTCCTTTTCGAATATTGTCAATCATCAACCGTAACGTTGTGAAATTGAAGCTTCCACCTACTTTGAAACTTCACCCTGTCTTCCATGTTTCCTTGCTCAAACCTCACCTCTCCGACCCTTTTCATAGAGATGCAATTACTACTCCTGATCCTATTTTGGTACAAGGTGAAGAGGAATACGAGATCCAAAAGATTCTGGATTCACGGATCCATCGTGGCTCCCTGCAGTACCTCATTAGGTGGAAAGGTTACGGAATCGATGAGGACACTTGGGAAAACTCCTCTGTGATCCATGCAAACAGGTTAATTACCGCATTCCACAGGCGCTATCCGTCTAAACCATGTTGATAGCACCCTGTGGGTGCTCCTTACAGGGAGGGTACTGTCATGTCTTAACTGCCGGCATTACCGTTACATTTGACTCTTCCGGGTAGACGGAGCTTGGCCACACCCCCTTCTCTGACGCGGTCTCCCCACGCTACATAATGAGACTGCGCCAAATTCAAGACGCTGGATTATTGAAAAGCGTTACCGCGAAATCAAAACCGGCTAGCAAGATTCCTCTAAACCCTTTTGTGCATCGAACCCGGACTGGAAACTGTTGACCCACTTTCTCCTCACCTCGACCGCGGATTGTAAAAGGACCTTCTCCTTCCTGCTTAACCTCTTCCCTCCCCGGAGGAGAACTTAGGAAAACCTGGACTTCCACCATTGAAAAGCTAAGTTAAAATTGCAACCGTAATAGGATATTGCCTGCTTGCAAATCTGCTTACCTCTATCTTCAAACTAATTCATACCTGCTGCAACTTTCATTTCTTATTGCTTCGTTTCCATGGACTGGCAAACTCCTATCTGCTATACTGCATGCATACTAGAAGCTGCTTACTCCGCTTAACAAACATCCACTTAATTAAAGATACAGTACCTGTGTTATTCGCTAATATCCTAGTCATTAATCTAAATCCTGAGAGATCTGCAGTTGTGTTCCATTTAAATTCATGTAAGCATTACACCCAGATGATGGTTTTAGCCTTCAATTGGCTTTGTGGCAAGACGAACCTAACTGTAACACTCAAACCTAGGAGACGTTGGAGTAAAGGATAAGGATAGTAGTCCACACAGGTCCTTAGAATGGCTAGACTTAACCCAGTGCTAAATAGGAGAAACAGTCTTCAAGTAGACAGAGCATAAACAAGAACAGGCTGAGGTCAAGGGATTACAGAATGGTACAATACTGATAGGCAAACTGAGGTCAGGATTACAGAGATCATGATAGTCAATAAAGAAGCCAAGTCAACACTGGTAGAGAAAACATATATACATTATAGTTGTTTTGGGTATGAAGAACCCATGATAGGGCAAGGAACAGGCGCTAGCCTGAGACTTATTATATCCTTAAACAAAAGACTATTGGTCGGCCTCCTCTAGCAGTGCTAGAACATGTGTGGCCATGTTACCTGACTGACTTGTTGTGTTTAGACCCAAAAAAACACAACACAGCCTCTTCTCAGTAAACGGCGTGTGTGATGGAGCAGTCTGTGTCCGATGGAACATCCGAATGACACATGGTGTCAATATGCAGAGCAGAAGTGTTCTGTGGCCTAGATACTCAGTCAGTCTATGTTTAGCTGATAGCCTTTTAGGCATAGGGAGCAAGGAGTTCATATTTGGATTGACATTTTATATAAACAGAAAATATAATATTACCAAGCCTTAGAGTAGCCATATTCAAAAGAGTGTCAAGGGTGAGGTGAAATAACACACCTGTGAACAGGTAGCATAGTTAGAAATGAGCCAAGGTCTAGGATTGAAGATGTACAGCAAAATGAGAGGACACATCTGATTAGTTGAAAAACAGGTTATACAAATACACAAGCAATGCAATTATGTAATATACTATTGGGTATGCTCGATACTAATACAGGATAAAAACAGGTCTGTCTGGAGTTTTTAAATAGGTAACAGTGAAGTGTCATACTACTTCGTGCATACAAAGAATGTACAAATGACGCATTGTACAGATGTTTTATAAAACATGTCTCATTTCAATGTTCCTACCTTCAAGCAGCCTGATAGTCTGGCAAAATTACCTGTTGTAAAAATAGGTAGGACACAGCGATACACACTGCAGCTCTCCAAAAAAAATCACTCCAGACAGCAGAACAAACCGGGAGTCCGTCCATCAGACAGATTAACAGAAAGCAAAAAAAAAAACAGAAAGCCCCTTTAAATGCTGCAGCCGCCTGAGTGCTCTCTTAAAAGCCTCAGGCGGCTGCAGCTTCTCACCTTCCGCGCAGAACAGGAGTTTCTGTTTCCTGTACCCGGCCGGACTGACAGGAAGGTGCACACTCAGTGTGCACCTTCCTATCACTCCGACCGGGCACCGCGGACCCAAGAGCAGCTCGGCCACGCTACAGGGGAGGGGGTAAGAACAAAGAGGGGGGGTAAGAACAAAGAAGGAGGGGGGGGTGGTAAGAACAAGGAGGGAGGGAGGGAGGAAGGGAGGGGGGGGGTGGTGGTAAGAACAAGGAGGGGGGGGGGTGCTAAGAACAAAGAGGGAGGGAGGGAGGGAGGGGGGTGGTAAGAACAAAGAGGGGGGTGGTAAGAACAAAGAGGGAGGGGGGGTTAGAACAAAGAGGGAGGGAGGGGGGTGGTAAGAACAAAGAGGGAGGGGGTAGGAACAAAGAGAGAGGGAGGGGGGTAAGAACAAAGAGGGAGGGGGGTAAGAACAAAGAGGGGAGGGGGTAAGAACAAAGAGGGAGGGGGGGTAAGAACAGAGAGGGCTGGGGGTAAGAAGAAGGAGGGAAGGGGGGTAAGAAGAGGGAGGGGGTAAGAAGAAAGAGGGAGGGGGTAAGAAGAAAGAGGGAGGGGGTAAGAAGAAAGAGGGAGGGGGGTAAGAAGAAAGAGGGAGGGGGGTAAGAAGAGAAAGGAAGAGGGGGTAAGAAGAGAAAGGGAGGGGGTAAGAAGAGAAAGGGAGGGGGGTAAGAAGAGAAAGGGAGGGGGTAAGAAGAGAAAGGGAGGGTAAGAAGAGAGAGGGAGGGGGGTAAGAAGAGAGAGGGAGGGGGGTAAGAAGAGAGAGGGAGGGGGGAAGAAGAGAGACGGGGGTAAGAAGAGAGAGGGAGGGGGTAAGAAGAGAGAGGGGGTAAGAAGAGAGGAGGGGGGAGTAAGAAGACGGGGAGGGGGGAGTAAGAAGGGAGGGGGGAGTAAAAAGAGGAAGGGGGAGTAAGAAGAGGGGAAGGGGGAAGTAAGAAGAGGCGGGAGGGCGGAGTAAGAAGAGGGGGAGGGGGTAAGAAGAGGGGGGAGGGGGTAAGAAGAGGGGGAGGGGAGTTAGAAGAGGGGGGAGTAAGAAGAGGGAGGAGTAAGAAGAGTTGGGAGTAAGAAGAGGGGGGAGTAAGAAGATGGGGGGGGAGTAAGAAGAGGGGGTAGGGGGTAAGAAGAGGGGGGAAGGGAGTAAGAAGAGGGGGGAGTAAGAAGGGGGTATGAAGAGGGGGAGGGGGGAGTAAGAGGAGGGCAATTGCCCCCTCCCCTGTCCGCAGGCACCGTGCAGGCAGGGGAGGGAGGAAGAGAGGACCCGGGAGCTCAGCCTTCAGCTCCTCTGGGTCCTTCTTGCGTGAGCACAGATCGTTGCCGCGGTTACCACAGCAACGTTAGGGCTCTTGCGAGAGTAAACTCTAGCCCTGGAGCTACGGGCTAGAGTTCACTCTCAACACTGTGACCACCAGGGATTCCTGGTGGTCGCAGTGGTGAGAGTGAACTCTAGCCCCATAAACACACTGCCCCCACACACCATACACATTCACACACTGCCCCCATACACCCACACACACCATACACATTTACACACATTGCCTCACACACACACACACACACACACACATACACTGCCCACCCATACACACACAGCCCCCCATACTAACATTGCCACACACATACACAGCCCCCTCATACACACATTGCCCCAAACACCCTAAACATTCACACACTACACCCCCTCACACACACTGAACCTTTCACACACACTGCACCCCTTACACATTGCACCACTGCTCCTATACCCTACTACAGCCTCATATCCCAGCAGACCCCAGGTAAGTTGTCAAACTGTTCTTAAACGGTTTGACTACTTACTCTAAAAGGGGGGCCCGGCCCTCCTGGCACCATAACGACTACACAGAGCAGTAGTGGTTATTGTGCATGGATTATTTCTTTAAATAATCTACAAGTGCCCCAGTAGCCAGCAAGCCAGCCAGCCCACAGGCCGGCCAGCCAGCCAGCCAGCCCACAGGCCGGCCAGCCAGCCCACAGGCTGGCCAGTAGCCAGCCAGCCAGCCAGCCCACAGGCCACCAGCTAGGCTTACAGCCAGCAAGCCCACAGCCTGCCAACCACAGCCAGCAAGCCACAGCCTGCCAGCCAGCAAGCCAACAGCCTGCCAGCCACAGCCAGCAAGCCCACAGTCTGCCGGCAGTAGCCAGCAAGCCCACAGCCTGCCAGCAAGCCCACAGCCTGCCAGCTGCAGCCAGTAAGCCCACAGCCTTGCAGCAAGCCCACAGACTGCCACCCAGCAACAGTAATTAAGGTAAGAGGAGCCAACTTGGCCTAGGTATCAGCGAGCTATGTTGTGTTGCTATATTGTGAATAGGAACCAGAGTGTTGGAGAGACCCCCCTCCAGGCCCCATTAGACTCCATTGTAGTCTCTAATGGGACCTGGAGGAAATTATTTCTAACACACTCTCTAAAGGACACTAAGATAGCCTCTGCTAGAAAGACCCACCTCCATGGCCCATTAGCCCTCAATTGTAGTCTCTACTGGGGCCTCGAAGGGATGATTGCACTTTTGTTCCTTGTGTCTAAAGATTGTGTAGGGTGTGGCTGGAGGCGGTGCATGGAGGCGGGACATGGGTGGCGCTTGCTGCGGAGTATGGGTGGGGCCTGTAAGGGGGCCCTTGATTTATTTTGCCCGGGGGCCCTGAGGGTTCTCAGTCCGCTCCTGAATATACACACACTACTACATGTACACAATGTTACACATGCAGTCTGACATAGTTTATTAGTGATTTAGGACATTTTCCTTTTCCAAATGTTTTTTTATTTTTCTTGTGTCAATCCCTGAGATGTTACGTAACATCAGGTGACATTGTGTCCGGTGTTGTTGCACATATGTAACTAACTATTCAAACTAGCATGGCCGGTATTTTTTTCCAAAAAAGGTGGCAACCGTAAGTACATCAGGTCATTAGGTGGGTTTATAGAGGTGGAATGTGTTGTGCAATCAAATTCCAGGAGTAAAGGGCAGCACTCCCCCATCATCATAAACACCAGATGCCACTGATCATTACCAAACGTTGGTAACAGCCTTAAGTTTAGAGTCCCCATACTGTTTCTTTTTAGTAACAACATATGAATGCATAATGAAACAGCGAGAGTCTATGAGAAGGATAGAAGGTAGAATGCTCAGAGGAAAAAGTGATAGGAATAAATAAGATAAACCAGCAAGGTGCCAGCATTGGGGAAGAATGCACCTATAGAACCTGTGTGAGTCACTAACCCATGATGAGAAAGTAGGAGCAGGCAGGAAGGAACCTTAATGAGCTCCAAAACGGAAAAAATATTTTAATATAAGTTGTATTTGTCTTCTTTATCTGCTTTGTAAACTTCTTTGTTCTCTGTTTACTTTGTAAAATTAATAGCAGTTATTCAAGGGTTACTCCAACCTCCATGATCACGTCTGCTTTTACAAATGGTCATGGTAGTAGGAATCTGTATGTGCAGCATTTCTGTTTGAAACACTGCAGATATATATATACAGAGATTTTAGCACTTTTGTGCCGGGGTGTGATTAACATGTGACTTTGGCAGCGGATAACTCTGTTACGGACTGCTGAATGTTAATTCTGTGTAAATATTATGTCTTTTGTCTGAACACTGGCAACAGACATAATACGTTTCTACCCTTGCAAGCAATAATGTGAGCACTCCCCTTCCCTCTTTCATTTGAGCCCTCCCCACCTTCCTATATTTCTAATAATTTGTCCATGTTTTGTTTAGTTCTCTACCCCCTTGTCCCCCACCCACTGCCCCCATTTCTTCCTATGGTTCAAAGTGGGAGCATGCGCTCTGAGCCGGTTAGAACGGTCGAATCAAATGATTCTTTATGAGAAGCGTTTGATTGGATCACAATAAGGGACGCGGTGATGTTGAACAGGGTATGGAATCCAGCAAGGAGAGGGGGCAACCTAATGACTGAAGCCCAATAGACCAGGTGTACATAACCTTCGGCACTCCAGATGTTGTGGACTACGTCTTCCACAAAGCTACTACAGATATAATGCTAACAAAGCATCAGAGGAGACATAGTACACAACATTTTGCATGCCGACGGTTGACTATCCCTGCAATTAAAAAAAAAAGATTTAAAAAGGGCTCGAATCCCAAACTTATACCCAAATTCCCCTCTCTGTACCCCGCCCCGATTTATAGATCGAAAAGCTCTCTGAAAACGAGACCAGCAACGTAGCACTGCTAGGTACACATACTGTAAAACGATCTGTCCTGCCTACTATTTGAAATGTACAATATGAATGTAATGTTATACTATGCCAAAGAATGATACTTCTTCTGCAATAATAAGGATGATATAAATGCCTGGTCTTAAGACCCTGTTATCCCCCTCCCCCCCCCCCCCCCCCCCCCCGACCCTTCTTCTTTTCTGTACCCCTACCTCCCTTCCTAAAGAATTGAAAAACAATAAAAACCTTGAATTTAAAAAAAAAAAAAAAAAAAAAGGGGCTCGAATAACCCTTTAAATAAAATAAAAAAACAAGAATTCTAAGGTAGAAAATAGACAGAGCAAGATGAAGGATCCAAAGAGGACATAACTGATAAAAAAAAAAAGAGCCACCAGCGATAATCCACTTCCATGGATTATTTATTATAATTTTATGCATTTATTTATTGATTTAAAAAAATAAAATTGTGTGCTTTTCCCTTTATATTAGGTGACCTTGAGTGGGCTTTTTAAAGCTTTCTATTTATTGTGCAAACCAGCGAGCTATGTTCATCTGTTGTGATTTGATAGTTATTTTATTGTTAGGTCTCCATCTAGTGTTTAATAAAGAAAATTACAATGTGGAAAAGTTGCAATAGTAATGTGATAAATGGTCTCTAACTGTATGACTTAAGTGGCTAGGTTTGCCACACAGATCAATGGCTGTCTCAATGTTTTGGTGCCAAACTGTGAGCAGTTCCTATGATAGAGCTTATATTGTAGAACCAATACATATAGAAGAGGTAGATGTAAATCCAACTCATTTGTCACTGTGCAAGTCTGTGCTCCATAATAGACTTGAGCAAAAATTGGCTTATTTATCCGAATTCCATATCTTCAAACAGCACTTTTGAAAATAGACTTATCAATAAATGCAGCGATGACCAAGATTTTTCCATTTGTGATTCATTTATTAGTTCATTTTTGTAAATTATTTAATTGGTACCTTTATGTGGAATTACTATACTTAAGGATACCAAATTAGGGAGCTGTTGTGTTAAGTAGATAGATCCCTAATTTGGTATAATTAAAGGGACACTATAGTAACCAGAACAACTACAGCTTAATGGGGTTGTTCTGGTGTCTATAGCCTGTCCCTACAGGCATTTTAATGTAAACACTGCCTAGGGACACCTCCAATGGCTGTCACTGCATTGAGGCGCTAAACCTTCACCAATGCATTCAATGCATCTCTATGAGGAGATGCTGATTGGCTTTTCTTAAAATTTTGATATTTCAGATGCTTAAAAAATAAAACTGGTAGTCGTATGTGAGATTGCCATTCAAAGGGTACAAATCTAGGGAATTGCTGTGTTTAGTAGATAGCTTCATAATCTGGTATCTTAGATTTAGCAATCCCATTTAAGGATGTCAAATTAGAAAGCCATTTACTAAACAGCTCCTTAAAGGATCACTATAGTGTCAGGAAAACAAATCAGTTTTCCTGACACTATAGTACTCTGAGGGTGCCCCCACTCTCAGGGTCCCCCTCCCATGGTGCTAAAGGGGTTCAGTTACTCACCTTCTTCCACTGCCGGGCTCCCTTACCTCTCCTCCCCCGCCGACGTCAGCTCCCGCGTCTGACGTCAGCGGAATGCGCATGCATGGCAGTGCTGCTCGCGCATTCAAAGTGTCCATAGGAAAGCATTTTTCAATGCTTTCCTATGGACGCTCTGTGTGATGGAGGTATAATATGCCTCCAGCGTCGCAGATGCACTTCTAGTGGCTGTCCGGAAGACAGCCACTAGAGCAGGGGTAGGCAACCTACGGCACTAGTGCCATGCACGGCACTCGAGGTGTCTTTCTACGGCACTCAAGGCTGCTAGAGCCAAACAGGCTCTGGCCTATCAGGAGTCTCAGTGAAACTTCAGATATCTGCTAATATGAAGAGGTAGTGAAGGACAATCCTCAATTTATGCATTGCAGCACATAGAGGAAGTGATCTCAGATCACTTCCTCCCAGCACTTGTGAATGGGAATCCACACTGTAGTAGAGCATCCTGCAGCTGCTGTTGCAGCTCCTGTCTTTGACCTGTACCTGGCCAGCCTGGTCCCCACTGGACCTCAGGGAAGCCACCCACACTGCTAGATATACACAGAGCTGCAGAATAATCCTCCTCATACAAATAATACGAACAGCCTACACACAAACATAGATACAATCCCCACAAACGCAACACCACTAACAATACACATACATGCACACAATTCCACATGCAGACTCTCACATGCAATACCCCAAACAGCCCCCACACATACACACACTACCAAACACACAAAGTGACATATCCATCCACACACAAAGCAATTACAGTAAAAATAACAAGCAGAATACGGCAGCATACACACCTCAATTGAAAAAAATAGGATCGGCACGCTACGGGACATCACAATCCTATATCGGCACAGTGTTGCTAAAAGGTAGCCTAACCCCTCCACTAGAGGCTGGCTTAACCCCAAATGAAAACATAACAGTTTCTCTGAAACAGCTATGTTTACAGCAGGCAGGGTTAACCCTAGAGGGACCTGGCACCCAGGCCACTTCATTGAGCTGAAGTGGTCTGGGTGACTATAACCTTTAACTTCTGTCACTTTTTTCCCCTCTTTTGTCCCAAATCACCCCCTCTGCTTCTCCATTATTTGTTGCTTTTTTATTATTATTATTATTTTGAAAAAAAAGCTTATTTTTAAAGCCTTTGTCAACAGCAATTGCAATTTGTGAGAATCAACACAGGTGCTTTGGAGGCCCCTTGGGCATGCATGTCATTTGAGACGCACATCCAAGGAAGGACAAAATATGGAACTCCTGGTCGCTGCCATCTTAGGAAAACAAAGATGGCAGTGCCATTAAAGCAGACCCGGCGGGAGAAGCACAACATTGTAAAATTAAATTTGCACTGGTCCCAGGGCATAACATGGTTGTGGGGGGATAGTGGGGACTATAGGGAGGCATTCATAGGCTGTTGGGTAGGACAAAAATATTAGTGATAGAGCCTCTTTAAATATAGCACTATTTTTATTTGGTGGTTATCTATTAAACAGCTGACAGACCAAAATGAAAAAAAAAACGGCTGCCGGTTGGTGATGAAAATCGTTTGGGGGGTTTGGTGACTCGTGTCTCTGTCCTAAGGCTGGTTAGAATTTTTTGAATTTGTAGGATTGCATTATTGTATTTGCCCTTGCTTCTGTCATTGTGTTTATTTAATATTTTTTTTTTTTCTGTATTTTTTTCACTACATTTACATGGACGTGCTGCATTTCTGGCTGAGATCATCAAGATTGATAACCTCAGCCAATCCAATTCTTCTAATAGGGAAGCAATGGAAGGTTAGAGCGTATATGTGGCAAAATGCTGCAGCACACTAAATACATGCTGTCCATGAGTAGCATTTGATTGAAAAAAAACCAAATCTGACTTGGTTCTTCAGCGAAAGCAGCTGAACTACAGCTCATTGTGGTGGCTACAATAATATGAGACTACAAATTACAACCACCTGTTTTCTGTCAAAGCATTTTGAAGCAGTTTGACAAAAACTATGGCTTTGCAGGGCACCTGCTTCCCCCTGCATCCCCTGCAGTCTCGCAGAAATAACACTTCCACTTCATCAAGAGGAAATCTCTCCGACCATGAATGGTAGTAAAAGGCTTACTGCCCTGGCTCACTTGTTGGGGAGTAAATATGAGCTGGAAATAAAAACCAAGGGAGTAAGGTACCCTCCAGAGTACATATGAATGGTATCAGGCATATCAGGTATATCTATATTATACATGATGGGATACAACTGAAAGAGTTAACCAATGCGTAGAGCAATATTTACGATGTTATTGTTCCCACCTACAAGATGATTGGAGCACATGGTTGCCTATGGCCGAATTTGCATACAACAACTCAGTTCATACCAGTAGTAAAATGACTCCCTTCTTCTCAAATTATGGGTTTCATCCCTCTTCGTTTCCTACTCATACCATTCCTTCTTCTAACCCCACCGTTTCAAATCAAAACTCTTTCATGTCTTCCCTGTTTCTTAAATTGCATGAAAATCTTAAACTCGCATCGTTTAATCAAAAGAAGGGCAACCTCCTCCAGCTTATAAAATTGGTGATCTTGTCTGGCTCTCCTCAAAAAACATGTCCACCAACCGTCCTTCAAAGAGTTCCCTCTTTCTTGGTCCTTTTCGAATATTGTCAATCATCAACCGTAACGTTGTGAAATTGAAGCTTCCACCTACTTTGAAACTTCACCCTGTCTTCCATGTTTCCTTGCTCAAACCTCACCTCTCCGACCCTTTTCATAGAGATGCAATTACTACTCCTGATCCTATTTGGTACAAGGTGAAGAGGAATACGAGATCCAAAAGATTCTGGATTCACGGATCCATCGTGGCTCCCTGCAGTACCTCATTAGGTGGAAGGTTACGGAATCGATGAGGACACTTGGGAAAACTCCTCTGTGATCCATGCAAACAGGTTAATTACCGCATTCCACAGGCGCTATCCGTCTAAACCATGTTGATAGCACCCTGTGGGTGCTCCTTACAGGGAGGGTACTGTCATGTCTTAACTGCCGGCATTACCGTTACATTTGACTCTTCCGGGTAGACGGAGCTTGGCCACACCCCCTTCTCTGACGCGGTCTCCCCACGCTACATAATGAGACTGCGCCAAATTCAAGACGCTGGATTATTGAAAAGCGTTACCGCGAAAATCAAAACCGGCTAGCAAGATTCCTCTAAACCCTTTTGTGCATCGAACCCGGACTGGAAACTGTTGACCCACTTTCTCCTCACCTCGACCGCGGATTGTAAAAGGACCTTCTCCTTCCTGCTTAACCTCTTCCCTCCCCGGAGGAGAACTTAGGAAAACCTGGACTTCCACCATTGAAAAGCTAAGTTAAAATTGCAACCGTAATAGGATATTGCCTGCTTGCAAATCTGCTTACCTCTATCTTCAAACTAATTCATACCTGCTGCAACTTTCATTTCTTATTGCTTCGTTTCCATGGACTGGCAAACTCCTATCTGCTATACTGCATGCATACTA